>NC_090731.1:119955559-120010490 GCF_036898095.1 Palaemon carinicauda | reverse complement strand
CAAAGCACAGGGCCCGAAACTGGTACACCACATCGTCGAAGACGAATCTCAGAAAAAGTTGGGAATCTGAGTGAATGGGGATGTGGAAGTAAGCGTCCCTTAGGTCGAGAGAGACCATCCAGTCTCCCTTTCTGACCGCTGCTAAGACTGACTTTGTGGTCTCCATGGTGAACTTCGTCTTTGTGACAAAGACATTCAGAGCACTGACGTCTAGCACCGGTCTCCAACCTCCTGTCTTCTTTGGTACTAGGAAGAGACGGTTGTAAAACCCCGGTGATTGAAGGTCCGAGACTTTGACCACCGCTCCCTTCTCTAGTAAAAGAGACACTTCCAGTTTCAGGGCTTGTCTCTTTGCTTCCTCTCGGTACCTGGGAGAGAGATCGATGGGGGACGTCGCTAGAGGAGGTCTGCGTACAAAAGGGATTTTGTACCCCTCTCTGAGCAACCTCACAGATTGTTGATCTGCGCCTCTCTTCTCCCAGGCTTGCCAGAAGTTCTTGAGTCTGGCACCTACTGCTGTCTGAAGTTGCGGGCAGTCAGACTCTGCCCCGCGAGGACTTGGATCCTTTCCTCTTTCCTCTCTTCCCTTCAGCACGAGCACCTCCCCTGCTGGGGGCTCTGCCACGAGAGGGCGGAATAAACCTGGACGCTGGAGTGTCTATCATAGGTCTAGCAGACAAGGCAGGCAAAGGGGGAACTTTGCAAGCCGAGGACGCAACTAAATCGTGGGTGTCCTTCTGCACTAAAGACAAGGCTATTTCCTTAACTAAGACTTCAGGAAACAAGCACTTAGACAAAGGCGCAAAGAGTAGCTCAGATCTTTGACATGGCGTCACTCCTGCTGATAGAAAAGAGCACAGAGACTCTCGTTTCTTTAGGACTCCTGACGTGAATGAGGCGGCAAGCTCGTTGGATCCATCGCGGACAGCCTTGTCCATGCAGGACATAATGAGTAAGGAAACATCCCTATCGGCAGATGAGATCTTCCTACTCAGGGCTCCCAAACACCAGTCCAGGAAGTTAAAAACTTCAAACGCCCTAAAGATGCCTTTAAGAAGGTGGTCCAGGTTTGAGGATGACCAACTAATCTTCGAGCGTCTCATGGCAAGGCGGCGGGGAGAGTCTACAAGACTTGAGAAGTCGCCCTGGGCAGAGGCAGGAACTCCCAAGCCGAGAACTTCTCCCGTGGCATACCACACGCTCGATCTAGACGAGAGTTTAGAAGGGGGGAAGGCAAAGGCCGTCTTCCCTAAACTCCTCTTGGATTCTAACCAATCGCCTAACAGCCGTAAAGCTCTCTTGGATGAGCGAGAGAGAACGAGTTTCGTAAAGGCTGGCATGGCAGCAGGAACGCCTAAAACAAACTCAGACGGCGGCAAACGAGGAGCCACAGAGATAAAGTGTTCAGGGATCAACTCTTTAAAAACAAGCATGACTTTTTTAAAGTCCATAGATGGTGGAACTGCTCTAGGCTCATCTAAATCTGAAGGCTGATCCTCAGGCTGAGGGTCAGCAACGTCCTCATCTGAAAGTTCCTCATCTGATAACTGATGAGAAAACGGCAAAGGGGTAGGCAACGTTTGACCCGCAGCGTCCGGCCGCACTGGTGCATAAGTGACGGAGCAGGACGCAGCGTCCTGAAACTGCTGAACAGTCTGGGAACTGTCAACAACAACAGGTGCGCGAGGACGCACAGCGTCCACCCGAGACTGCTGTAGACCGTCTGGGTTGTGCAGTCAACACCACACTGGGTTGCGGAGGTTGACGCACCGCGTCAAAACAAGTCAACTCTGATGGTTGGTGAACGTCCTGAACGTCACCAGTCGCATCAGTGAGTTGCCTAACGTCAACGTGCGGCTGGAAATCCACACGGGACCGCATCGGGGGAGGTACAACCCCAACTGGTTGACGTGAGAATGCTACATCAACGTCAACAGGACGCACAACAGAACGCTTGGATGGCTGACGGCCAGTATCTCCATGAGAAAAACGGCTAGGTTCAACGGAAACCTTCTCTGCGTTGTAGTCTTCCATAAGGGACGCAAGCTTAGACTGCATGTCCTGCAGTATAACCCATTTAGGGTCTACGGAAACGGGTGCGGTAACAGACGGGGTTAGCGACTGAGACGGCACAACTTTGCCTTGCTTAGGCAGCGAGCAGTCATCCGATGACGGCAACGGGTCCAAACTGTCCCAGTGACTACATCCGGGACGTTGGACTTGTCCTGAAGGGACCGACTTGCGTTTCAAAGGTCTAGAGACCTTGCTCCATGGTTTCTTACGTGAAACGCCTTCGGACGACGAGGTAAAAATGGGCTCTCTCGTCTTATGGTAGGGGCGATCTTGACGAGATACGCCTGATACCAAAGAGGGAACGTCTGTTCGCTGATCAAGGCCTCTCGAACCCATAAGTCGTACGACATTGCTTCTCCCCTGGGCTTGGGAGCTTGCAAGAGGTCCCGGACTAGGTGAACGACAGGCACGAACAGACGAACCCTCGGTCGCAACACTGTTCACAACACTTTGCGTAACACTAAGCACTTTCCCACTTTCCGCCGTGGCACTTGGGCACTTGAGTTCCTTGACGTCAGCCATGAGTTGATTACGGTCACTTGCTAAAGCCTCAACTCTCTCCCCCAAGGCATGAATAGCACGCATCATGTTTTGCATAGACGGCTCCTGAGTGCTAGGAGGGGGGTTAGGAACAACCACTACAGGGGAAGGATTAGGTTCAGGGGCATGTGGAGAGGAAAAATCTACGGACCTAGATGAACTTCTCCTTACCCTATCTCTCTCTAGTCTGCGTGTATATTTATCAAATTCGATCCAATCGAATTCCGAAAGGCCCACGCATTCCTCACACCGATCTCCCAATTGATAGGTTTTACCCCGACAATTGGAACAAACAGTATGAGGGTCGAGAGAAGCCTTTGGAAGACGCCTATTTCAGTCCCTAGCATTACACTTTCGAAACTTAGGTACTTGAGAAGGGTCAGCCATTTTGAATTAGTCAAAGAAAATTCCAAAAACAATCCAAGTCATCAACAAATAATCCGATTCAAAAAAAGAGTTCAAGAGTTTATGTTGAAGAAAAACACCTGTACTGCGATAGCTCAAACCAAATTAAAGTACTTCACCAAATATGATGGGAAAACTCCAGGTTCTACAGCGAGTAAAAGTACGTCTTGTCGTCAACGTCGACAGAGAAGAATTGAAGGTTGTGTTTACATTCGAGAGTGGTATCTGGCCGACAGTTGGCGCTGGTGGGCACACCCGCAACCTGCATAGCGATCGCTCACGAGTTTTTTAAGTATGTTGTCTGTCGAGCCGCAGAGTTGCAGCTACAGTGAACCCTCGCTACTTCGCGGTTCGACAATCGCGGATTCACCACTTCGCGGGGTTTTTCCATAACCCATATATATATATACATATCGCGGATTTTCCGGAAAATTCGAAAATACCGCGAAATCTGAAGACCCCCAAATACGATATTTTGTTACCTGTAATTCCATTAATACTGTAATTAGTAATATCTGCTCTTACTGATTGTTCATTGCATTACATATGATATATAATTCAGCACAGAAAGAAATAAAACACGAAAAGAGAATGTGATCATACGATAATTCAGTACGTAGTAAAATTAAATCGAACATGAAACGCAAATCAGATGCAGTCATACCATATTAGAATGGTGTGTACTGTAATGGATGTGCTTCTTTTCCATGAATCTTTTGTATGTATACGTACGTAGTACAGTACTGCATCCAATAATATTCTTTGTTGCAAAAATCACATTTCGAATAAGCGTACGAGGAGAGAGAGGGAGAGAGAGAGAGAGAGAGAGAGAGACAGAGAGAGAGAGAGAGAGAGAGAGAGACAGAGAGAGAGAGAGAGAGAGAGAGAGAGAGAGAGAGGCGTAAAATAGCGTACGTAAAGTGTGTATTATTATTATTGTTATTATTATTATTATTGTTGTTGTTGTTAATAAAATTATTATTGTTATTAATATTATCATTATTATTATTATTATTACTGTACAGTATTATTATCATTATTTATTATTATTACGGTATTGTACTTAATCTACGTACGTTCAGTATGCGCGGGGCATCTTCTATGAGTAGGTAACCAACGCATCATAGTACTGTAAGACGGGTTGTGATTGGTTCAAGCGCTGATAGATGACGAATCAGAACTCAAGTTTTGTTATCTAGCCTGTGATTGGTGTTTTGCCCGCATCTTCTACCCGCAGCATCAAAGTTCTCGCGGGGCTGGATCGTTCACTCTCTGTTACCGCGTATCGCTGAGTAGACGTTCTTAAGTTTGTGAAGTTTAATCTGTGCTGTGTGCGACCTTTTTAAGTTGAACTTTTTGTTACAGTACTGTACGTAAATCCTACTGTAATGGCTCCCAAGCGTTCTGCTTCTCTTAAGGCTGGTAGTGAGCCTAAACGCCACCGAAGGATGATGACGATAGCTGAGAAGGTTACGCTTCTCGACATGTTAAAAGATGGTAGAAGTTACGCGGCCGCCGGCCGCCATTTTGGCATCAACGAATCCACCGTTCGCTATATCAAAAAGGACGAGGCGAACATTAGAAAGACGGCTGCAATCACCTTTAGCAGATCAGCGAAGCGAGTCGTTACAACGCGTAATAAAACGATCGTACGCATGGAAGGTGCTTTAGCTGTGTGGATTGCCGACTGCCGGAAGAAGAACATAGCATTGGATACGAACACCATCCAAACAAAGGCTTTGAGTTTATATGAGAATTTTGCTGCAAAGGAACCTAAAGACGACGACGGCAACCATGCTGAAGATGATGATGATGCAGATGATCCTCAACCAGGGACATCCACTGATTCCCAGCCTCAGAAACGTTTTTCCGCAAGCAAAGGATGGTTCGCGAAGTTTCAGAAACGCTTCGCCCTGAAAAGCGTTTCCCTGCATGGGGAGTCTGCTTCCGCTGACACTGCCGCTGCTGAAACTTACGTGAACCAGACGTTCAAGAATATTATCGCCGAAGGTGGATACAAGCCGGAACAAGTCTTTAATATGGATGAGACTGGCTTGTTTTGGAAGAGAATGCCGTCGCGAACTTTCCTGTTCAAAGAGGAAGCCAAAGCCTCTGGCTTTAAGGCATTCAAGGATCGCGTTACCCTCGTGATGTGTGGCAATGCTGCTGGATTTTTGTTAAAGCCGGGGCTTATTTATAAGTCGAAAAATCCTCGCGCTTTGAAAAATAAAAATAAGAATCTCCTTCCCGTGTACTGGATGCATAATCAAAAAGCATGGATTACGAAGATGCTGACCTCCAACTGGTTCCACCAGTGTTTTATCCCGCAAGTCAGTAAATATCTCTTAGAGAAGGGCTTGCCATTCAAGATCCTTCTCCTTATGAATAACGCTGGTGGACACGCAACTGACCTGTCGCATGAGGGCATTCAGGTTGAGTTCCTGCCACCCAACACCACGTCATTAATTCAACCGATGGACCAGGGGGTTATCAGGGCGTTCAAGGCCCTCTACACGAAGAATACCTTGGCGGACCTCGTTGCGTGTGTGGATGCTGCCCAAGATGACGAGGATGAAGATTTTAACTTGAAGGCGTACTGGCGGCAGTACACCATAGCCACGTGCCTGCAGAATATTCAGAAGGCACTTCAAGAGATGAAACCTGCAACCGTGAATGCGAGCTGGAAGAAGTTGTGGCCCGATATTGTTTACGACGACAAGGGATTTACTCCGTCGGAAATCCAACACTCTGTGCAGTTGGCTGCCATAATTGGAGGTGACGGGTTTGGCGACATGACGACTGAAGACGTCGACGAGTTGTTGGACTGCCATTCCCAGCCCCTAACTGACGCAGACCTCGAAGACCTGACGAAATCAGCAAGTGAGGAAGAGAGTGATACCCAGGAAGAGACCCAAGAAAATGTCAAAGAAACGGGCTTAACATTAGAACGGCTTGCCAAGGCCTGCAACCACGCGAAGGAGTTGAAAGAAATGTTGCAAGAGTGGGACGAGGATATGGTTCGCTCGATGCAATTCTGCAACAAGGTTGATGACATAATGACTCCCTACAAAATGCTCTTGGATCGAAAAAAGAAGCAGCGGCAACAACTTCCGATCACAATGTTCTTCCAGCCTCGCAAAAAAGAGCCAGTTCCTCCTGCTAGTACGCCTTCGGAAGAAATTGAAGTTTCCCAGGAAGAAGTTGAAGAGGTGTCTCAGGAAAAGACACCTCCGTCTGAAGAGACGTAAAATACTATCATTGGCTGCACAGTAGAACACATCATCAGCTTCATCATCATCATTTCTACTGTGCAGCAAATTCATCGCCATCACCATTCAAGTTTTTCTTCAACTTCTTTCGTGGTGAGTACAGTAACAATCTTTATTTTTTACTTTAATATTCTTACTGCCTGTTTTATAGTTTAGTAATGTACGTACTGTATGCATTAAGTTAAAGGGAAGGTTTTAAAAGTCTACATGTTGTAACCTATCATATTTTTTTTGTTTAAAATTTACATTTACGTACGTAAAACAATCTCTCTCTCTCTCTCTCTCTCTCTCTCTCTCTCTCTCTCTCTCTCTCTCTCTCTCTCTCGTAAATTGTTTTCCTGCTTTGCTACGTACAATACTGTATAATTTATATTTGTAAGGTAACATATTTTGTAAATGCTTTTACTGTAAATACTGTATGTACTGTATCATTATTTATCACTATCATCATGCGCGTTAAATGCCTTGTTTGTTCTGAGCGTGGTTGTTTACTGAGCGTACACGCCGTCGTTTCAGGCGGCGTCATAAAGAAAAACATTTCATTTGGAAGTCCTAAGAAAAATACGTAAACTAAAACATTGGTAATAAACAAATCAACATACAGTACAGTACTGTACTGTATAATCAATATAATCGATGCAAAAACTAACCTATACATATATGTGTACTGTACACTAAATGAATTTGTTTCTTCATTATGATCAGAGATGAACGTAAACAAAACATTGGTTGCCATTTTTTATCGTGCTTTTTAGGTGTTTAGGAAACGCATGATATAAAATCGCCTTTAATATTTGTGCCTGTTTTAGTTTAGGGTGCTGTAGTACATGCATTAAGTGTTCTGTACATTAAAGGGTGGTTTGTTAACAGTACTACGTACAAGGGAAGGTTTTAAAAGTCCGAATATACATGTTAAATAAATAGGTAAATATGTTATTTTGATAATAAAATAAATTTTTTAATATACTTACCCGGTGATTACAATAGCTGCAACTCTGTTGCTCGACAGAAAACTCTAAGGTAAAATTCGCCAGCGATCGCTACACAGGTTGCGGGTGTGCCCAACAGCGCCATCTGTCGTCCAGATACCCAGTACTCAATGTAAACAAAGAACTCAATTTTCTCCTTGTCCCACTGCGTCTCTATTGGGGAGGAAGGGAGGGTCCTTTAATTTATAATCACCGGGTAAGTATATTCAAAAATTTATTTTATTATCAAAATAACATTTTTCAATATTTAACTTAGCCGGTGATTATAATAGCTGATTCACACCCAGGGGGGTGGGTAGAGACCAGCAAAATATGTTTACATTATTATGAGCTAAGAATTTTTATTTCATTTTAGAAGTTATCAAAATAACAAAAACAAAATGAATAGGTACCTGGTAAGGAAGTCGACTTGAACAATTACTCTGCCTTTTTAAGTACGTCTTCCTTACGGAGCCTCGCGATCCTCTTAGGATGCTGATCGACCCCTAGGATCTGAAGTATCAAGGGTTGCAACCCATACAACAGGACCTCATCAAAACCCCTAATCTAGGCGCTTCTCAAGAAATGACTTTGACCACCCGCCAAATCAACCGGGATGCGAAAGGCATCTTAGCCTTCCGGACAACCCAAAAACAACAATAAAAACATTTCAAGAGAAAGATTAAAAAGGTTATGGAATTAGGGAATTGTAGTGGTTGAGCCCTCACCCACTACTGCACTCGCTGCTACGAATGGTCCCAGAGTGTAGCAGTCCTCGTAAAGAGACTGGACATCCTTAAGATAAAAAGACGCGAACACTGACTTGCTTCTCCAATAGGTTGCGTCCATTATACTTCGCAGAGATCTATTTTGTTTAAAGGCCACGGAAGTTGCGACAGCTCTAACTTCGTGTGTCCTTACCTTCAGCAAAGCTTGGTCTTCCTCACTCAGATGGGAATGAGCTTCTCGTATTAACAGTCTGATAAAATAGGATAAAGCATTCTTTGACATAGGCAAAGATGGTTTCTTAACTGAACACCATAAAGCTTCAGACAGGCCTCGTAAAGGTTTAGTTCGTTTTAAATAGAACTTAAGAGCTCTCACAGGGCATAAGACTCTTTCTAGTTCATTTCCAACCATATTCGATAAGCTTGGAATATCGAACGATTTCGGCCAAGGTCGAGAAGGCAGCTCGTTTTGGCTAGAAAACCAAGTTGTAGAGAACATGTAGCCATTTCAGATGAAAATCCGATGTTCTTGCTGAAGGCATGAATCTCACTGACTCTTTTAGCTGTGGCTAAGCATACCAGGAAAAGTGGGTTAAGGTGAGATCTTTTAGGGAGGCTGATTGTAGCGGCTCGAACCTGTTTGACATGAGGAATCTTAGTACCACGTCTAAATTCCAACCAGGTGTAACCAAACGACGCTCCTTCGTGGTCTCAAAAGACTTAAGGAGGTCCTGTAGATCTTTATTGTTGGACAGATCTAAGCCTCTGTGACGGAAGACTGATGCCAACATGCTTCTGTAACCCTTGATAGTGGGAGCTGAAAGAGATCGTTCTTTCCTCAGGTATAAGAGGAAGTCAGCTATTTGGGTTACAGAGGTACTGGTCGAGGATACAGATACTGACTTGCACCAGTTTCGGAAGACTTCCCACTTCGATTGGTAGACTCTAAGGGTGGATGTTCTCCTTGCTCTAGCAATCGCTCTGGCTGCCTCCTTCGAAAAGCCTCTAGCTCTCGAGAGTCTTTCGATAGTCTGAAGGCAGTCAGACGAAGAGCGTGGAGGCCTTGGTGTACCTTCTTTACGTGTGGCTGACGTAGAAGGTCCACCCTTAGAGGAAGAGTTCTGGGAACGTCTACTTGCCATCGAAGTACCTCGGTGAACCATTCTCTCGCGGGCCAGAGGGGAGCAACTAGCGTCAACCTTGTCCCTTCGTGAGAGGCAAACTTCTGCAGTACCTTGTTGACAATCTTGAACGGAGGGAATGCATATAGGTCTAGATGTGACCAATCTAGGAGAAAGGCATCTATATGAACTGCTGCTGGGTCCAGGATTGGTGAGCAATATATTGGGAGCCTCTTGGTCATCGAGGTTGCGAAGAGATCTATGGTTGGCTGGCCCCAGGTGGCCCAAAGTCTCTTGCATACATCCTTGTGGAGGGTCCATTCTGTTGGAATGATTTGTCCCTTCCGACTGAGACAATCTGCCATGACATTCAAGTTGCCTTGGATGAACCTCGTTACTAGCGAAATGTTTAGACCTTTTGACCACATGAGCAGGTCCCTTGCGATCTCGTACAACGTCAGTGAGTGGGTCCCTCCTTGCTTGGAGATGTACGCCAAAGCCGTGGTGTTGTCCGAGTTCACCTCCACCACTTTGCCTTGAAGGAGAGACTTGAAGCTTTTCAAGGCCAGATGAACTGCCAGTAGCTCCTTGCAGTTGATATGCATTGTCCTTTGACTCGAGTTCCATATTCCCGAGCATTCCCAACCGTCTAATGTCGCGCCCCAGCCTACGTCCGATGCGTCCGAGAAGAGAACGTGGTTGGGAGTCTGAACAGCCAGGGGCAGACCCTCTCTGAGGCTGATACTGTCCTTCCACCATGTCAGGCAAGACTTCATCTTCTCGGAAACGGGGATAGAGACCGCTTCTAGCGTCTTGTCCTTTTTCCAGTGAAATGCTAGGTGATATTGAAGAGGACGGAGGTGTAGTCTTCCTAATGACACGAACTGTTCCAGGGATGATAGCGTCCCTATCAGACTCATCCACTTCCTGACTGAACATCGTTCCTTCTTCAGCATCTTCTGGATGGATAGCAGGGCTTGATCTATTCTGGGGGCTGATCGTCTTGTTGTTCAGCAACGTCCTCATCAGAGGGTTCCTCATCCGAAAACTGATGAGGAAACGGCAACGGAGTGGGCAACGTCTGACTCGCTGAGTCCGGTCGCACTGGTGGATGCGTGACGGAGCCAGACGCAATATCATGGAACTGCTGCACAGACTGTGAACTGTCAACAACCATGGGTGCGCGAGGAAGCACAGCGTCAACCCGAGACTGTCTAGACCGTCTGGGTTGTGCAGTCAACACCCTACCGGGTTGCTGAGGTTGACGCACTGCGTCAAAACAAGTCACCTCTGATGGTTGTTGAACGTCCTGAACGTCAACAACCACCTCCGAGCGTCGCTTAACGTCAACGTGCGGGTGGCAACCCACACTGGGTCGCATCGGTGGAGGAACCACCTCAACTGGCAGACGCGAGTAGGTTACCTCAGCGTCAACAGGGCGCACAACCGACCGGTTGGAAGGTTGTTGGCCAGAAGGTTCGGTAGCAACCTTCTCCGCATTAAAGTCCTCTATCAAGGACGCAAGCTTGGACTGCATGTCTTGCAGCAAAGCCCATTTAGGGTCTACGGGAGCAGGTGTGGCAACAGACGGGGTTAGCGACTGAGGCGGTACCGTTTACCATCCCTGAAAGCCTTGTTATGCGTGACCTAATTGTACAGCAAAACTTCAAGCTCGAAAACAGCTGAGAAGTTGACCTGTAAACAACTTGGAGCGTCTCCTGGCCAGGCGCCAGGGAGAGTCTACGAGAATTGATAAGTCTATCTGAGCAGAGGCATGAACTCCCAAGCCGAGAACTTCTCTCGTGTCATATCAGACTCTCGCTCTATAAACCAGTTTAAAAGAAGGGAAAGCAAAGGCTGTATCCCCCAAACTCCTCCTGGTGAAAAACCAGTCGCCTAGCAAACGTAACGCTCTCTAGGAGAGCAAGAGAGCACTAGCTTAAAAACAACGGCTTCGAAGTAGCTAGGCCTAGTGTAAGCTCTGACGTTTAGGCAAACGAGGAGCAGCAGTTACAAAAAGATCCGGACAAAGATCCTTAAAAAAATCATCATGATTTAATTAAAGTCCATAGGAGGCGAAGCAGCTTTAGGCTCCTCTCCATCTGACAGAGTCCTCAAGGGAATATCAGTAGGAGGGAGAACAGCAACTTCCTCATCTACAGGAACCTTGTCCGATAAAAGCTGAGTCTCAAGCAAGGGAGAGACCTACCATGGTGGCAATGCTTTACAAGCAGAGTCCACACTCACTGGTGCATTAGTAGCGGACCAGAACGCAACGTCATGTAACTGCTTGACAGTCTGTGAACTGTCAACAACTGAACTGTCAACCACAACAGATGCGTGAGGACGCACAGCGTCCACTCGAGACTGCTTTGACTGCCTAGACTGAGCAGTCAAAACAACTCTAGAATGCGGAGGTTGACGCACAGCGTCAAAACAAGTCAACTCCGATTGTTAGTGAACGTCTTGAACGTCAACAGGAGCATCAGCAAGTGGCCTAACGTCAAAATGCGGCTGAAAAACCACACGAGACCGCATCGAGTGTGGTTCTAAACAACCTGACTGACGTGACTAAGCTACGCCAACGTCAACAGTAAGCACAAAGGAACGTTAGGTTGGCTGAAAGCCAGGATATCGATGAGATAAACGGCTAGACTCAACGGACTAATCGGCAGAATAGTCTTCCATTGGGGAGGCAAGCATATACTGCATGTCTTGCCACACAACCCATTAAGGATCAACGGAAATGGTTGTGGTAAGAGACGAGGGTAACGTCTGTGACCGCAACACTTTGCCTACAAAAAAAAGACTCTCGGAGTCTGTGTTACGCTTTTGTTAGGCGGCGAGCAGTTATCCGATGACTGCATAGGGTCAGAGCTGTCCTAATGGTTGTAACCAGGACGCTGGACCTGTCCTGAAAGGACTGACTTTCGCTTAAGGGCTTCGAAACCTTGTGACAGGTTTCTTATGCGAAAAGCCTTCGGATGACGAGGAGAAGCAACGTCTCTCTCGTCTTATGGTAGGGGAGATCTTGGTAAGATACACCCGATACCATAGAGGGAAAACGTCTGTTCGTTGGTCAAGGCCTCTCGAACCCATAAGTCGTTTGACATTACTTCTCCCCTGGGCTTGGGAGCATGTAAGAGGTCCCGGACTAGGTGAACGACAGGCACGAACAGACGAACCCTCGGACGCAACACTGTAACACTTTGCGCCTCGGACGCAACACTGTAACACTTTGCGCATATCACTTTATCACTTCGATTTTCTGTTTTGCACTTATTTCTACCTGAAACACGCAATTCTACCCTTCATTAAAAGGTAGTAATTGCGAAATCAATCGTATAATGCAAGCTCATTAATACCAGCAAAAAACAGAAAACATATTTTAAGATAAAAAAATCAGTGGCTGGGAAAGAGACTAAACACTAGTTCATATAACTACGTTTTCAATCTCTCACCACACATAGCCTGGGGACGAGAATAAAAAACTAAAAACGTTTTATCCTTCCTCCCCGTACAGCGACTAGGGACGCGAGTAACACGAGAACAACGTTACCCGCTTGAACGGAACGTTTTCTCTCCTCTCTCTCCCTCCGTCTCTATCTCTCTCTCTCTTTCTCTCTTGATTTCGCACCTAAGAGAAGAGCCCAATTATATTTCGTCAAAAAAAACATGTTATTTGACTAAAGGAAAAAACTGAAAGGTTTTTCAAATAAAAAGTTCCTTTAAATTAGAATTTAAAACATTAAAGCTAAGAAAGAATGAACAAAACGTCAGAATCGATTTACTCTTACTGCAAAGTGAAACCGTGATACACTCTCTCTCTATCGTAACGATAGAGCGCATGTTGAACGTCCTGAACGTCAACAACTGCGTAGCATAAATAAACTAAACGTTAGTTCATCTTTGAAAACAGTACGAAGACTATCAAAGAAATTCTTTCATAAAATATTACATTTAACAAGTTTTAAATCCTTAGCTCTTTAAAAGCTAATTACGATATAAAGGGCTCAACGTTGATTAACTTCGGTTTCCAAGTTAGGACCGCCTACTCTCAGGAAGGGTCTATATAAACAAAACATTAAAATTATTTTTATATGTTTATAATAAATGGAAAGTTAATCGAAGAGGCCTAATAAAGGCGGAGAGATATAAAATATATAGAGGAAAATCTATAACGTGATATAATTACTAAAAGCCTAAACACACTTCCGCTAAGGGAAGGGTCGGCCATTTAAAAGTGAAAGAAAGTTCATACTCTCTTTGTCACCATAATTAAATCTATCCAAAACGAGTTCAAGATTTAAGATGAAGATAAAACACCTGCATAGCGAAAGCTCAAAACTAGAATAGTGTACTTCACCAATTAGTTGTGAAAACAAAACCAGTTTAGCAACAGCGAATAAGCACATCTTGTCGGGAGCACGACAGAGAGAAAATTGAGTTCTTTGTTTACATTGAGTACTGGGTATCTGGACGACAGATGGCGCTGTTGGGCACACCCGCAACCTGTGTAGCGATCGCTGGCGAATTTTACCTTAGAGTTTTCTGTCGAGCAACAGAGTTGCAGCTATTATAATCACCGGCTAAGTTAAATATTGAAAAATTATGTCACTACTTCGCGGGTTTTCACCTATCGCGCCCGCGTCTGGAACCTATCTACCGCGATAAACGAGGGTTCACTGTATTATATATTCACCGGCTAAGTTAAATATTTAAAAATGTTTATCCATTTATTCTAAACAGAACAAGCTAAAAATTAAAATAGCCAAAATTAAAGAGGCAGCAAGAGTATATCTTTACTGCTTCCAGCCAGAATCAAAAGAGAATGTCTGGATGACTGACAGGGTGGTTGGGCTTCCCCGTCACCTGTTGGTAGTTAGCTACCTTGCTAGAATTCAAGAGTGGTTCAAGTCTTCACTAAAGCCATAATCCTATTAAAAGATGATGGTTTGTATCCATGGATGAACAAATAAAATTTGTCATTTCTTTTACAAAATAATTTTATAAATGCCTTTTTTTACTGTTATTTACTTAGTAAAGCTGGCACCATTAAGAATTATAGCTTAGTAACTCAGGATTCCTAAATACCCGTAACTGCCTATTGTTCAAATGCTGTATGCTAAAGGAAACTGACACTAAATCTTCCCAACCACAGCAAGCATGTACTAAGGAACATGCCACAATGGTTAGAAATTCACTGGAAATCATGAAATATTTATGTAAGCACTATGATAAATCAATCTCGTTAATAAATGTACACAATAATGCATGAAACCAAAAGCTATCAATAACTACCTTAGCAAGGGTCTAAAGAAAAGCTGAACATAGCAGATGAGTTCTCTGGCCTCTCCTCCATCCTGTGCACTTTCTATCTGAGCTCTCATTAGATCTAGGTGTCAATCTGTCCCTTTTTCCCTTGAGTTCTTTATACTTGTTGTACCTACAGATCCTTGTACTATATTTCCATTGCTACTGTTTCATCACATGTACAAAACATTTCAACAATCGAGAATTCAGTCTGTTTTCCTGTAGCTCGCTTAACACCACATCTTTTCGTTACTTCTCCATTCATAATACATTACTATTTCCCACTGCACTCTGACCATGATCCCAGCATTATTTAATCACAAATTTTCAAAATCTCCTCTATTTTCTTTCCCAATGCCCATGTTTCCACCACACAGCCATATGTATCCACAAAAGGTCTTTGCCCTCTCTACTAATAGGATATTTGTTTAAACCAACCCCATCAGTTTATGTATGGCTATTTTGCAGTTCTCAGATAAACTCAAGGTAAGAAGGAAAAAGGGTAATGAGCGTTTGTTATTCATTACGTAAATTCTGCAGGTTCCATTCTACATCCTCCAACTAGGATTGTAGAAGGTGCTGCCAAAACTGAATTACATTACTTTCATTGGATTTTAAAGGATCTTGTAGACAATGTTTTGTGTACTTGAAAAAGACAGCAGTAATTGTAACACTGACTATAGAGAGGGACTTTCGTAAAATTTCTCTAGAGTTCTTTGGAGCATAAAAGGATGGGTTATGCAATACATCTATCAAGCACACAAGAGCTGCAAATGCAGAAGTAAACTGATGGACTTGGATTACATCGTTTAGATTTTCCTTCTAAATCTAATACAATGCTATGTTTACATAATAAAAAGGGCTTTCCTCTCGACCACACTTCTTGTCCAAATAACACAGGGAATGAGTTACTATCACTATTAACACTAAGGGGTGTCTGGTTAAGTGTGGATGAATTTTTTTATCATGTGTATCTCTGAGAAATCCTGACTACAGATATAGACATATCTAACCAATGGGTTTACATTAAATAACATTTAATCTTTAAAAATTTATTCCTACTGACTGGTACAGTAGTTTAGCTATGCCATTCCATTTAATACATGTTGTAGCTACCTTCTTTCTTACAGTCTCATTTCTTCCAAAGGTAGAAAAAAAGTTCTTCGTCTTCTAAAACTTGTCCATATACCCACACATGGTTCTTACCTTCCCATTCTTCCCCATCCACATTTGAAAGTATACTTTGGGCATCAACTAAAATAAATTACTTAAAGTATATTTTCTAATTCTAGGCATCTCTTGCAAAATAACCAAGTAAATTTAGTGAACAGTACAAAAAATTATTAATTTCCAAAATACAGTTACTCTCTCCTTCCTTTCCAGTCACCATAGCCTTCGTTTTACTGTACTTACATTAATTTTCAATCCTTTCCTCTCCATTTCACTCTTCCACCTTTTAAAAATTTCCATGACCTCTTCCTTAGAATTTGATGTTAACATTATGTCATCCTCATTAAGCAGCTCCCAGGGGCCTCCTATTCTGCACTCCTTTATAGCTTCCTCCATTAATATGATAAACAGCAAAGGGCTCAGGGCTGATCCTTGATTAATACACAAATAATACAGTAATAAATAAATACCATAACTTCAATTAACAAACAAAAACCACAAAATATAAAGTAATATTTACATATTCTAAATATACAAACAGGTCCTTTAATAAGAGTATGATTTTGGCAAAGCTGGAAATGACTGTTCAAACTTCTAACGAAGTGTTTTATTTGCTGCAGGGTGGAGGGTAGGCCTTGCAACATTTATTTTGACCTAGGATTTGAGGAAGGCATTAAATTTGTATAGTTAGGAAAACTACAAATTACTTTAAAATTTATGATATATTCCTACACAAATAAAAACCATTATCCTTTAACAGGAGGAAAGATGTCCCTATATTCAACTGGCTGGTTTACTATCCTGAGAAAGGTCAAGGCACTTTGATTTTGCAACTGGAGCAAAAGTCATGACTCCTGTAACCCTCCTAACAGCTAGAGCATGAAGTTGTCGCAGGTGTTATGCTATGTCCCTAACAGGTGACTGGTGAATGGCCAAGGAAGAACTTATATCCATAAGGATATTTTATCTGAATGTATGGTCATCCTCCCCTTCATCTGCAAGAATGGGGGAGATACTGCAATACAAAACTTAATCTGTAAAGAAAAGTTACTCAATCATGAGGCTCATATGCATCTAACGTTCAGTCCAGCACATAGTGGAGCAACTGCTGCACCCCAAGGGAGGGGAAGAGAGAAAAGGCCAGTCATTCTTACCTCTCCTTCTAGACTTATGTCACACAAATGCTATCTTGGGTGAGATGCTTCTTGTCCTGTAAGAAAGCTAAGTTTGCAACACAATTGGTCGAGTAGTTACCAGTGGACCAAGAGTAATGTTATCCATGGACATGTCAGTATAATCACAGAGATAGTGGACACTAAAGGTTGTTTTGGGGACCCTGCCTTCAAGGCCTGCACCACTGACAGGCTCTTCCTGACAGTTAGGGTAGATCTGATATCTCTGCCTTCGTGCAGTCGAACTTGGGATGGTCCTTCCACCCTCTCATTGAATATGCATTTCTGACTGTCTATTTTCTGATGTCTTATTTACCCCTCCAGCACTGAAATTGAGTCGGGTGCTCCACATGGTGACGAGTTCTCCTTTGGTAGCATCGTTGCATTTTCGTGTTTTCACAGGAGTCATTCTGATCCCCGGTAATTACTTTTTGTAAAGAGGTGGAGAAGGACTCGAATCTGTGGTCATGAACAGCTAGATTCTAGGTCTTTGAAACAAATGCCAGATCAAAGGTGAAGGAGACCCGTTTTCAGAAAGTCTTGTGACATGCTAAATGTCATATGACTTATCACCTACTTGCTATACTGAAGCTAAGGCTGTTGAGAAGATCCTATCTTATGCTCATCTCAAGCCTCATTCAATGTCCGCTTTGGAAATCTGAGAACTTGAATGTCATCCCATTCAGGGGTTGAGTTCTTAAGGAAGGCACAGCTGTTCAAAGTTCCTCATGACCCTAAACCATTCTCCCCCAAAGATTAAAGGTTTAAACTCTTCAGACTGAAATCTGGCTAAAGGTTGAGTTACAGCCTTTTACCACAGATACTGAGAGGATCTTTCAACAAAAAAAGAAGAGGATATCCACAATACACTGCAAACTAGAGAAGTATCTATCCCCTTCTACGACATCAATCGTAAAAGATGGGCAGTTCTCTCATTACCTAGATGAGGAGCATCTACAGATCTGGATACTATTTGGCTTGTGGTCACATTGGGGACCACCAGGATCACCCTTAGGACCATTGTCATTAACAGTCTTTCGCGTAATCAGCAAATCAAGCGGAAAAGCTTATGCGTCCAGATTGTCCCAGGGATGTTGGGAGGTGTCCTCAAACACTGCTAATGGGTCCGGAACTGGAGACTATAATACTGTTACTGTATTTTCTTATTCAACAAAAAAGCAATTGGGTCTTCTGCCGGTGATCACTGAAGAGCAAGATGTAGGGATCACTGTGACAATACACTATGTCCCTGGCAGTTAAGTGTGTCTGCTAGAACATTCCTCTCTCCTGGAATGAGCCTTGCGGACTTCTCTACGAGGTTGTCGGCTGCCAAGGTGTGCACCTGCTTTGCCAAATAGCAAAGGGTATTTGAAAAACTGTAGTAAACCCTTACTTGTTGACTGCAGGGTGTCCTAGAAAACTCTCGTGGAAAGATTGCAATGCCAGTAATGCTGTTTGCATTCCCAGCAGGTTGATATACTGTAAAGGTGTTTTCTTCCCTATACCAACCCCACAAGGCGGTCAGATTCCTCAGATGTATGCCCCACCAGTCCAAATCGTCCTTAGCACCTTCCTGAGGTCAAGAAAACACAGCAGGGAAGGAGGAGAGCACCCCTCTCCTAAACATTCATTGGCAACAAATCCTATCTTCTCCTACAGAGCAGTAGTAATGACTAAAAAGTACCGACTTCCTAAGGATCACTTTGCAGTCATTGTAGAAAGGCTACACTCACAGTGGGATGAACAGCAAAAGCCGTGACACCAGGCAGGAACATGTGTGATGCGGATAACGGCAGGTTTGTGTAATTAACTATCACATCTACAGTTTACTGTATCTGGAAAACAATTGCATATCCTTGTCTTCTTCCTTTAACATCCCTCGAACATGACGATCTGCGAGCATATTTGTTCAATGTACTGTAAAATGACAAGTTCGTAGATAATTTGTATTTTTCCTAAACATACAAACCTTAGCTATTTCAATAGGGTATTACTTTCGGCGTAGCTGAATGATGAGCCATTAGATTTTTAACGAGGGTTAACTACCCCCCGCGCTAGTTAGCGAGGGGGTAGGGGAGGGGTAGCTAGCTACCCCTCCCCCCTCACACACCGATGAACTGATTCACTTCGCTTAGAGGTAGGACTTCACGGGGGACAGGGCTGGCAGGCAAGTATGATTAAATAGCTAAGGTTTGTATGCTTAGGAAAAATACACAAATTATCTACAAATTTGTCATTAGTTCCGTAACCGAAATACAAACCACGCTATTTAAATAGGGTGACTTAACCCTTAGGTAGGGTGGTAAGTCCCAGCCTTATTGGCTTTGGCTTTGCCCAGGGACTCAGAATCCGAGTGTGTAGCACTCGAGATAAAAGAGTCCCTGCACCTCGCAAGTCCCTTACTCTACAAGGAACGTGCAGCCTACATAAGCTTGTGTGTGAAGGAATGAAGTGTGACTCATCCTAGGAAGTTGACCTGGAATCCTTTAGATGGAAACTTTAGGCTAGGACTCTCCCAATACCACCTCGTCAGGGTATGGGGACGTGACAGTATTAGCTTCATACTAGGAACACAAGGAAGCATGGTTTACCAGCAGTGGTTTGAGGTCAGCTGTGCAGAAAACCCAGGATCCTGCTTTCCCCAAGAGAGGGGAGGATGAAGAAAAGAGTAAGGGCCAGGCATACTTTTGCATTCATGCAGACTAAAACCGAGTAACAATGCCCTCAACCTTCTGCTACTTGTCCATTAAGGAGCCTGAGGTTAGACCAGCTGTTGTGCAGCCACCACAGGGCCGATAGAGAACGTATCAAGCCTCCTGTGGGTCACGTCCTGCAGGTAGTGGGCTGTGAAGGTCGTTTGACGCTTCCAGACCCCAGCTTGTAGAACCTGCGTCACTGAGTAATTTCTCTTGAATGTCAGGGACATAGCGATGCCTCTGACATTGTGTGCTCTAGGGCGACGTGATGGAGGAGGGTCTGGATTCAGGGAATGGTGGATGACCCTGCGAATCCATGCTGAGATGGTGTTCTTAGTGACCCTCCTCTTCGTCCTTCCTGTACTCACAAACAATGCTTGCACTCGAGGACGAACTGCAGCTGTTCTCTTAAGATAGAGCCCCAGACTCCTTACTGGGCACAGTAGGAGATGGTCTGGGTCAAATGTACAGAACTGAGACTCGAAATCCGGAAGGAGTCGAACCGTGGGTCCGGAACCCCAGGATTTTGAGTCTTAGTCATAAACTCAGGGACGAACCTGAACGTTACCTCCCCCCATCCCCTTGAATGGGCGACGTCGTACGAGAGACCATGAAGTTCACTGACTCGCTTGGCTGAGGCCAATGCGAGTAGGAACACCGTCTTCCAAGTCAGGTGACGATCAGAAGCCTAGCGTAATGGTTCGAACGGAGGTCTCTTAAGAGACCTGAGGACTCGAACCACGTTCCATGGAGGAGGTCTCACTTCCGACTCAGGGCAGGTAAGCTCGTAGCTTCGTATGAGTAGAGAAAGTTCTAGCCAGGAGGAAATGTCCATTCCTTTCAACCTGAAGGCCAGGCTTAAGGCTGAGCGATAGCCTTTCACTGCCGAGACTGAAAGGCGCATTTCTTCCCGGAAATGCACAAGAAACTCCGCTATTGCTGGAATAGTAGCATCGAAGGAAGAGATACCCCTTCCACGACACCAACTACAGAAGACTCTCCACTTCGCCTGGTAGACCCCTGCGGATGACTTTCGCAGGTGCCGAGACATCTTTTCCGCAACTTGTTGCGAAAAGCCTCTCTCTGTGAGGAGATGCTGGATAGTCTCCAGGCGTGAAGCCGAAGCGATGCTACGGCTTTGTGGAAGATGTTGCAGTGTGGTTGCTTGAGTAGCTTGTGTCGTGGAGGAAGTTCTCTCGGGAGTTCCGTCAGGAGCTGCAGAAGGTCCAGGAACCACTCTGCATGATGCCATAGCGGAGCTATTAAGGTCATTGACAGGTTGACCGTTAGTCTGGTCTTGTTGAGCACCCTTCTCATCAGACAGAACGATGGGAAGGCGTAAACGTCGATGTTGTCCCACCGTTGTTGGAAGGCATCTTGCCAGAGTGCCTTGTGGTCCGGGACTGGGGAATAGTACAGCGGAAGCTTGAAGTTCAAGGCTGTCGCGAACAGGTCCACCGTCGGGGAACCCCACAAAGTCAGGACTTTGTTGGCTACTAGAGGATCCAAAGACCACTCGGTACTCACTATCTGCGATGCTCTGTTCAGACTGTCGGCGAGCACATTCCTCTTGCCCGGAATGAAGCGAGCCGATAGTGGAATCGAGTGGACTTCGGCCCATCTCAGTATTTCTACTGCAAGATGGGATAGCTGTTGTGAAAAGGTATCTACCTGCTTGTTGATGTAAGTCACTACCATGGTGTTGTCGCACATCACCACCACGGAGTGACCCGCCAGGGTCTGTTGGAACTGTTGAAGTGCCAGATATACGGCCTTCATCTCTAGCAGATTTATGTGGAGGCTCTTTTCTGATTCTGACCATAGGCCTGAGATCCTGGGGTTCAGAACGTGGGCCCCCCCCCTTCTTTTGAAGCGTCCGAGAACAGCATTAAATCCCGGGGGAGAACGAGAAGATCCACTCCCTTTTGGAGGTTTCCGTCTGTCACCCACCACTGAAGGTCCATCCGTTCCGCAGGACCCATGGGGACCATAATGTCCGGGGAATAGTGGCCTTGATTCCACCGGGACTTGAGCCGCCATTGCAGGGATCTCATCCTGAGGCGGCCGTTTGGAACTAGACGGGCCAACGAGGAAAAGTGACCTAGGAGACGTAACCACGATTGGGCTGGAAGCTCTTCTCGTCTGAGGAAAGGATCTGCGACCCTCCTCAGCCTTGCTATCCTGTCGTCTGAAGGAAAGGCTTTGTGGAGATTGGTGTCCAATATCATGCCTAGATATACCAGTCGTTGAGATCGAAGCAGAGAAGACTTCTCGAGATTTACCATGATCCCTAGGTCTTGGCAAAGTCCCAGAAGCTTGTCTCGGTGTCGAAGAAGGGTCGACTCCAAGTCTGCCAGGATCAGTAAGTCGTCCAGATAGCGGAGGAGACGGATGCCGATCCTGTGTGCCCACGAAGATATCAGGGTGAACACTGGTGAATACCTGGGGTGCTGTGGAGAGACCGAAACACAGCACCTTGAACTGGTAGATCTTGTTGTCTAGGCTGAATCTTAAGTACTTCCTGAAAGACGGATGGATTGGGATCTGGAAGTACGCGTCCTTCAGATCCAGTGTACACATGAAGTCTTGCGGTCTCACTGCAAGTCTGACTGTGTCTGCTGTCTCCATGCTGAACGGAGTTTGTTTGACAAACTTGTTCAGAGCTGAGAGGTCGATGACGGGTCTCCAGCCTCCAGACGCCTTCTTTACAAGAAAGAGTCGACTGAAGAAGCCTGGAGAGCCGTCGACGACCTCCTGGAGAGCATCCTTCTTCAGCATGGTCTCGACTTCTGCCCGTAGGGCTAGCCCCTTTGCCGATCCCATGGCAAAAGAGCTCAACGACACTGGATTCGCTGTCAGGGGAGGAAGAGATGTTATGAACGGGATGCGATATCCTTGACTGATCACGGAGATCGTCCAGGAATCGGCCCCGAGTTGCTGCCACTTGAATGCGCAACTTTGCAGTCATCCCCCCACTGGTGGACATGCAGGGGGATCGCTAATCCTAGCGTTTGCGGCCTCGGCTGCTCCCTCTAGGATTCTTGCCTCCCCTGGAGAACTTTCTGCCCTTCTTGCCTTTGACAGGAAAAGGCTGCTGCTTGGACACCGTCATCTTTGCTGGCGCTGCCGGTTTCGACGTCTTGGACTGGCGAGGTTGTTGAGGTGCTGGAGGTTTGTAGGGCTTTGTTGTAAGAGCCCTTTGGAGAAGAAAATCATGGTTCAATTTTCTCCACCTCTCAGCTGCCTATTCCACATCCTTGGGCTCAAACAAACTCTTTCCCAGGAGGGAAGAGTGTCTGAGCTTGCAGACATCCACGGCTGGGACCTTCGAGTGGAACCCCTCGGATACCGCATCACGTCGCTTCAGGATCGAGTTTGCCCACAAGTTCGAGACTTGGTGGGTTAGAAACTCATGGTGCGTGTGCCCGAGAGGACGAAGGTCTCCAGGGCCTTCCTGGTGCTCTCCTTGGACAGATCCTCGGATCGCAGCAGGATGCCCAGAGACCCCAGCCAGACATCCAGCCATGAAGTGGCCTGCTTGACACACTTTGCGACCTTCTCCTGACTCAGGATCTCTGTTGCCGAGAATGTCACCTGCCGGCTAGAGTCTCTCTCAAGAGAGACTCCCCTGGTAAGCTCCTCCACAGAGTGGTGGAGCGGAAGAGCTAAACAAGGCTCCTCCATGTTCTCAAAATACCTCCTCTGTTGAACACGAGGAGGTGGGAGGAGCTTGTTGCCAGCAGTGGAACGGCTGGAGGAGGCGAGCTCTGAGAGCTGGCCCTCAACCTTATCCCTGGCCCTCTTCACCCCTTGGGACCAAGGCAAAGCCGCACTGGCCTTAGTGGGTTTCTGAGTGCCAAAGACTCGGTCCAGGACCGTGTCCTTGCCCTCACGAGGGGCGATCTCAGGGTCCTTGAACCCGTTGAGATTCCTTATCAGAGTCAAGACTTGCCAAGGCATGCTCTGACTCTTGCTGCTCTCCTCCTGGTGAACTGGCAGCAAAGTCTCCTGTCCCCAAATGCTCTACTTGGGGGGACACGTGGATGTTCTCCTGGGGTCTCGCTGACTCTGGTCGAATCCTGGAAGAAGACTTCGGGATAGTCTTCGAGTCCTTCGGTTCCCTTCTAGGAGGGATGCAGGACTCCAGCAAAGAAGTCTGAGTGCTCTTCTCCGCCCCAACACGGGACGATTCTCCAACTTGCGGTGGGGTTTCTCCCATTGGTGCGGTGGGAGAAGGTTTCACCTCGGTGGATTCCCTTGAGGACGGAAAATTTTCGTCCACTGGAGAAGGAGAGAACGTCTGTGGGGGGGGGAAGGAGCCTTCCTTACGGACTTCTTAGAAGCCAGTTTGACCCTGGGAGAAGTCACCACGATCTCTATTCCTCTCTTCCTCTTCAGTGGGGTCGGACCTGCCGTTGGTTTGAGACCCAAATCAGCGAATGCAGGCTTAACAGCCTGGACGACAGCTCTGATAAGGGACCCAAACCAAGGCTGCTTACTGACAGACGCAGTGTCAGAGACTCCCGCAGGAGGGTAAGGGGATCGGGCGATCTTCGGAGTAGATACCACAGGGCCTGCCTGAAAAGAAAAAGAAGATGATTGGTGCCTAGACCTCTCTGAAGACCTCCCCTCCTCCTGCGAGCGCGCTGTTCTGTGCTTGCGGGGGGGACCGTGAAGAAGATGACCTGACTGCTCTCGCTCCTGAGGACTTGCTAGGAAGCTCGCGTTCCCGGAGGGAATCGCGCTTGGGCTCGCGTTGGCGCTCGCGCGATGGAACAATCCCAGGTTTGGGCGCGGGCGAACGTTCACGCACGTGTGCGTGAGCGAGGGCGAGGGTGCACGTGGGCGCGCAGGCGAAGGCGCGCGGGCAAGTGTTGGCGACCAGGAGAATGACGGCGCGCAGGCGCACAACGGCGCACAAGGCAAGCAGGTGAGCGACTGCGCACAGGTGAGGTTGCGCGTGGGCGTGCAGGTGATTTTCGGCGAGCGAGCGTGCTGAAGAGTGATGGCGCGCAGGTGATGGAGCGCGTGGGCGCGCAGGTGCGAGATCTGGAGAAGACAGATGGGGCGCAGAACCAGTAGGCGTAAGAGCGCGTGAAGGAGACTGCTCGTGGACGCGTAGTGTCCCGTCCACCTCTGGAAGTGCGCACAGTAGGAGCTGGAACCTGTGGGCGCGAAGGTGACTGCGCGCGATGGCGCGCAAGCGAGGGTTGACAAGAAGGCGAGTTCCGAGGGTGCGCAGGTGATCGCTGGCGAGAAGGCGAAGGATGAGACTTCTTTTCTACGCCCAGATCCGGAGATCGTGGGCACGCAGGGGAAGTTCGCTGGCGAGCTGGAGATCGTGGGCGCGCAGGGGAAGTTCGCTGGCGAACTGGAGATTGTGGGCGCGCAGGAGATCGTGGGCGTGCATGCCGCATATCAGGAACAGGGCGCGCAAATGTGCGCTGACGAGGAGGAGATCTCTGGCGTACAAGAGAGAGCGCTGACATGTCGACTCTGCCAAAGGAGATCGCTGGCGCGTTGTTTCCGGCACAGGATGGCTCTCAGCAACAGCAGGAACAGGAGAGCGCTTGCGCGCAGGAGATCGTGGGCACACTGGTGAAACCTGGCACTTAAGGGACTTGCTCACATTGTGAGACAAGCCCTTTTCCCCCGAAGGGACCGGTGCCCATTGGATAACGGGGTGCGTGGGCGCCCACTGCGCATCAGCTGCCAGGAACGGTGAAGGAAGATCAGCAGGTCTGGCAGGCGTAGGAGATCGCGAACGATCTGCAGAGAGGTCCTGTGATGCGGCTGCAACGGTCAACTCACGTCGAGGAGGATCCTCTGCGGGGGACGGCGAGGGCGAGGAGCCGAAGAGGCGCCTCCCAACTCCCTTGTGGGGAGAAGGAAAGACTCTACGGCAAAGAGGAGGGCGAGCCTTGCGGCAAAGACTACCTCTGGGAGCAGGAACACCATTGTCGGTCCTTCGAAGAGGAGTCTCTGTTAGTGAACTCCCCCGAGGGGGAGAATCACCTGCAGGAGAGACCGTTGGACTCAGCTCCTCCCTCGAAGGATGTTCGGAGGGGGGAACTGAGCCTTCAGCAACATCAGCACTCAAGGCAGGGGTTTGACCCGACCCGTCGGAAGCCTCTACCACAACAACGTCGACGATAGACAGAGGGTCAACCTCCGCTATCACCAGCGACTGTTTGACAGCTGCGCCCAACTGGATCAAGTCAAACAGGGCTTCCCTGGAGGGCGAACCCTTAAGCCCCAAGGAAGCCCAAAGCTGCAATAAATCATTATTATTCACAGAAATAGATAAATCCTCACCTGGAGGAGGAGGAGGAGGAGCTGCCTCGCTATGGGAGGCAACTCCCTCTCCCGAACCCCGAGGTCGGTCAACAAAAGAACGGCCTACGCTACCACTCGACGGCCTCTCACAAGAGACCGATCGAGTGGGAGCTTCGGAGGAGGTTCAGGCAACGGAAGAAGAGTCCTTGGAATTTTCCTTCTTCAAGGAAGCCCTTGAAGGAGAACGATCCAACTTAGACTTCTTCTTCCGTCGCCGGGAAAACCTCTCCCACTGGGAGGTAGACCACTCCCTGCACACTTTATCTTTATCACACCGCTGACCTCTGCAGAACGGACACAAGGTGTGAGGGTCCGTCTCGACCACCGACATAAAAGTCCCACAAGGGCGGTCGAGTAAACCAGGGCACTTCCGCATGATAAAGAGAGAGGCCAACTTCCAAACACACAACTGAAAGAGAAAGCAAAAGAGATTAAGGCTGTCAATATGCGAGGGTGAGAGCAGACACATCTGACCATCACCCGAGCCAAAAGCGAAGTGGATCAGTTCACCGGTGTGTGAGGGGGGAGGGGTAGCTAGCTACCCCTCCCCTATCCCCTCGCTAACTAGCGAGGGAGTAGTTAACCCTTGTTAAAAATCTAATGGCTCGTCATTCAGCTACACCGAAAGTAATACCCTATTTAAATAGCGTGGTTTTTATTTCGGTTACGGAACAAAGAAAAAGCAAAAGATTAAAACAGCAACATTATGAGGCAGCAGAGGTATCGAAGTAAATGTTGCACTTACTGCTGGGTGGGTGGGGTATACCCTGCACCCTCTTGCAGCTACAACCACCTAGTTAAAAGGTTAAAAGTTTAAATGACTGTTTCCGGCTTCGCCAAAATTCTACTCCTATCAAAGAATGATGGTTTGTATTCATGTAAGACAAAAAACAATTATATATATATATATATATATATATATATATATATATATATATATATATATATATATATATATATATATATATATATATATATATATATATATATATCTACATATAATAAAAATTAAGTTGAGACAGTGGTGCACTTCAAAGTAGCATAACTGCCTCTCTTGAACTTTAAAGAACTCTCACCCATGACACAGTCAGGAAAACTGTTCACTCCACAACTTTGCATACAGTACTGTACAGAGAATATAAAAAAATCTAGCTCAGTACTGGGGAACCATCATAACCGAATATAGATAATAAAGAAAAGAGGTAGATTGACATTAAAATAGAGACTGCAGTTCCAGGCCCTATACGAAACAACACAAAAATTTGACAAAATACTGTATGATACAGGTAACAAAAAAATTAAAAAACTTTTAAAGTAATAAGTAATATTCCTTATATACAAACCTAAGTCCTTCAAATTGAGTATTATTAAGCAAAGCTGGAAGTCGTCTCTAAAAACTTATAACAAATTGGTGGTACTTACTGCTGGATAGTGGGGAACCGTCACCAGTCCGACTGTTTACTGAGCAGCCACTTTGCCCTTAACCTAAAACTGGGACTGGTAAGGCATATCTTTAGTACAGGAACACCTCAGGAAAGTGGTTCATGAAAGTAAACGGCTGCTTTTCAGCAAATGGAAAGTCCAAGCAACACTTTTGCTACCTTCCTAAAAGATTTTTATTAGTTACCCAGTATAATTATTGTTACTGAAGAACAGCAACACCTTTGTAGTTCACATCCACAGGGAATGGGTTCTGTTTCAGAGATCCTTTACAATTGGTAAAGCAGATACGCACCTGGACAGCAGAAAAATGTTATTTTCATTAGTAAAATAAATTTTTGAATATACTTACCGATGATCATGTACTGTAGCTGTCAACTCTGTTGCCCGACAGAAATCTACGGTCGGGATACGCCAGCGATCGCTATACAGGTGGGGGTGTACACAACAGCGCCATCTGTGAGTAGGTACTCAAGTACTTCTTGTCAACAAGAACTCAATTTTCTCCTCGGTCCACTGGTTCTCTATGGGGAGGAAGGGCGGGTCCTTAAATTCATGATCATTGGGTAAGTATATTCAAAAATTTATTTTACTAATGAAAATAACATTTTTCAATATTAATCTTACCCGATGATCATGTAGCTGATTCACACCCAGGGTGGTGGGTGGAGACCAGCATACATGTTAACAAAGAAGCTAAGTATCCCGTATCTTATTTTAGCCGTTATTCAAAATAACAAACATAAAATAAATAAGTACCTGGTAAGGAAGTCGACTTGAACCATTACTCTGCCTTTTTAAGTACGTCTTCCTTACTGAGCCTAGCGATCCTCTTAGGATGCTGAGCGACTCCTAGGTGCTGAAGTATTAAGGGCTGCAATCCATACTAAAGGACCTCATCACAACCTCTAATCTAGGCGCTTCTCAAGAAAGAATTTGACCACCCGCCAAATCAACCAGGATGCGGAAGGCTTCTTAGCCTTCCGGACAACCCAGAAATATTTCAAGAGAAAGATTAAAAAGGTTCTGGAATTAGGGAATTGTAGTGGTGGAGCCCCCACCACTACTGCACTCGTTGCTACGAATGGTCCCAGAGTGTAGCAGTTCTCGTAAAGAGACTGGACATTCTTAAGATAAAAGACGCGAACACCGATTAGCTTTTCCAAAAGGTTGCGTCGAAAATATTTTGCAGAGATCTATTTTATTAAAAGGTCACGGAAGTTGTGATAGCTCTAACTTCGTGTGTCCTTACCTTCAGCCAAGCTTGGTCTTCCTCATTCAGAAGGGAATGAGCTTCTCGTATTAACAGTCTGAAAATAATAGGATAAAGAATTCTCTGACATAGGCAAAGATGAATTCTTAAATGAACACCATAAAGCTTCAGACGGGCCTCATAAAGGTTTTTAAAATAGAACTTAAGAGCTCTACAGGACATAATACTCTTTCTAGTTCATTTCCAACCATATCGATAAGTTTGGAATAACGAACGATATTGGTCAAGGCCGAGAAGGCAGCTCGTGTTTGGCTAGAAAACCAAGATGTAGAACATGTAGCCGTTTCGGATGAAAATCCGATGTTCTTGCTGAAGGCATGAATCTCACTGACTCTTTTAGCTGGTAAAGCATATCAGGAAAAGAGTCTTAAAGGTAAGATCTTTCAGGGAGGCTGATTGAAGTGGTTCGAACCTGTCTAACATAAGGAATCTTAGAACCACGTCTAAATTCCAACCAGGTGTAACCAAACGACGCTCCTTCGTGGTCTCAAAAGACTTAAGGAGGTCCTGTAGATCTTTATTGTTAAAAAGATCTAAGCCTCTGTGACGGAAGACTGATGCCAACATGCTTTTGTAACCCTTGAAAGTGGGAGCTGAAAGAGATCGCTCTTTTCTCAGATATAAGAGGAAGTCAGCTATTTGAGTTACAGAGGTACTGGTCGAGGATACGGATACTGACTTGCACCAGTTTAGGAAGATTCCCCACTTCGATTGGTAGACTCTAAGGGTGGATGTTCTCCTTGCTCTAACAATCGCTCTGGTTGCCTCCTTCGAAAAACCTCTAGTTCTCGAGAGTCTTTCGATACTCTGAAGGCAGTGAGACGAAGAGCGTGGAGGCCTTGGAGTACCTTCTTACGCGTGGCAGACGTAGCAGGTCCACCCTTAGGGGAAGAGTTCTGGGAACGTCTACTAGCCATCGAAGTACCTCGGTAAGTTATTCTCTCGCGGGCCAGAGGGAAGCAACTAGTGTCAACTTTGTCCCAACGTGAGAGGCGAACTTCTGCAGTACCTTGTTGACAAACTAGAACGGAGGGAATGCATATAGATCTAGATGAGACTAATCTAGTAGAAAGGCATCTAAAAGAACCACTGCTGGGTCTGTTGAGAGCCTCTTGGACATCGAGGTTGCGAAGAGATCTATGGTTGGATGGTCCCAGGTGACCCAAAGTCTCTTGCATACATCTCTGTGGAGGGTCCAATATGTTGGAATTATTGTCCCTTCCTACTGAGACAAACTGCTAAGACATTCAAGTTGCCTTGGAAGAAATTTGTTACTAGTGAAAAGTCTAGACCTGTTGAACAGGAGAGGAGGTCACTAGCGAACTCGCACCATGTCAGAGAGTAGGTCCCTCCTTGCTAGGAGATGAACATCAAAGCAGGGAGTTGTCCGTGTTGACCTCCATTACTTTGTCTTGAAGGAGAGACCTGAAGCTTTTCCAGGTCAGACTTACTGCCAGAAGCTTCTTGCAGTTAAAATGCATTGTCCTTTGACGCGAGTTCCATAATCCCGAGCATTCCCTACCGCCTAAGGTCGCACCCCAGCCTACGTCCGATGCGTCTGAGAAGAGAACGTGGTTGGGAGTCTGAACAGTCAGGGGAAGACCCTATAAAAGGTTGATAAAGTCCTTTCCTCAGGTTAGACCAGACTTATCTTCCGGAAACCGGGATCGAGACCGCTTCTAGCGTCTTGTCCTTTTCCAGTGAAGAGCTAGATGAAACCGAAGAGGACGGAGGTGTAGTCTTCCAAGTGACACCAAATGCACCACGGATGACAGTCTCCTAACCAGACTCATCCACAGCCTGACAGGGCCGTATTCCTTCTTCAGCATCTTCTGGATGGATAGCAGGGCTGGGGATTGATCTTCTTGTTCAGCCATGTCCTCATCAGAGGGTTCCTCATCCGAAACTGATGAGAAAACGGCAACGGAGTGGGCAACGTCTGACTCGCTGAATCCGGTCGCACTGGTGGATGCGTGACGGAGCCGGACACAAGATCATGGTACTGCTGCACAGTCTGTGAACTGTCAACCATGGGGAAGCGAGGAAGTACAGCGACAACCCGAAACTGTCTAGACTGTCTGGGTAGTACAGACAACCCCTTATCGGGTTGCTGAGGTTGCCGCACTGCGTCACAAGTCACCTCTGCTGGTTGTTGAACGTCTTCCCAGTGACACACTGAACGTCCACAACCACCTCCGAGAGTAGCATAACATCAACGTGCGACTGGCAACCCACACTGGGTCGCACCGGTGGAGGAACCATCTCAACTGGCGGACGTGAGTAGGATACCTCAGCGTCAACAGGGCGTACAACCAACCGGTAGGAAGGTCGTTGGCAAGAAGGGTCTTCTCCGTAAAAAATCCTCTATCAAGGACTAAGCTTGGACTGCATGTCTTGCAACAAAGCCCAAGGTCTATGGGAGCAGGTGTGGCAACAGACGGGGTTAGCGACTGAAGCGGAACCATTTACCCTCCCTGGAAGCATGTTATGCTTAAATAAAAGTCCATAGGAGGCTAAGCAGCTTAAGGCTCCTCTCCAAATGACAGAGTCCTCAAGGGAATATCAGAAGGAGGGAGAACAGCACTTTCTCATCTACAGGAACCATATCCGAGAAAAGCTAGGTTCTCTCAGTGAGGGTTTCACTGGTGCAAAAGCAGCAGACCAGAAGGCAACGTTATGAAACTGCTTGACAGTCTGTGAACTGTCAAAAACTGAACTGTCAACCACAACAGGAGCGTGAGGACATACAGCACTGGTGTATAAGTAGCAGACCAGAAGGCAACGTCATGTAACTGTATGACAGTCTGTGAGTTGGCAACAACCAAAGTTGTGTGGGGAAGCCTCAACTCCTGACTGACTAGTTTGCTGCTGGCGAGTGGCGGTAACCACAGTGTGTTGCGGAGGCTGACACACCGTGTCAAAACACGGCAGCTTGTGGTAGCTCACGCACGGCAACGGAGTGCTCTGTGAGTGGGAGTCATCATACATCTGGCAGGGTTGACTGTGCATGGGTGGAGGAGCTCTCACAACAAGAGTGTGAGAGCAGGAAGCCATGCCGGGCGCACAACCGTGGGAGGTGTAGGCCCACGGGTGCATCGTCAACCTTCTCCGCAGTCGGAGTGTGGGAGCTGGCAACAACAAAAGCAGAGTGCTGGTGCATGGGAGGGGCTGCGGTGGGTTGAGGAGCATGCGGTATGGTATGCGGAGCATGCTGTAAGGTATGCGGCTCATGCTGCATGGTGTGCGGAGCATGCTGTAAGGTATGCAGAGCATGCTGCATGGGCTGCGGAGAATGCCGCATAGTGCTGGAACCCGGCAGCTCTACAGAACCTTCCCACTGCTGATGCGGTAGCTCACGCATGTTAGCAGATGGTGCAGCAAGAACATGCGTCTGGCAGGGTGGACTGCGCATCGGTGGTGGAGCTCTCACAGGTGGAGGGTGGGAGCAGGCAGCCGCAGTATCTGCTGAGCGCACAACCTCGGCGGGTTGTAGGTTAACAGGTGCATTGTCAACCTTCCAGCACGATACTCCTGCATGAAGGAGCAAGCTGAGACTGTATAGTCTGCAGCATGGACCACTAGGGTCTATGAAAGACAACAACAAACGGAGCTACTGTCCGTTGTGACTGAGGGTCTAAAACAGCTGGTGCGGCAACAGACGGAGTTACTGCCTGTTGCGGTACCACCTTGCCTCTCTTGGGAGGTGTACAGTTGTCGTACTGCAGCAAGTCCGAACTGACCCAGTGGCTACACCTAGGCCGTTGGACTTGCGCGGAAGGGACCGACTTGCACTTAAAAGCTGCAAGATTTGGTCCATGGTTTCTGCGAGAAACCTCTTCCGCAGACGAGGAATAAATGGGCTCTCTCGTCTTTGTGTGGGTGGGGTGATCACGTCGGCAACGTGTGTAGATACACCCGAAACCACGGAGGGAAACGTCTGTTCGTCGATCAAGGCCTGTGGAACCCATAAGTCCTTCGACATTACTTCTCCCCTGGGCTTGGGAGCTTGTAAGAGGTATCGGACTAGGTGAACAACTGGCACGAACAGACGAACCCTCGAACGCAACACTGTAACACTTTGCGCATATCACTTTATCACTTTTGATTTTCTGTTTGCACTTATTTCACTGAACTCGAAACTTTAAGTGGTTTGTACCTGAAACACGCAATCCTATCCTTCATTAAAAGGTAGTAATTGCGAAAACAGTATTACAATGTAACAGAAAAACATAATGAAAGATAAAGAATTCAGTGGCTGGAAAAGAGACTAAACACTAGATCAAATAAACTACGTTTAAAATCTCTCACCGCATAAAGCCTGGGAACAAGAATAAAACTCTAGAAACGTTTTACCTTCTTCCCCTATAGCGACTAGGGAGAAGAGCAAAAAACGAGAACAACCTTACCCGCTTGAACGAAACGTTTATCCTCCTCTCTCTCCCTCCGTCTCTATCTCTCTCTCTCTCTCTCTTGACTTAGAACCTGAGAGATGAGCCCAATTATATATATCGTTAAAACATATTATTTGTTAAAGGGAAAAAAACTGAAAGGTTTCCCAAATAAAAAGTTCCTTTATTAGAATTAAAACCATTTAAGCTAAGAAAGAATGAACGAAACGCTAGAATCGGTTTACTCTTACTGCAACGTGAAACCGTGAAATACTCTCTCTCTATCGTAACGATAGAGCGCAAGTTGAACGTTCTGAACGTCAACAACTGCGGAGACTAAACAAAACGTTAGTTCAACTTTGAAAACAGTACGAGACTATCAAAGAAATTCTTTCAAAAACATTAAAATTAAAATAGCATAAATTCTTAACAGGAAAAACGATATGACGGCTCAATGTTAATTAACTTCGGTTCCAAGTAAGGACCGCCTACTATTAGGAAAGGTCGCATATAAACAAACATAAAAATTAATTTTTATAAGTTTATAATAAATGGAAAGTTAATCGAAGAGGCCTATAAATGGCGGAGAGATATAAAATAAATCTATAACTTTGTTAAGCAAAATTACCAAAAACCTAAACACACTTCCGTCTAAGGGAAGGGTGGGTCATAAAAAGTGAAAGAGAGTCTATACTCTCTTCGACACCAACACTTCCGTCTAAGGGAAGGGTCGGCCATTTAAAAGTGAAAGAGAGTCCATACTCTCTTCGTCACCATAATAAAATCTATCCAAAACGAGTTCAAGTTTTGAAATGAAGATAAAACCCCTGCATAGCGAAAGCTCAAAACTGGAATAGTGTACTTCACCAAAAAGTTGTGAAAACAAATCCAGTTAGGGACGGCGTATTAGTAGGTCTTGCCGGAGGCACGACAGAGGAAAAATTGAGTTCTTGTTGACAAGAAGTACTTGAGTACCTACTCACAGATGGCGCTGTTGTGTACACCCCCACCTGTATAGCGATCGCTGGCGTATCCCGACCGTAGATTTCTGTCGGGCAACAGAGTTGACAGCTACATGATCATCGGGTAAGATTAATATTGAAAAAGTGATATACTTGTATGCAATATCCATTCCTACTAGAGGAATGTTCTGGCAGACACTCAATCACCAGAGGTATAGAGTAGGATCCGTGACTCCTCACTTTTGTAATTGGCAGAAAGGCTTCTTACTTTTCAGGTATCACCATCAAAGGACTCGTTTGCTTCCCAGTTGATCCATAATTCTAGTTATAAAACATTTTCCAATAAGCTGCTCTTTCAAGGCCAGGGACGTCACCAGCATAAGGATGTAAAGACCAGTCTGCTCCTACAACCAATCCCTAGCTGCCAAGAGAGTTCACTAGTCATTTCCTATTTGGAAAGTATCTGACATCCACCCTCAAAGTGTGAAAAGAACTCCCAGATTTGCATCCACTTTGTGTGCCTACAAAGAGGATGTAAGGCCACACCTCTCTGCTGGTGAATGTAAGACCCTAGAGTTGTATTAACGCAACTTAACGCTACTGAGTAACTAAACATACTTAAAGTGTTAACATTCCTGGGAAGGCTGCATGCCTTTCGAGCACATTACAGAGCTGATGATTCCTTCGGTCCATACCCTCTAGATGACCAGGTCGACTAAGAGACTCACTGATGCCATCACTATCTGCATTCCCAGGTACATCAACCCATACTATCACTATCTGCATTCCCAGGTACATCAACCTCTGCTTGGGTATGATATTAAACTTGACCCAGCACTACCGACATGCCTAGATAGCGGCAAAAAGCGAGAATCCAATCTAAAACCTGACGTAACTGCCTCTCCGAGGAGGCCAGGATCAACCAATCAATGATATACCTTAGCATGTATCCCTCACGAGTGGGGCCAAGCGACTTCCAAGGTGTTATCCGTGTGAACATCCCGGTAGCTGTACACAGTCTGAAGCATAGAGTCTTCAACTGGCATACTAACCGTAAAGGGGGAACTGGAGGTACTTTCAAGAGGGAGGATTGATGAACAGGCACTTGAAAGTACGCGTCCCTTGGATTTACCGTAGCATGAAGTCTCCCTCTCAGACTGAAAAAACAGCACACACCATACTGTTTCCTTCCTGAACTTTGCTTGATGAATAAACTAGTTGAGAGGGAAAAGTCAATAACCAGCCTTCACCTCCCCAGTCACCTCCATCTGGAGAAGGCATCCTCTTCTCCAGCAACCGTTCCGCCTCTGAAGGCAAGACCAGAGCTTTCGTGGATGTCGGATGACCCATTGGGAAGCTCAAAAAGGCTGTGGTCACACAAGTGCATAAGTTGCAGAACGGGATCTCAGGAAGGATGCAGGGCCCTTTCCTAATCCCTAACTCCATAGGCTTGGTCGGCCCAGAAGTTTTGGCTACTGTCCCCTTCAAAGAGCTGGGAATCTTGAAGGGGACAGTACGGTGGATTAGGAAGCCCTGCCATGCAGTTCTCCCCAACTCCACCACCGCCTTAAACGGATTTCTGCCAGGAGCAACTCTGCACCCCACCCACAAGTTCCCCAACACTAAAGCCGCCTCCGGGGAAATTGTCTTCTGGTGGGAAAGAAAGGCGACTGCCTCTTCACCCAAAAATCCAAGACAAATTTCTCTAAAGTGTTTGGGGTTAGCAACCTTAGCTACTTTGCAGAGTACATGAATGCTCCTAAACCCCAAGAGAGCAGGTATATAAAGGACAGAGGCCAAGGCTCAACCTTCAAGGTTGCTGTGTCCACTATCTAGAGTGTGGGGGCAGCTGGATCCTGCATAATCTGCTGGGTCTAAGTGAGTTTTCAAACCTGCAGATCTGAAAATCCACCTGAATCAGGGTCAGGCCCACAAGATCTGGTCATGTCAACTCCAATGAGAGCTTCAATCCTTGAGGAGACTCAAAGTACCAATCAATGACCAAAGTTCCCCACAAAGGCAGGTCTACGGTTGCATCCCCCCCGGCAGTTGCACCCATATGAATGCAAGGACCTTCACCACAAGATCCTACAACTCAGGTTGGTCTGGTTCAGCAGGCTACAGACCCCAGCCCAGAGTCCTTGAGACATCCTGCCTCCAAGAAACCTCATCCGTCGTTCAGGCCGAAAGTGAGGCAACATGTTCCGGAGACTCTACTCCCTCCTTCACTAGTTTAACAATTCTGTGTCATGGATAGATCTGGAAATGTAAATAGGAGCTGGCAAGGCAATGGGAAAAGAACTACTGTCATAGAACCGAATAGTAGTGGGAGAAGCACAAGTACTTGGCCTACTGGCGGTCTTAGCAGATAAGCTGACGTGCAAAGGGGAACAAGCGGAGCGCTTGTTCCCCAACATTCTCGGCCTACCAATCCGCACACGTGCTGGAGTGCAGTGTCAAAAGGTCTTATCCCATCTAACCAGTCAAGGGCTCGATGGCAGAATGAGGCGTGTTAATCCAGAGACTTGGAAGAAGGGGAGATGGAAAACGTCACAGCTACTCGATTCATCTTAGGGGAGAAAGTGTACTGAGCCGTAAGTTTTTTGTCTACATCGGCCACATGGGTTGCTTCAACAGAAGCCACAACACTTGGGCACATCTTCACAGGGTGGGGGGGAAAGCACACCCACTAAAACTAGGGAGGGCAACAGCTGTGGACCCCCTTACACAAGGGGGAAGGAGTGAAGATCACAATGATTGGGAAGGAATCAGGGAATCTCAGGAACAGGGGTAGGACTTACCTTGACAACCTTGACCCCCAATCCAGGCAGGACCCCAACTCTCAACACCGGAACCTTACCTGCCATACTGGGAGCTACCAAATAACTTATTCATCCTCTATTGGTAAGGGTGAGCCACCAGGTTCCCTGAAACTAGGGGCCATTAGGGGAACTACAGGACTATAACGACCTTCGCCACTGGCGTCACCACAACACTCAATAACAAATAGCACAAGGGGAGCTGTGGGAGAAGGTGCCTTCGCTACTAACTCCCTCGGGTAATGGCACACCTATCTGAAAGACCTAAGGAAGCTCTTGTACCTTAGATCAACTTGTCAACATTAGACTACCCAATAGCTACAAGATTCCCAACACAGCAAACCCGAAACTCACTAAGGTAAATCCAAGGACTCCGTACCCCTGCAGTGTACTCCCCTAAAACAATCCAGGGGCAACAGCAACTGAATTGTCCCCCAAAGAGATAGAAGCAGCGAAAAGCCTACCAGAGGTTTCTTAGGTGTTACCCATCCCAACTCCCATAAATGCATCGCTCCCTTGCTCAGCACCCATACCTGTGAGCAGACGTCCCCTTAATCACAGTGGGAGTGTGTGTATACAGTCGGTTGCCGATATCATCCCTTCCCCAGCAACGAGCCCCTTGCTTCCATTACATAAACAACAGTCCACATTCACTTCTTGAAACAATTAAGAAAATTAATAAGTTTGACAGGCACTGTCTGTACATATGTACAAGACAGCAGTCAAAGTAAAAGTGAATGCTCTCTTACTCGCCCCGCACCCACACCAGTTGGACAACCGCTTGTCATCCAATTTTAACAACCAATTCCAGTTCGCGCCAAAGTAACCTCCTAGGGAGGTTACTTCGGCGAGGATTTGTATGTTGCCTAGGAACAAATAATTGTTTCTGATTTGAAATTTATCGAGTCAACTGGAATTTTCTAATTTACTTTTGACTGCTGGATATTGGGTTTACTTCACAGAGATGGATTGTTTAGTACAGATTTTAATGTAGATACTAAATGCTTCCTAAAGCTACCAGTCTAGGAGTAATGCATCCTTAGCTTTGTACAAGGACAGACGCATATAGCATGTATTTAAACGATGCCTATTCTGAAAACTAAGATAAGACTGCTTTATCATTAATTCAAAATTGCTAGTTGCATCTACCCTCTTCATCAGACATCCATTGCACACCAGGACCACAGGAAGCAAAATCAGAAGGGTTGATCCCCATACTACATCTTTTGATTTTAATAAAGATACAGGCAAAGTGGATAACCTAAGTACGTAGATAATTCATTTAATGTTTTAGAGGTTGTATGACATCTTAAGGAGGTCTAGGGGTATTATTTTATTGTATCACAGGGCAATGGGTATTATTTTATTGTATCACAGGGCAATGTAACCTAGGAAAATAATTACTTTTCTTATAGAAAAATTACGCTCTCTCCGAAAATGACACTCGTTCCCGTAGCAAATGAATAGTTTCAGAAATATATATATATCTAAATCCTACGATAATGGGAACCCCCAGTGGGAACTCGGGTTTTTGGTGGGGAAAACATACTGGGGAAACGATATATAAACGTGAAACAAGCCTTTTCTTCTCTATACATTACCTTCCTGGATGTATAATAAACGGAGGAAAAGACGAAACAGTATAACTGGATAAACTTTGGAGGCGCCGTTGCAAAGGCTGTCTCATGAAAAATTACGGTAACCAGAGCTGCCAACGTGTGATGTAGATCTGTGGCAATGTTAGCATAACATGCTAACATTAGCAGTCTTTTTCATTTAATTTTTCTCATTCTACTTGTCGGTTGTAGTCGCTCCCGTTCGTTAGTCTGTACACAGCAGGTTTCGACCTTCTGCGCAAAAACCCTGCCTCCCTGCGCAGAGACTCTTCCTCCAACAATAGGATTTCTTCTTCTATCGTGAAATGTAACTATTCGTCTTCACCTCCACCCTTGTTCAAGAGTATTACTTGATCCAGTTTAACTATACCATTCCTTTCATGTAATACCCTCATATACATATTACGATTGACCCCGGTATTACACGTTTTATTATCCGATACTTTAGAAAATCACCCCATTTTATATTCTCATTAAAAATTATTTATCATACATTCCATTTTACCTTCCTAAATTACTTTTATTCGTTTTGTTATTACCTTGTCACACCCCGATTTCACATAAATACTTGCTCTTTACAAGTTTCCCACTCTCGTTCATTCATGTTTTCCCTCTAGACTCCGTTGTTTTCCCGTTAACCAATCACAAACCCATACGTATGTAAAGTTTGCACAAGGGGGGTGGGGGTTAATATTTCCCTACCCCCTTCCCTTACATCTTCAAGTGGTCTATTCATTCCCTTTACACCAAATATTTTTCCCTACAAACCTTTGTCCTAGTCAGGTGTTCATATTTCAAGTGAGATTTTTTTTCGCATTTTGCGATGGAGGAAGTTATAGAAATTTGTAACAGCTGCAGTATTCCATACTTAAAATCATTTGCTAAATTTCATGGTGATTTTTTTTTTATACGTCATCCAATGTTGATAATTTCCTTAAATCACACAATGTAATACCTCAACATTTACAGTGCCCCCAGTGGCGTTCCTTCCTATCGTACAGGAAAGACATCCATGTATATTACTGCAATACCCAAACTAAGGTATCTAAAACCAAGAAGAAACACCGACCATAAAAGTAAGTCATTCATTTCTTTAATTTTAATGTTTTTATAGTGCTAAGCTCAACATTACCTCTTGCCAGTACAAGTTTGAGACCTGGGAAGGGGGTCCAGGGGGCTTGCTCCCGGGTAAGGGTAGTGACCTTGGAGGGGGGTCCATGGCTTGCCCCTAGGTAGGGGTAGTGACCTGGGAAGGGGGTCCGGGGGCTTGCTCCCGGGTAAGGGTAGTGACCTTGGAAGGGGGTCCATGGCTTGCCCCCAAGTAGGGGTAGTGACCTGGGAAGGGGGTCCGGGGGCTTGCTCCGAGTAGGGGTTGTGACCTGGGAACTTCTAGGTTAGGTTAGGCAGGTTTGTTAGGTTCTGTACCCTTTTGTAGCTTTTCATATATTATGTAAAGGGTATATGTAAAAATGCTTTAAAATACACATTCAAATATTATCATAGCATTGCTAACGTTAGCAATGCGATCACAACGTTGGTAACGTTGCGTAACATTGCTAATGTTAACGTTCACAGTACATATGTGAGTGAAATGACACGAAATTTGAACAAGTCACTATATTTAAAAATTTTAACAGAAAATATATGTTTTCCTGTAGAAAATAACGTGATTTAACTGGTTTTGACCTTCATTTCATCCGTAATAACAGCAACCAGTTCAAATTCGTTCAAATCATGTTATATATTTACTAAAGGAAAATATATATTTTCTGTCAGAAATGAGAATCTGTAATACAGTAAAACTCTACCAGTCCAGGTAGGGTGTAGGCTGGACATGTATTTTAATAATTTTGCAATTTTCTCAAAACAATCTCAAAGGATGGGTTGGACTATAGCACTCCAAGGGCGGGGGGGGGGGGGAGAGATACCCCTGATCAGAAACGGCCCAAGTATTAGGATGCATAACTATATTTCACACTTTGTGGCTTTCTCAACTGTAGTTCCCGGCCCCACCCGCCCTTTATTTCAGATTTTGAAAGCAGATCATTACCTTCTAAATTGTTCATTTCCAATCTAAATAAAGATTTGAAAAGTTGGAAACACAATTTTGAACATACAGAAAAAATCTTATTTTCGAATCCAAAACACAACCTTCCTAACTATATTTTAACCTTGGCTTCACCTACTACCTAAGAGTACGGATACCAAAACTGACAACATTGCTGTTTTGTAGTTATTTTGCTTCAATGCCATCAACTACAGTGGCAATACAATATAAAATGTGGAATACCCTTCAGAATTTGGTTTGGCATAGAGACAAAGTCTAGCGTCCCCTACACTTTTCATAAAGTGCATCACGAATTATTCCACATTATTCCATATTCACCTTACTATGAACATAATCTCGTGACATTCCAGATTCAATGTCAAATAACCATTAATAATTAAACTAACCTTGACACCCCCAAATTTGTACTTCTTATGTTTGGTTTATGTTTATCAATAGCAAAGCTTAGCTTGTTGTCGGTTCATCAACAGTTGATAGTCTCAATATGAGTCTTTCCAACGGCACTTCCTATTTTTGTAATTACGCTTTTTTTTTAATCTCTTTTCTGCCTCTATAAATTCCATTTTTTCCTATTTTCTTTTCTTCCTTCAGGAAATCATAATTTTCATTTTTTTTCGTGGTATTGATGATGCTTTGTATTTTGTTTTCACTCATGTTTCAATTCTCAACAGAGTGAGAGGCGATGGAGTGCAATGGTGCAGGGACCTACATTTGCATTTATAAAATAAAACCATTCTATGTTTCAAGCGTGCATATGTTGAGTGTAGAGACGAGGATTGGATAGAATGTGATGAGAAGTATCGTGAGATACACATATTATTTTCTAGATGCATCGGTGATGATATGCTAGCATTAAGCTAACGAAATTGTTTATAGGTTGAAAACACTGGTAATAAAGGACATAAAGTAACAACACTTATAAAATTCACATTATAATAAAGACTAAAATGAGGGAGGGTCATACACAGCATAATCGAGACATTGCTGACCGCAAGGCATATTATACACACAGAATACGGCTATGGCACCCCCCCCCCTCCCCGACAATGGGCTTGAGAGTGGGGGTTTAATCTAGGTAATTTTCTCTCTCGTGTATTAGAATTCCGAGGAATTAGAAATATTTCTGGGAAATCAAGAGAGGAAAACAGAGAAAAAAAATTATCTTTATAATCAGAACCTCTAAATTTGGTCAATTGGCATAAGTACTTTTTATAAGCTACAGCCATTCCTGACTTTTCTTTTGACTTCACTATCAATACTGGAATACTTAGCTGCTCTACCTTGTAATTTTCATTACTTCCTCGGAAACTTTTAAAAATCAATTTCTTAATCATAAAAGGTACAGTGATTCTGAAAAATGAGATATGTATTGACGAAAACTGTAGGGACCCCTCACTTTCTGTTGAGAGTAATCATAAAAAGTACCTCGATTCTACATTGGGCTCAATTGATGACTCAAAACACTTGCCGATGCGATGTCCGGCGTTCTATACCATATTTCCTTATATGTGTACTGCAGGGGTGTGAGAGAATGTGTGTATATGCATGTGTGTATACCATGCACTTATCGTGTTTTTTATTCTTTCTTGTGTTAAATATAGATCTCTCTCTCTCTCTCTCTCTCTCTCTCTCTCTCTCTCTCTCTCTCTCTCTCTCTCTCTCTCTCTCTCTCTCTCTCTCTCTCTCTCTCTCTTATATATATAACGGATTTTGAGCAAAGCGAAAAATCTATTTTTGGGTGAGAGTGCCATCTCGTCCTGATGGAAGGTTCCTTTAGGTATGTTTCTAAGGGATATTTGCTACAGTGATACTCCCAGAGAAATAAACCGAAGGTCTCCAGTATTCTAACTCCTGGCACGAGTATCCAGTTAAGGATATCGCTACAGGCCAGGGATGCATTTTTTAGATACGACACAGAGCAATCTTCACCCCGAATAGATTTATCTCTTTGATGTAAGGGGGAAGAGTGGCGAAAGAGAGTGGGTGCCCTTCTTCGGGTTTCACCTTATTCATCTTATTCCCTAAGATCCTATCATTCCCAAAAAAAATCTTCTACATCTGTCAAATCTCAGTGGAGCAGGATTTCCACTTTAACCCTTATTTCTCTACATATCTTAAACCTATCTACACTTTTTACTTACCCTATTCAAATCTAGGGATGGGTCACTCTCTAATCTGCCTCTTTATCCTGCTATTCTCCCTATTCTAGACTAGTTCTATTATTTTTATGGCTCTATATTCTTACTAAACTTAGTAACACCATTCTATAGGCTTATTCATGCTGTCTCCAAATTCGCTGAGTGAGCCCGTCGACTTCACTCTAATTTCTAACATTCTTCAAAATGTTAATAGCCGTGAATGGCTTAAATTCTTTGACCATGGTACTTACAATATTCTCTATGTGTTTTACTCCTCAATAATCGAGCCAAACATTATTTATTTATCGGGATAGACATGTCATTTATATTCTACTTATGATGATCTAACTAGTCTAATACTTCTATCCTCATTGGGTAATATATCTCGGGAGATTTATAAGGAGACTTATTAATTCATTTTAACACTCACCGTGTTCCTTATGGGGTGTTGGCTGATAGGTAATATTTCATGCTTTGTACCGGTATATAAAAGTTTTAGTAAGTTTTGGCAGTTTCTGGCGCCGATGTTTCTATTCTGTTCTGCCTAACCTAACGTCTGCAATGGCTAATCTCTGCCTATTTCTCATCTGTCTCTATTTCTATGCTCCTTATGGTAAATTATGCCCCTTTCTGATTACCTAACTGTAATCTCTACTCTTTTATTTTTAGAAGTCATTGCCCGCCATTCAGATGAGTTATTTTATCCGGAGTAGTATAAATCAATTGGTGTGCATTTATTTTCCTTCATCTGAACTGTATTATTGTCTCTTTTTACAGACTCTGACATCCTATCTTTAGTTAACGTATCTTCTTTATCTCTGCGGGTTATTTTTTCATTTAGGCATCATTATGACTTCTCTAGCTAAACTCTAGCTTTTCATATTCTCAGTACTGATCAGACTTTATATTTAATTATTAACATCATAGCTCATTTATTATTCATATGCATATCTCTTCATCTTAAATCTTTGTGCCTAACAGCAACATATTTCTTTTAATTCTATAAGCCTATATCTTCAATTGCCTATGACATTTATTTCTTGGAATTCCCTTTTTATTTAGGCTATTCTATTTTATTCACTGTATTTCTGTCGACATTCTATTTTATTTACATGGCGCCTATTATATATTTACAAGGAGTATATTTTATTCTTGGCTACTCTTCCTATTTCTCAACTTTCTTTCTCCTTGTCTTTTTAGTTAATTTTCCATTTCCCTTTCTTAGTCCGGAGTCTGTTTATTCTCCTACAAAGTGGCCAGTTTTGTAAAAGACTTGTCTTTGACAAGTAGAATCATATCCTGACTATTTTATTTTTATATTAAGCCTGCACTTCTCACAAATGAAATTGATACTTCATCATTGTATCGTTTTTGTATGACATCTGAATTCTCTATTGGGAAATGTTACGTAAAAAATTAAATCTTTATTTATCATTTGGCACATTTTGGCATTTAATTCTCTATCTAACCTGACGGTTCATACCCCTTTATTTTTATTTGTTTGCATTTCATTTCTGCAAATCATTTATTTTCACCCTTAAAATCTGGAAGCAGGTATTTTCTGAATATTTTTATCACTGTATTGCATCCTAGTATATCAACTATATTTGCCAGTCTCTCTATAAGATAAAATAGTCACTTGCAACGTGGATGTACCTCCGCTACCTATACCTATCTTTCCTATATAATATTTTTCGTCTTCCTGACTTCCTTTCTATCCGGCTAACTATTTTTAATTCATTTATTTTTTCACTATTTGGAGGATTTGTATTTCATTTTCTTTGTGCCGGAGGGCGTTCTGAGAAGTGTCCTTGTTTATTTCATGATGGGGTTCTTTATCTCAGTGCCTGTCTGTCTGCCCTGTATGTCTCCCCCTTTTCATTCTTCTGCCTGATTTCTATCCCCTTTGATGTAATCTTTCCCTAGACTTACTATGTCCTTTCTTATTTGTTTTAGCTGTTTTTAACTTAAATTTCTGCCCATTATTCTGTTTAACTCTAGGGTGATTTTTGCGCCTCGCTCCAGTTCCTTGGCAAACAGGGATTACTATGATGCCTAGCATGGTATTCATCCTGCTACCAGTGACTTCATCGAGATTTAAGGGGATATTTCCCCCACCTCCAAAAGTACTTGTTACTCCACCAAGTTGCTGATCCGCTTATAAAACCCTTGGCAAACAGGGATTACTAAGATGCCTAGCATGGTATTCATCCTGATGCCAGTGACTTCATCGAGATTTAAGGGGATATTTCCTCCACCTCCATAAGTTCTCATTACTCCACCAAGTTGCTAATCCGCTTATAAAACCGTTGGCAAACAGGGATTACTAAGATGCCTAGCATGGTATTCATCCAGCTGCCAGTGACTTCATCGAGATTTAAGGGGATATTTCCTCCACCTCCATAAGTTCTCATTACTCCACCAAATTGCTGATCCACTTATAAAACCTTTGGCAAACAAGGATTACTTGTTACTCCACCAAATTGCTGATCCACTTATAAAATCCTTGGCAAACAGGGATTACTAAGATGCCTAGCATGGTATTCATCCTGCTGCCAGTGACTTCATTGAGATTTAAGGGGATATTTCCTCCACCTCCAAAAGTACTTGCTACTCCACCAAATTGCTGATCCACTTATAAAACCCTTGGCAAACAGGGATTACTTGTTACTCCACCAAATTGCTGATCCACTTATAAAATCCTTGGCAAACAGGGATTACTAAGATGCCTAGCATGGTATTCATCTTGCTACCAGTGACTTCATCGAGATTTAAGGGGATATTTCCACCACCTCCAAAAGTACTTGTTACTCCACCAAGTTGCTGATCCACTTATAAAACCCTTGGCAAACAAGAATTACTGAGATGCCTAGCATGGTATTCATCTTGCTACCAGTGACTTCATCGAGATTTAAGGGGATATTTCCTCCACCTCCAAAAGTACTTGTTATTCCCCCAAGTTGCTGATCCGCTTATGAAACCCTTGGCAAACAGGGATTACTAAGATGCCTAGCATGGTATTCATCCTAATGCCAGTGACTTCATCGAGATTTAAGGGGATATTTCCTCCACCTCCAAAAGTTCTCATTACTCCACCAAGTTGCTAATCCGCTTATATAACCGTTGGCAAACAGGGATTACTAAGATGCCTAGCATGGTATTCATCCTGCTGCCAGTGACTTCATTGAGATTTAAGGGGATATTTCCTCCACCTCCAAAAGTACTTGTTACTCCACCAAGTTGCTGATCCACTTATAAAACCCTTGGCAAACAGGGATTACTAAGATGCCTAGCATGGTATTCATCCTGCTGCCAGTGACTTCATCAAGATTTAAGGGAATATTTCCTCCACTTCCAAAAGTTCTCATTACTCCACCAAGTTGCTAACCCGCTTATATAACCGTTGGCAAACAGGGATTACTAAGATGCCTAGCATGGTATTCATCCTGCTGCCAGTGACTTCATCGAGATTTAAGGGATTATTTCCTCCACCTCCAAAAGTTCTCATTACTCCACCAAGTTGCTAATCCGCTTATAAAACCCTTGGCAAACAGGGATTACTAAGATGCCTAGCATGGTATTCATCCTGCTGCCAGTGACTTCATCAAGATTTAAGGGGATATTTCCTCCACCTCCAAAAGTACTCGTTACTCCACCAAGTTGCTGATCCACTTATGAAACCCTTGGCAAACAAGAATTACTAAGATACCTAGCATGGTATTCATCCTGCTGCCAGTGACTTCATTGAGATTTAAGGGGATATTTCCTCCACCTCCACCAAGTTGCTGATCCACTTATAAAACCCTTGGCAAACAGGGATTAACCCTGGATAGGTACGATGGGTCGTTTGCGACCCCGAGCGTAAAAAAAAAACAGGTTTTTCTCACGTGACTCACCCGTGACTGAATTTGTGGGTGATCGACCTGCAGGAGGTGTCTCCCCTACACGCTCTAGTAGTGTCCAGATGTGCATTGCTGTAGCTGTACTCCTTCCCCGATTTCTGAGACGCGTCGGGGTCGTTCGCGTCCGAGTTTACCCTTCTAAGGTAGTTTGCATAATTATCAAAGTTATTACGTATTATGGAATTGTCGTAGAATGGTGCAACTTGTATAGGTTATCAGTTGTGGAAAGTCTTGGTGGATTGTTTGGCTACCATGTGCATGTTTTTTTTTTTTTAGTTAAAATGTCGTTCATCACCACGAGGACCATTTTACCGCGAGTGTCCCTTTTTAATTTTTTTTCATTTTTTTGCCAAGTCATTTTTCCGTAAGATATTGCCAAATAGTGTCATAAAACTTTTGCTTGTTTAGTGTTGGAAAGTGTGTCTAGATGATCTGGCTACCCATGCATGACTTTGTTTTTGTCAGATACGACGTAGTTATTGGTATATTGGGTATTTAACTGCGGTTACCAATTTCTGTTTTTTTTTTTTCAATATTTGTAAAAATTACTACGTAGTAAGGAATTGCCGTATATTATTGATTTTTTTTCATGTTTATGTGTTAGAAAGTGTGCCTTGATGGTTGGGCTAACACGTGCATGTCTTTTTTTTTTATCTGAGATGTCGTATATTAGAATGTCGGGCATTTTACCGCGAGTGTCCCTTTTTAATTTTTTTTCATTTTTTTGCCAAGTCATTTTTCCGTAAGATATTGCGAAATAGTGTCGTAAAACTTTTGCTTTTTTAATGTTGGAAAGTGTGTCTAGATGATCTGGCTACCCATGCGTGATTTTGTTTTTGTCAGATACGACGTAGTTATTGGTATATTGGGTATTTAACTGCGGTTGCCAATTTCTGTTTTTTTTCAATATTTGTAAAAATTTACTACGTAGTAAGGAATTGCCGTATATTATTGATTTTTTTTTTCATGTTTATGTGTTAGAAAGTGTGCCTTGATGGTTGGGCTAACACGTGCATGTCTTTTTTTTTATCTGAGATGCCGTATATTAGAATGTTGGGCATTTTTCCGCGAGTGCCCCTTTTTATTTGTTTTGCATTTTTTTGCTTAGTCATGTTACCGTAAGGAATTGGCAAGTAGTGTCGCAAAACTTATATTTTTATAGTGTTGGAAAGTGTTTCTAGATGATCTGGCTACCCATGCCTATTTTTTTTTAGCCAGATATGGCGTATATATAAGTATGTGTTCGATTTTCCTGTGATTGCCATTTTTTCGTTTTTTCCCATTTCTTTCAAAATTACTACGTACTAAGGAACTATCACGGAGTAATATTTCATTTATATGTTTATTTGTCGGAAAATATGCCTTGATGGTTTGCCTAGCACGTGGCTGAAATTTTTTTTTTTTCTGAAATGCCGTATATTAGAATGGCCATTTTTCCACGAGTGCCCCTTTTTATTTGTTTTGCATTTTTTTGCTTAGTCATGTTACCGTAAGGAATTGGCAAGTAGTGTCGCAAAACTTATAATCATATAGTGTTGGAAAGTGTTTCTAGATGATCTGGCTACCCATGCCTATCTTCTTTTTTTAGCCAGATATGGCGTATATATAGGTATGTGTTCGATTTTCCTGTGATTGCCATTTTTTCGTTTTTTCCCATTTCTTTCAAAATTACTACGTACTAAGGAACTATCACAGAGTAATTATTCATTTAGATGTTTATTTGTCGGAAAATGTGCCTTGATGGTTTGCCTAGCACGTGGCTGAATTTTTTTTTTCTGAAATGCCGTATATTAGAATGTTAGCCATTTTTCCGCGAGTGCCCCTTTTTATTTGTTTTGCATTTTTTTGCTTAGTCATGTTACCGTAAGGAATTGGCAAGTAGTGTCGCAAAACTTATATTTTTATAGTGTTGGAAAGTGTTTCTAGATGATCTGGCTACCCATGCCTATCATTTTTTTAGCCAGATATGGCGTATATATAGGTATGTGTTCGATTTTCCGGTGATTGCCATTTTTTCGTTTTTTCCCAATTCTTTCAAAATTACTACGTACTAAGAAACTATCACAGAGTAATGATTCCTCTAGATGTTTATTTGTCGGAAAATTTTGTTTACTTTTTTTTTGATTGAATATCATCAAATTTTTTTTAGCTAAAATATTGTTTTACATTTTTTTTTCGATTTTATTTCCCTTCAAAAAAATTTTTTTGGGTCAGAATTTTAATTTTATAGTCGTAAAATAATCGACAATTATCCAGCAACCCACCATACAATTTTTATGCATATCCAATAATAATTAGATTAGTAAATAACACCTTGAAATTGACATACCCTTCCTACATTTCAAGTGGCAGATTAGGGAGTCTGAGTCAGTGTGGTTGGCGGCCATTTTGTGGACATATCCGAAGCGTAAGCTGCCCTATCTATATATATTCTTGTTCCCTATAGAATTTGTGATATTTTGGTATATTTTTACCTGCATAAATATCATATTATATATTAAATATATGTATTTTTTTACGAAATTTCTAAGTACTCAAAAAATTACCTTTAGATATGGCCCCTGATATAAATGTAATTTACAAAATAATGAAGATTTTTTTACATATTTCTATTTTAGGATAACATATGTTTATTCCCTAAAAAAATTAGCCACTTCCTATTTCATTTGGGTACCCAAAAAAATTCATGAAATTTGGACAAATTTTTTTGGCCAAAAAAAGTTACTTTTTTTTCTCATTTCAAATCTTCACCTCCATGGGTCTGACTTCATCCAAAATACATCAAGATGTGTCCTAAACATTCAAGAATCAATTCCTAAAAGGATTTGTGTATATATGTATAAACTTTTTTTTTATGAATTTTTATGTCAGGTCTTTTTTTTCTACTTAATTTTTTAAAATATTTATAATAAATAGTTTTTCTGCAGATGAGTAGTATTTATCTTTACAGTTGTTTTAAGCATTCATTGAAGTTTTTTTTTGGCAAAAGAAAAAAGGAGGTTACTGCAAAAACTGATTTTTCAAGAATTTTTTTTGGCGTCGGGGTCGTTCGCGTCCGAGTATACCCTTAAAGGGGTGTCCGAGGAGCGTACCTATCCAGGGTTAATAAGATGCCTAGTATGGTATTCATCCTGCTGCCAGTGACTTCATCAACATTTAAGGGGATATTTCCTCCACCTCCAAAAGTTCTCATTACTCCACCAAGTTGCTAATCCGCTCATATAACCGTTGGCAAACAGGGATTACTAAGATGCCTAGCATGGTATTCATCCTGCTGCCAGTGACTTCATCGAGATTTAAGGGGATATTTCCTCCACCTCCAAAAGTTCTCATTACTCCACCAAGTTGCTAATCCGCTTATATAACCGTTGGCAAACAGGGATTACTAAGATGCGTAGCATGGTATTCATCCTGCTGCCAGTGACTTCATCGAGATTTAAGGGGATATTTCCTCCACCTCCAAAAGTTCTCATTACTCCACCAAGTTGCTGATCCACTTATAAAACCATTGGCAAACAGGGATTACTAAGATGCCTAGCATGGTATTCATCCTGCTGCCAGTGACTTCATCGAGATTTAAGGGGATATTTCCTCCACCTCCAAAAGTTCTCATTACTCCACCAAGTTGCTAATCCGCTTATATAACCGTTGGCAAAAAGGGATTACTAAGATGCCTAGCATGGTATTCATCCTGCTGCCAGTGACTTCATCGAGATTTAAGGGGATATTTCCTCCACCTCCAAAAGTACATGTTACTCCACCAAGTTGCTGATCCACTTATAAAACCATTGGCAAACAGGGATTACTAAGATGCCTAGCATGGTATTCATCCTGCTGCCAGTGACTTCATCGAGATTTAAGGAGATATTTCCTCCACCTCCAAAAGTTCTCATTACTCCACCAAGTTGCTAATCCGCTTATATAACCGTTGGCAAACAGGGATTACTAAGATGCCTAGCATGGTATTCATCCTGCTGCCAGTGACTTCATCAACATTTAAGGGGATATTTCCTCCACCTTCAAAAGTACTTATTACTCCACCAAGTTGCTAATCCGCTTATAAAACCCTTGGCAAACAGGGATTACTAAGATGCCTAGCATGGTATTCATCCTGCTGCCAGTGACTTCATCGAGATTTAAGGGGATATTTCCTCCACCTCCAAAAGTTCTCATTACTCCACCAAGTTGCTAATCCGCTCATATAACCGTTGGCAAACAGGGATTACTAAGATGCCTAGCATGGTATTCATCCTGCTGCCAGTGACTTCATCAACATTTAAGGGGATATTTCTTCCACCTACAAAAGTACTTATTACTCCACCAAGTTTCTAATCCACTTATAAAACCCTTGGCAAACAGGGATTACTAAGATGCCTAGCATGGTATTCATCCTGCTGCCAGTGACTTCATCAAAATTTAAGGGGATATTTCCTCCACCTCCAAAAGTTCTCATTACTCCACCAAGTTGCTAATCCGCTTATATAACCGTTGGCAAACAGGGATTACTAAGATGCCTATCATGGTATTCATCCTGCTGCCAGTGACTTCATCGAGATTTAAGGGGATATTTCTTCCACCTCCAAAAGTACTTATTACTCCACCAAGTTGCTAATCCACTTATAAAACCCTTGGCAAACAGGGATTACTAAGATGCCTAGCATGGTATTCATCCTGCTGCCAGTGACTTCATCGAGATTTAAAGGGATATTTCCTCCACCTCCAAAAGTTCTCATTACTCCACCAAGTTGCTAATCCGCTTATATAACCGTTGGCAAACAGGGATTACTAAGATGCCTAGAATGGTATTCATCCTGCTGCCAGTGACTTCATCAACATTTAAGGGGATATTTCCTCCACCTCCGAAAGTACTTATTACTCCACCAAGTTGCTAATCCGCTTATAAAACCCTTGGCAAACATGGATTACTAAGATGCCTAGCATGGTATTCATCCTGCTGCCAGTGACTTCATCGAGATTTAAGGGGATATCTCCTCCACCTCCAAAAGTTCTCATTACTCCTTCAAGTTGCTAATCCGCTTTTAAAACCCTTGGCAAACAGGGATTACTAAGATGCCTAGCATGGTATTCATCCTGCTGCCAGTGACTTCATTGAGATTTAAGGGGATATTTTCTTCACCTCCAAAAGTTTTTGTTACTCCACAAAGTTGCTAATCCGCTTATATAACCATTGGCAAACAGGGATTACTAAGATGCCTATCATGGTATTCATCCTGCTGCCAGTGACTTCATCGAGATTTAAGGGGATATTTCCTCCACCTCCAAAAGTTCTCATTACTCCACCAAGTTGCTAATCCGCTTATATAACCGTTGGCAAACAGAGATTACTAAGATGCCTAGCATGGTATTCATCCTGCTGCCAGTGACTTCATCGAGATTTAAGGGGATATTTCCTCCACCTCCAAAAGTACATGTTACTCCACCAAGTTGCTGATCCACTTATAAAACCCTTGGCAAACAGGGATTACTAAGATGCCTAGCATGGTATTCATCCTGCTGCCAGTGACTTCATCGAGATTTAAGGGGATATTTCCTCCACCTCCAAAAGTTCTCATTACTCCACCAAGTTGCTAATCCGCTTATATAACCGTTGGCAAACAGGGATTACTAAGATGCCTAGCATGGTATTCATCCTGCTGCCAGTGGCTTCATCAACATTTAAGGGGATATTTCCTCCACCTTCAAAAGTACTTATTACTCCACCAAGTTGCTAATCCATTTATAAAACCCTTGGCAAACAGGGATTACTAAGATGCCTACAATGGTATTCATCCTGCTGCCAGTGACTTCATCAACATTTAAGGCGATATTTCCTCCACCTCCAAAAGTTCTCATTACTCCACCAAGTTGCTAATCCGCTCATATAACCGTTGGCAAACAGGGATTACTAAGATGCCTAGCATGGTATTCATCCTGCTGCCAGTGACTTCATCAACATTTAAGGGGATATTTCCTCCACCTCCAAAAGTACTTATTACTCCACCAAGTTTCTAATCCACTTATAAAACCCTTGGCAAACAGGGATTACTAAGATGCCTAGCATGGTATTCATCCTACTGCCAGTGACTTCATCAACATTTAAGGGGATATTTCCTCCACCTCCAAAAGTTCTCATTACTCCACCAAGTTGCTAATCCGCTTATATAACCGTTGGCAAACAGGGATTACTAAGATGGCTATCATGGTATTCATCCTGCTGCCAGTGACTTCATCGAGATTTAAGGGGATATTTCTTCCACCTCCAAAAGTACTTATTACTCCACCAAGTTGCTGATCCGCTTATAAAACCCTTGGCAAACAGGGATTACTAAGATGCCTAGCATGGTATTCATCCTGCTGCCAGTGACTTCATCAACATTTAAGGGGATATTTCCTCCACCTCCAAAAGTTCTCATTACTCCACCAAGTTGCTAATCCGCTTATATAACCGTTGGCAAACAGGGATTACTAAGATGCCTAGCATGGTATTCATCCTGCTGCCAGTGACTTCATCAACATTTAAGGGGATATTTCCTCCACCTCCGAAAGTACTTATTACTCCACCAAGTTGCTAATCCGCTTATAAAACCCTTGGCAAACAGGGATTACTAAGATGCCTAGCATGGTATTCATCCTGATGCCAGTGACTTCATTGAGATTTAAGGGGATATTTTCTTCACCTCCAAAAGTTTTTGTTACTCCACAAAGTTGCTAATCCGCTTATATAACCATTGGCAAACAGGGATTACTAAGATGCCTATCATGGTATTCATACTGCTGCCAGTGACTTCATTGAGATTTAAGAGGATATTTCTTCCACCTCCAAAAGTACTTGTTACTCCACCAAGTTGCTGATCCACTTATAAAACCTTTGGCAAACAGGGATTACTAAGATGCCTAGCATGGCATTCATCCTGCTGCCAGTGACTTCATTGAGATTTAAGGGGATATTTCCTCCACCTCCAAAAGTTCTCATTACTCCTTCAAGTTGCTAATCCGCTTTTAAAACCCTTGGCAAATAGGGATTACTAAGATGCCTAGCATGGTATTCATCCTGCTGCCAGTGACTTCATTGAGATTTAAGGGGATATTTTCTTCACCTCCAAAAGTTTTTGTTACTCCACAAAGTTGCTAATCCGCTTATATAACCATTGGCAAACAGGGATTACTAAGATGCCTATCATGGTATTCATCCTGCTGCCAGTGACTTCATTGAGATTTAAGAGGATATTTCTTCCACCACCAAAAGTACTTGTTACTCCACCAAGTTGCTGATCCACTTATAAAACCTTTGGCAAACAGGAATTACTAAGATGCCTAGCATGGTATTCATCCTGCTGCCAGTGACTTCATCGAGATTTAAGGGGATATTTCCTCCACCTCCAAAAGTTCTCATTACTCCTTCAAGTTGCTAATCCGCTTTTAAAACCCTTGGCAAACAGGGATTACTAAGATGCCTAGCATGGTATTCATCCTGCTGCCAGTGACTTCATTGAGATTTAAGGGGATATTTTCTTCACCTCCAAAAGTTTTTGTTACTCCACAAAGTTGCTAATCCGCTTATATAACCATTGGCAAACAGGGATTACTAAGATGCCTATCATGGTATTCATCCTGCTGCCAGTGACTTCATCGAGATTTAAGGGGATATTTCCTCCACCTCCAAAAGTTCTCATTACTCCACCAAGTTGCTAATCCGCTTATATAACCGTTGGCAAACAGAGATTACTAAGATGCCTAGCATGGTATTCATCTTGCTGCCAGTGACTTCATCGACATTTAAGGGGATATTTCCTCCACCTCCAAAAGTACATGTTACTCCACCAAGTTGCTGATCCACTTATAAAACCCTTGGCAAACAGGGATTACTAAGATGCCTAGCATGGTATTCATCCTGCTGCCAGTGACTTCATCGAGATTTAAGGGGATATTTCCTCCACCTCCAAAAGTTCTCATTACTCCCCCAAGTTGCTAATCCGCTTATATAACCGTTGGCAAACAGGGATTACTAAGATGCCTAGCATGGTATTCATCCTGCTGCCAGTGACTTCATCAACATTTAAGGAGATATTTCCTCCACCTTCAAAAGTACTTATTACTCCACCAAGTTGCTAATCCATTTATAAAACCCTTGGCAAACAGGGATTACTAAGATGCCTACAATGGTATTCATCCTGCTGCCAGTGACTTCATCAACATTTAAGGCGATATTTCCTCCACCTCCAAAAGTTCTCATTACTCCACCAAGTTGCTAATCCGCTCATATAACCGTTGGCAAACAGGGATTACTAAGATGCCTAGCATGGTATTCATCCTGCTGCCAGTGACTTCATCAACATTTAAGGGGATATTTCCTCCACCTCCAAAAGTACTTATTACTCCACCAAGTTTCTAATCCACTTATAAAACCCTTGGCAAACAGGGATTACTAAGATGCCTAGCATGGTATTCATCCTACTGCCAGTGACTTCATCGAGATTTAAGGGGATATTTCCTCCACCTCCAAAAGTTCTCATTACTCCACCAAGTTGCTAATC
>NC_090731.1:119948059-119950559 GCF_036898095.1 Palaemon carinicauda | reverse complement strand
CATTGAGATTTAAGAGGATATTTCTTCCACCACCAAAAGTACTTGTTACTCCACCAAGTTGCTGATCCACTTATAAAACCTTTGGCAAACAGGAATTACTAAGATGCCTAGCATGGTATTCATCCTGCTGCCAGTGACTTCATCGAGATTTAAGGGGATATTTCCTCCACCTCCAAAAGTTCTCATTACTCCTTCAAGTTGCTAATCCGCTTTTAAAACCCTTGGCAAACAGGGATTACTAAGATGCCTAGCATGGTATTCATCCTGCTGCCAGTGACTTCATTGAGATTTAAGGGGATATTTTCTTCACCTCCAAAAGTTTTTGTTACTCCACAAAGTTGCTAATCCGCTTATATAACCATTGGCAAACAGGGATTACTAAGATGCCTATCATGGTATTCATCCTGCTGCCAGTGACTTCATCGAGATTTAAGGGGATATTTCCTCCACCTCCAAAAGTTCTCATTACTCCACCAAGTTGCTAATCCGCTTATATAACCGTTGGCAAACAGAGATTACTAAGATGCCTAGCATGGTATTCATCCTGCTGCCAGTGACTTCATCGAGATTTAAGGGGATATTTCCTCCACCTCCAAAAGTACATGTTACTCCACCAAGTTGCTGATCCACTTATAAAACCCTTGGCAAACAGGGATTACTAAGATGCCTAGCATGGTATTCATCCTGCTGCCAGTGACTTCATCAACATTTAAGGGGATATTTCCTCCACCTCCAAAAGTTCTCATTACTCCCCCAAGTTGCTAATCCGCTTATATAACCGTTGGCAAACAGGGATTACTAAGATGCCTAGCATGGTATTCATCCTGCTGCCAGTGACTTCATCAACATTTAAGGGGATATTTCCTCCACCTTCAAAAGTACTTATTACTCCACCAAGTTGCTAATCCATTTATAAAACCCTTGGCAAACAGGGATTACTAAGATGCCTACAATGGTATTCATCCTGCTGCCAGTGACTTCATCAACATTTAAGGCGATATTTCCTCCACCTCCAAAAGTTCTCATTACTCCACCAAGTTGCTAATCCGCTCATATAACCGTTGGCAAACAGGGATTACTAAGATGCCTAGCATGGTATTCATCCTGCTGCCAGTGACTTCATCAACATTTAAGGGGATATTTCCTCCACCTCCAAAAGTACTTATTACTCCACCAAGTTTCTAATCCACTTATAAAACCCTTGGCAAACAGGGATTACTAAGATGCCTAGCATGGTATTCATCCTACTGCCAGTGACTTCATCGAGATTTAAGGGGATATTTCCTCCACCTCCAAAAGTTCTCATTACTCCACCAAGTTGCTAATCCGCTTATATAACCGTTGGCAAACAGGGATTACTAAGATGCCTATCATGGTATTCATCCTGCTGCCAGTGACTTCATCGAGATTTAAGGGGATATTTCTTCCACCTCCAAAAGTACTTATTACTCCACCAAGTTGCTGATCCGCTTATAAAACCCTTGGCAAACAGGGATTACTAAGATGCCTAGCATGGTATTCATCCTGATGCCAGTGACTTCATCGAGATTTAAGGGGATATTTCCTCCACCTCCAAAAGTTCTCATTACTCCACCAAGTTGCTAATCCGCTTATATAACCGTTGGCAAACAGGGATTACTAAGATGCCTAGCATGGTATTCATCCTGCTGCCAGTGACTTCATCAACATTTAAGGGGATATTTCCTCCACCTCCGAAAGTACTTATTACTCCACCAAGTTGCTAATCCGCTTATAAAACCCTTGGCAAACAGGGATTACTAAGATGCCTAGCATGGTATTCATCCTGATGCCAGTGACTTCATTGAGATTTAAGGGGATATTTTCTTCACCTCCAAAAGTTTTTGTTACTCCACAAAGTTGCTAATCCGCTTATATAACCATTGGCAAACAGGGATTACTAAGATGCCTATCATGGTATTCATCCTGCTGCCAGTGACTTCATCGAGATTTAAGGGGATATTTCCTCCACCTCCAAAAGTTCTCATTACTCCACCAAGTTGCTAATCCGCTTATATAACCGTTGGCAAACAGAGATTACTAAGATGCCTAGCATGGTATTCATCCTGCTGCCAGTGACTTCATCGACATTTAAGGGGATATTTCCTCCACCTCCAAAAGTACATGTTACTCCACCAAGTTGCTGATCCACTTATAAAACCCTTGGCAAACAGGGATTACTAAGATGCCTAGCATGGTATTCATCCTGCTGCCAGTGACTTCATCGAGATTTAAGGGGATATTTCCTCCACCTCCAAAAGTTCTCATTACTCCCCCAAGTTGCTAATCCGCTTATATAACCGTTGGCAAACAGGGATTACTAAGATGCCTAGCATGGTATTCATCCTGCTGCCAGTGACTTCATCAACATTTAAGGAGATATTTCCTCCACCTTCAAAAGTACTTATTACTCCACCAAGTTGCTAATCCATTTATAAAACCCTTGGCAAACAGGGATTACTAAGATGCCTACAATGGTATT
>NC_090731.1:119898059-119938059 GCF_036898095.1 Palaemon carinicauda | reverse complement strand
CCGAGTTGCTAATCCGCTTATATAACCGTTGGCTAACAGGGATTACTAAGATGCCTAGCATGGTATTCATCCTGCTGCCAGTGACTTCATCAAGATTTAAGGGGATATTTCCTCCACCTCCAAAAGTACTTGTTACTCCACCAAGTTGCTGATCCGCTTATAAAACCCTTGGCAAACAGGGATTACTAAGATGCCTAGCATGGTATTCATCCTGCTGCCAGTGACTTCATCGAGATTTAAGAGGATATTTCCTCCACCTCCAAAAGTTCTCATTACTCCACCAAGTTGATTATCCGCTTATATAACCGTTGGCAAACAAGGATTACTAAGATGCCTAGCATGGTATTCATCCTGCTGCCAGTGACTTCATCAGCATTTAAGGGGATATTTCTTCCACCTCCAAAAGTACTTATTACTCCACCAAGTTGCTAATCCGCTTATAAAACCCTTGGCAAACAGGGATTACTAAGATGCCTAGCATGGTATTCATCCTGCTGCTAGTGACTTCATCAACATTTAAGGGGATATTTCCTCCACCTCCAAAAGTTCTCATTACTCCACCGAGTTGCTAATCCGCTTATATAACCGTTGGCTAACAGGGATTACTAAGATGCCTAGCATGGTATTCATCCTGCTGCCAGTGACTTCATCGAGATTTAAGGGGATATTTCCTCCACCTCTAAAAGTACTTATTACTCCACCAAGTTGCTAATCCGCTTATAAAACCCTTGGCAAACAGGGATTACTAAGATGCCTAGCATGGTATTCATCCTGCTGCCAGTGACTTCATCAACATTTAAGGGGATATTTCCTCCACCTCCAAAAGTTCTCATTACTCCACCAAGTTGCTAATCCGCTTATATAACCGTTGGCAAACAGGGATTACTAAGATGCCTAGCATGGTATTCATCCTGCTGCCAGTGACTTCATCAACATTTAAGGGGATATTTCCTCCACCTTCTAAAGTACTTATTACTCCACCAAGTTGCTAATCCGCTTATAAAACCCTTGACAAACAGGGATTACTAAGATGCCTAGCATGGTATTCATCCTGCTGCTAGTGACTTCATCGAGATTTAAGGGGATATTTCCTCCACCTCCAAAAGTTCCCATTACTCCATCAAGTTGCTAATCCGCTTTTAAAACCCTTGGCAAACAGGGATTACTAAGATGCCTAGCATGGTATTCATCCTGCTGCCAGTGACTTCATTGAGATTTAAGGGGATATTTACTTCACCTCCAAAAGTTTTTGTTACTCCACCAAGTTGCTGATCCACTTATAAAACCATTGGCAAACACGGGTTACTAAGATGCCTATCATGGTATTCATCCTGCTGCCAGTGACTTCATTGAGATTTAAGAGGATATTTCCTCCACCTCCAAAAGTACTTGTTACTCCACCAAGTTGCTGATCCACTTATAAAACACTTGGCAAACAGGGATTACTAAGATGCCTAGCATGGTATTCATCCTGCTGCCAGTGACTTCATTGAGATTTAAGGGGATATTTCCTCCACCTCCAAAAGTTCTCGTTACTCCACCAAGTTGATCATCCGCTTATAAAACTGTTGGCAAACAGGGATTACTAAGATGCCTAGCATGGTATTTATCTTGTTGCCAGTGACTTCATCGGGATTTAAGGGAATATTTCCTCCACCTCCAAAAGTTCTTGTTACTCCACCAAGTTGATCATCTGCTTATAAAATTGTTGGCAAACAGGGATTACTAAGATGCCAAGCATGGTATTCTTCCTGCTTGTAGTGACTTCACCGAGATTTAAGGGGGCATCTCCTCCACACCAAAAGTTCTCGTTACTCCTCCAATTTGCTCATCCGCTTATATAACCGTTGGCAAACATTGATTGCGTAGCACGGTAATATATATATATATATATATATATATATATATATATATATATATATATATATATATATATATATATATATATATATATATATATATATATATATATATATATATATATATATATATATATATATATATATATATATATATATATATATATATATATATATATATATATATACAGTTACAGTATATATATATGTATAAATATATATATGTATATATATATATATATATATATATATATATATATATATATATATATGTATATATATATATATATATATATATATATATATATATATATATATATATATTATATATATATATATATATATATAAATATAAATATAAATATATATATTTTTCTTGGCTCTAGCTATGACGTCCTGATGGAAGGTTCCTTCACGAGCTTCCTAGGGGTATATATGACTATATGACTACAGTAGATATTCCTGGAGAATTAAACTAAAGGTTTCACAGAATTCTAACTTCTGGCGCGAGTACCCATAAGATTCCCCTTTAGGATATCGTATAATAACAGGGAACGTATGCTTAACATGCCACATAGCTATCTGCACCCCACATAGCGTTTACGCTTCGAGGGGGAAGTGTGGCAAGTATGGGAGGAGCCATTACAAAACTCTCCTCCTTCGTTACTGTTATGGTACTCGGCGACTTCACATCCGGCCTCCATGTTAGATTGATGCCGCCAGAGCGCGCTTTCCTCATTCCTTCGCTAGTAGCGTATATGACTAGGTGCTTTTTTCCCAGTTTTCGCTCAGTGATTTGTAATGTCGCAATCTTCTGCCTCGCCTTCTTCTGGAAAGTTGAGTACCATATTCTTGTATTGTATAAATATTCTCTAGCCATAAAGTAACTTCTCTTTATTTTAAAATACTGTGTTTTGTGGTGGAGCTGTGCCTTGACCGGAGGCGTTATCCATGACGCTGCTGTTCGCCTCGCATGCTTTATTTGGTTAGTCTGAACAGCCTTCCCGGTCTTATAACTAATTATCAGTATTAGTTATTTAGTCTTCATTGCTAGGAATTAGCTATATTATGCCGATGGTATTCATTTCGGTGAGTGTTGGTAGCCAATTCTCAGGCTAGCTTGCTAGCCTAGCCCCTAGACTCGATAGCCTAGGCGTTTTTGTTTACTTTCATGCATGATGTAATAAGTGTTCCTAGTGTTAATTTACGAAATGAAGATATAGGCATTTATACATATAAGATTCAGTGATTGCACATTTGTTTTCGCCTTCTAGGAAGTACAGTATATAAGGGGTTTCGATGATCTTGGTAGTCGACTCCCTTGCCCCTAACCTAACGCTAGGGCTCGTGTATACTTTCTCACCTCCCCAGTTACCTTACCCAAGGTAATCTCCTCCCTCTGAGGTAGCCTAGGCTACATCCTAGTCTTCCTTACCTTGAATTGCATTCGAGTAAGGTTAGGCTAGGTTTTTCTTTCCCCACTCCTTGCCATAGTACATGCGCTTTGAATTTGGGACAGAACCTCAGAGTACCAGTCGTTTGCCCCCAGCTACCCCATTAGGAGAATGTACTCTCCTTCTGGTCCCTGCTGGTGGGTGAAGGTGGGGGGGGGGGCTCTACCCTTCCCCCTAGTCCACACCTGGTTGGGTTAAGACCCTTCCTCCCTGTGGTCTAGCAACTTGTCCTACCCCTGTCTTTCCTAGTTTGGGGGACTTGTTCCCCTAGCCTAGGTTAGGCAGTCCAAGGGGATTCTGTTTCTTTATAGTTTAGAACAGTACACTAGTGCTGTACCTTCTCTGTGCTAACCTACCCTAGGCTGGAGAATGAATTCTTCCTACACCTGAACAGAATCCCTCTCTGGGAGTGCCGGTGGGTGCTACGCCCCCTCCTACACTCCCCCTCAGGACCCTTACCCTTCCCTCTGTCCTTTTGTGTTGGCCTAGCCATCACACCTCTGTCCGCCGTCCTACAACTCCCCTGCGTGCCAGTGGGTTGTGGGTTCGGCTTGGTCCTTTCGCTGATTAGCCTGGACTGCTATGCCTCCCACATATAGTCGAACTATGGGTTAGCATACGACAGGTCGGTCTGCCGGCGGAAGACCTCTCTATCTTAGAGTGTTCTTCGGCCCTCCCTTGGACCGCCGCCTGCAACACGAGCTGGCTGCCGGCTCTGCTGCGACTGGATGAAAGGTTGCTACCCTCTCCCTTTCATTTGAACACTGCTTCCGGAGGAAGAAGAGGTATGGGTGTTGAGTACTACCCTTCCCTCTCTCTCCTCCTATACTATCTCTCTCGCTATCAGTGCCGGTCCACTGCCGCCTCCACACTGCCGGTGTCAACCGTCAGTGTCCCCTGGTATCCTCTCTGTCTCATTGATTGACGTCAGTGTTGGAATACCTTCGCCGGTCGCTTGCCGTCTTGCCGGCAATCTGCCATTAACCAGAGGTGTCGCCCTATCTCTCTGCCACATAGACTGATGGCTGGGAAGGGTTTCCCCTTGATGGAGATTTGCCGGCGCCCGGCATGCCATTACACTGCCGGCGCCACCTAATCACATCTCTACAGTGGACAGTCACTTCTCCCCCTCCCGGCCCAGTGCTGGCAGTGACTATTGTACAGCTATAGACAATAACCAGTACATCTACGGTATAGTACATACCTTAGACTGAAAACTATTGTGTATAGTTGTGCAGTAAATTCGTCCCGCATACTCTGTGCATCCATGCGCAGTTCCTTGCTGAGACCTAACCTGAATAGGGAGAACTCGCTCTCCCTTTTCTCTTCTATACTGAATGAATTCAGTTCTCCCCCCCACTGTATCTAATTCCCTGGAGGAAGTCTATGCTTGGCTCATCCAATGTGGATGTTTCTTCCTCCTCTTCAGGCTCATGAGGAGCTCCTAGAATTAGTTATGGTATGGGGTCACGGCAATTGACTGGGCGGGTTGCACAAGTATGTGTCTTTCCTGCCTCTTTTCCAGCTTACCTATCCTAAGCTTACACATGAAAAGGAATCTTATATTATAAGTTTTCATAACTTTAATACTAATCTAAGATTACTGTAAGTCATGACTGTTATTGAATTCCACAGACTCATTTGCCTCTTTCTTTTACAGGAGTACCTACGGTGTGAGAGCGCCTTCTGCAGCGTTCCCTGCCCTGATTTCTACGGCCACCTGGCATGCCGAACCCACGTCAGCTGTTCCATCGCCCAAGGGAATCTTCGATATTAGGACCCGCAGGTCTGCACCGTCTACAAGAACCTGTTCAATGAGGCGTTCGACAACCCTCCGTCAGCGGAGGCCAGGGACATCGCCCGAGAGAAACTGCGCAAGTGGGTGCGTGGTATCCAAAAGAACGCCACGGGGCCCTATCTCCCAAATGAGAAGATGAGAGCCTTGCTCTTTCCTAAGGCATCTGCGGATGCTGTCATTCCCAAGGCTGAGATCCCCTGCGTCCAACTGACGGTCGAACCGGACGTTTCGGATGCTCTCCAAGACTTATCTCGAAGAAGTGGAGAGGATGTCGGATTTGTCGGACACTACCGAAAGGACCCTGATGGCCGAGGGTCAAGAAGAGGAGGAACATGTGGAGACTCCCGACTCCGAGGGCGAGATCGCCCACGCACCCTCTGTTTCTTCCGCTGCAATATCGGAACCTGTCCCCTCTACCTCCGCCAACCCAGTACCTGCATTGGTGGGCACCCAGGATACCCTCCAAGCCTTGGTGGTACTCCTGGATGAGAGGTTCCGCCAGGGACATGCAGACCTTAAGAGGGAGATCCTGCGTCTGTCGAAACAGACGCCGAAGAAGATCAGTGTCAAAGATCTTCCCCCCTGCTCAGTGACCAACCCCTGGTGGCATGCAGAACACATGCCTATCACGAGGGGACGTATCGTTGTTAATGCTAATCTAGGTGCCGTCCCCCTTGAAGAGGTGGAGTTCTGGCCTAGTTTTGAAGCCAACCCGGACTGTTACATCCGTCTCAAGTCAGAGCCAGTCTCCAAGGAGGAGACCGAGCCTAAGGAGGTCATTGTATTTGACCACGCTATGGCTCAAGCTCTTTTAGCCGACTGCCTCAAGAGCAGAGGCTACACCAACTCCAAGGTGCCGGCCCAAAGCATGAAGCACCCATCCTTTCTTGCTCCTGCCACCATGGTCTTTCCTTTCGCCGAAAAGTCCCTGCTGGCAGTGCTGAAGGCGGTGGAGGAAGGAAAACCCTGCCCTACATTGGAGGAATGTAGGCCTCTCTCCCTTGCCCTCCCTCCCGACGACAAAATCTGGAAAGATATCCAATTAACTTTCTCGGTAGGAAAGTTGAAGGCTGACGTCGCGGGACGGCAGTTTAACGAGAACCTCCCCAAGCACCTTCTGTGTCGGGAGCAAGACACAAAAGAGAGGCTAGCTTTCTTTCTGTCTCTTCAAGTGCAGCTTGAGACAATGGCCGGGGACATTCGGGTCCCAGGCTTCTACATGGTTCTCGTGAAGACCCACCTTGCCACCTTGACAAAGGACTTATACAGCTTCATCACGGCCCGGAGAGTCTGTAGAAAATTTGTGTTTGCGGATGCCACCGTCAAGCACGAACCCCGGAAACTGATTTCCTCCAACATTTGGGGTAAATATCTCTTTCCTAACGACCTCGTGAAAGAGATCGTTGACAGAGCCGCCACCGAGAACCGGAACCTTCTCAACAAGTGGGGCATGTCACGAAAGAGGAAATCTTCTCAGGATGAGGGCCCCCAACCAAAGAAGAAGTCGAACAAGCCCCGACCCCAGCAGCGCCAGGCTAAACGCCAGTTTCCGGCACCCGCTACTCCCCTGTTGGTGGCTCAGCCACAACAGACCTTTCAGTTGGTCCCTCAGCCGGTGGTGGCTCAGTCACCAGTCTTCACACCAGCCTATGAAAGACAGTCCACTACCTTTCGCCCCAAAGGTAGAGGCTCCAGCAAACACTCCTCTCGACGTCCATCTAGAGGGAGAGGAGGGAGGGGAGCAGGCGGCCGAGGTGGAAAATCCTCGGGAAACCAGAAGCAATGAAATGCTTCCGGTGGGAGGAAGACTCCGCCACTTTCAGGATCGTTGGACCTTCGATCCTTGGGCTCACAGCATCATCAAGAAGGGACTAGGGTGGAGCTGGGTAACACCACCTCCAACGTTCTACCAATTCTTCCAACATTCCACCCCCGTCCTGGAAGAATACGTCCTAGAACTCTTGATCAAGAAGGTGATCAAGAGGGTACAGTCCACTAGGTTCCAGGGAAGACTGTTCTGTGTTCCCAAGAAGGACTCCGACAAACTCCGAGTCATTCTGGACTTGTCTCCTCTCAACGAGTTCATAGCGAACAACAAATTCAAGATGCTGACCGTTCAACATATAAGAGCCCTACTACCTCACAAGGCTTACACGGTCTCAATAGACTTGGCGGACGCCTACTGGCACATTCCAATGAATCACCCGGTTTCCTCCTACCTAGGATTCAAGCTTCAAAGAAGGCAGTACACTTTCAGGGCCATGCCCTTCAGACTCAACATAGCCCCAAGAATCTTCACGAAGCTCGCAGACACAATCATCCAACAGCTACGCCTACAAGGCGTCCAGGTGATGGCTTACCTAGACGACTGGCTGGTTTAGGCAGCATCCTCAGAAGAATGCTCGCGTGCTTCCAGAAAGGTGACCTAGTTCCTGGAACATCTGGGTTTCAAAATCAACACCAAAAAGTCTCGACTGTCTCCAGCTCAGAAGTTCCAATGGCTGGGAATCCGTTGGAACCTTCAGTTACACCGTCTTTCCATCCCTCTGAAGAAAAGGAAGGAAATAGCGGGATCTGTCAAGAGACTCCTAAAATCCAAACGGATTTCAAGACGACAACAGGAACAGGTGCTCAGCTCCCTCCAGTTCGCCTCAGTGACAGACCTAGTGCTACGAGCACAGCTAAAAGATGCACTGGGAGTCTGGAGAAGATACGCATCCATCGCTCGAAGAGATCTCAAGAGACCTCTGCCAACCAGGCTTCGCTCACTCCTAAAGCCATGGTCGGAGGCAAAGAACCTGAGAAGATCAGTTCCTCTTCAGCCACCACCTCCGTCGGTCATTATCCACACGGATGCCTTGCTAGAACGATGGGGGGGGGGGGGGGGGCGGGGGTCACTCCCATCAGTGACAAGTTCAAGGAACATGGTCTCCCCTATTCAAGACGTTTCACATCAACATCTTGGAGGCCATAGCGGTTCTTCTTACTCTGAAGAGACTGTCTCAACGTCCCTCGATCCACATCCGTCTAACTCTGGAGAGCACCGTTGTGGTCAGATGACTCAACCGTCAGGGCTCAAGATCGCCCCAACTCAATCAAGTGTTACTGCCCATCTTCCACCTAGCGGACAAGAAGAGATGGCACCTCTCAGCAGTTCACTTACAAGGATTCCGCAATGTGACAGCGGAATTGCAGATCGACCTCTTCGCGACGAGCAACAACAAGCAACTTCCTCTTTACGTGGTCCCATACGAGGACCCCAGTGCGGAAGCGGTGGACGCCATGTCCCTGGACTGGAACAGATGGTCCAAGATTTACCTTTTCCCTCCACCCAACCTTCTGCTGAAAATCCTCACCAAGCTGAGAACCTTCAAAGGAACAGCAGCCCTAGTGGCACCCAAGTGGCCCCGGAGCAACTGGTTCCCTTTAATCTTGGAGTTACGACCCAAGCTGATCCCTCTGCCGGACCCAGTTCTCTCCCAGCAGGTTCAGAAGTCGACTGTCTTCGCTTCATCAAGGAAAACCCGAGACCTTCATCTCATGATTTTCTCTCCCTAGCCGTGAAGAAGAGGTTTGGGATCTCGAAGAAATGTTTAGACTTCCTAGAGGAATACAAAAAGTCTACCAGAAGGCAATACGAGTCATCCTGGAAGAAATGGGTGTCCTTCGTCAAGGCTAAAAATCCTACAGAAATCTTTATAGACTTTTGTCTGTCCTTCTTCATTCACCTTCATGGACAAGGCTTGGCAGCCAACACGATTTCCACTTGTAAATCGGCCTTGACAAGACCATTATTTTATGCCTTCCAGATAGACCTGTCCAACAGCATCTTTAACAAGCTGCTAAAAGCATGTCCTACACTCCGTCCTGCACCCCCACTGAGACCCATCTCCTGGTCTCTTGATAAGGTGCTCCATTTTGCCTCTAGTCTGGACAATGAGTCTTGCCCTCTGAAAGAATTGACTCAAAAAGTGATTTTCCTTTTTGCTCTCGCCTCGGGAGCCCGAGTCAGGGAAATAGTGGCCTTATCTAGAGAAGAGGGCCAGATACAGTTCGCCGAGACAGGTGAACTTACCCTCTTCCCTGACCCAACGTTTCTCGCCAGGAATGAACTTCCCACCAAAAGGTGGGGCCCCTGGAGAATCTGCCCTCTGAAGGAAGATGTCTCTCTATGCCCAGTGGAGACTCTAAAGGTCTATCTTCGAAAAACTTCAGACTTTGGCGGAGGACAGCTTTTTAAAGGAGAAACATCGGGATCTGATTTGTCGCTCAAACAACTAAGGGCGAAGATCACCTACTTTATTCGCAGAGTGGATCCTGACAGTACACCCGCAGGTCATGATCCCAGGAAAGTCGCCTCTTCCCTAAACTTTTTCCAAGCAATGGATTTCGAAAGTCTTCGATCTTTCACAGGCTGGAAATCCTCAAGAGTGTTTTTCAAACACTATGCAAAGCAGGTGCATGAGTTGAAGCGTTATGTGGTAACAGTAGGTAGTGTGTTAAAGCCTGCTGCTTAGTGCTGCGCAGAACAAAGAGTTATTCGGGACTCTAACTCAACAGGTGCCTGTGTTGACCCTAGTGCGAAACATAGTGATTTTAAGTGCCACCTGGTGACACTAAGAACTGTTCTTCTATAAAGGTGAAGTAACATAGAAAAGAACACTTGTGCCATATGTTTTCGGACATGAAGTGTTAAAACTTTCTAAAAGACTTTACAATTCCCTTGGAACTTGTGTGTGTAATGGCAAGTTCTTCCTTTTCAGATTGCACACCCACGTCTTCTATTGTCTTTAGTCTATCTTTGTTAACTACATTTTATTGAAATTTACCTATTTCACATTAATTCTAAAATTTTATTGAATAAAATAGAATTTTTCGTTACCATATGCGTCTCATTTCGCCCTAACATATGAAATAAAATACTGTTTGAGAATTTTATTATCCTTATTTGATCATTATTATAATCTATGTTATAATATTGCTTCTACTTGCTGCATACTCGCCTAGAAAAAAGTAAAATTGTTCCAACACAATTACTTAACCTTCCTGATCTGTCCACAAGACCGGCAAGATCTTCAACTACAGGTGAGTTTCTTCATCAAGTAAACTTCAAGATGTTCCTTATGTCCAAATAGGACTTCCCTGCCAGGGTGGCAGGGAGCAATAACATGGTATATGCTTATCTGTAGTGCCATGTAACGGAGATGTCACGGTATCTACGGTCATCAGACCAAAGGAATATTGTTTAGAAGTTGAAGGCACTACAAAGGGAAAAAATCCACGATACATTAATTCGCTGGTACACTTCCATCAGGACGTCATGGCTCGAGCCCAAAAAACGGATTTTGAGCGAAGCGAAAGATCTATTTTTCGGTGAGATAGCCATGACGTCCTGATGGACCCGCCCTGGTTCTCTATTCTGGCCTGTCAGGCCCCTCCCTATCTTATTGTATCATGGAGGCTGGCATATACACTGGAAGGAATGAGGAAAACGCGCTCTGGCGGCATCAATCCAACATGGCGGCCGGATGTGATGTCGCTGAGTACCGTAACAGTAACGAAGGAGGAGAGTTTTGTAACGGCTCCTCCCATACTTGCCACACTTCCCCCTCGAAGATTAAACGCTATGTGGGGTGCAGATAGCTATGTGGCGTGTCAAGCATACGTTCCCTGTTATTATACGATATCCTAAGGGGAAATCTTATGGGTACTCGCGCCAGAAGTTAGAATTCTGTGAAATCTTTAGTTTAATTCTCTGTGAATATCTACTGTAGTCATATATACCCCTAGGAAGCTACTGAAGGAACCTTCCATCAGGACATCATGGCTATCTCACCCAAGAATAGATTTTTCGCTTCGCTCAAAATCCGTTATATATATAGATATATACGAACATATATATATATATATATATATATATATATATATATATATATATATATATATATATATATATATATATATATATATATATTATATATATATATATATATATATATATATATATATATATATATATATATATATATATATATATATATATATATATATATAAATATGTATACGCACATATACATACATCATTTATATATATACATATATATATATATATATACAAATAAGCATATATATTTTTGATACATTAATGTCTGGATTCTCTTAACGACCTCGGGATCAGAGCCCCAGGTGAAATCACTCAAAGACAAGAGCTTGTGACCATCCGGGAATCGAACTCTGGTCTGGCAAGCTTGTATAGACAGTGGCTACCACTTGGCCATGAAGAAAGATAAAAGTCAATGACAATTCCTCCGTACTTATACCTATCGAATTTAGGTGTTTTGTACATGGAATTGAAATCAACCCATCTTCACCATCGTAGCTAATTAGTAGTTTGTTACTTGGCATTCGATTAATGATAAATTTTGCACATTTAGACGTGTTTTTCATATTCAAATAAGCCATATATATTTTTGATACATTAATGTCTGGATTCTCTTAACGACCTCAGGATCAGAGCCCCAAACGTAATCACACAAAGACAAGAGCTTGTGACCGGCCGGGAATCGAACCCTGGTACGGCAAGCTTGTGTAGACAGTGGCTACACCTTGGCCATGAAGAAAGATAAAAGTCAATGACAATTCCTCCGTACTTATACCTATCGAATTTAGGTGTTTTGTACTTAGAATTGAAATCAACCCATCTTCACCATCGTAGCTAATTAGTAGTTTGTTACTTGTGCAAAATTTATCATTAATCGAATGCCAAGTAACAAACTACTAATTAGCTACGACAGTGAAGATGGGTTGATTTCAATTCTAAGTACAAAACACCTAAATTCGATAGGTATAAGTACGGAGGAATTGTCATTGACTTTTTATCTTTCTTCATGGCCAAGTGGTAGTTACTGTCTATACAAGCTTGCCGGATCAGGGTTCGATTCCAGGACGGTCACAAGCTCTTGTCTTTGTGTGATTTCGCCTGGGGTTCTGATCCCGAGGTCGTTAGGAGAATCCAGATATTAATGTATCAAAAATATATATGGCTTATTTGACTATAGAAAACACGTTTAAATGTGTAAAATTTATCATATATGTATATATATATATATATATGTATATATATATATATATATATATATATATATATATATATATATATATATATATATATATATATATATATATATATATAAAACGGCTTTTGAGCGAAGCGAAAAATCTATTTTTGGGTGAGATAGCCATGGTGTCCTGATGGAAGGTTCCTTTTTGGTAGCTTCCTTGGGTAAATAACTACTAAGATATTCCCAGAGAATTTAACCACAGGTTATCACAGAATTCTAACTTCTGGAGCGAGTATCCTAAAGGTTTCCCTTTTAAGACATCGTATATCAACAGGGGACGCATGTATTAACGCGCCACATAGCTATCTACACCCCGAATAGAGTTAACCTTCGGTGTGTAAAGGCGGAGAATAGCTGGGAGCCGTTCCACAGCTAATCTCGTCCGTGGCTACTTTTGGTACTCGAGACGTAAACAAACGGGCGCCATTGCTAAATGACGTCACGTCCATCTTCATCCTGAAGCCAGTTGCTTGCTGATCACCATGATACAGCAGAGCAGGGTGGGACCTAAAAACTGGACGAAGTAGCAGGGAGGGTCCATCAGGACGCCATGGCTATCTCACCCAAAAATAGATTTTTGCTTCGCTCAAAATCCGTTTTTTGGGCTCAAGCCATGGCGTCCTGATGGAAGAATACCAGAGAATCAATGTATCGTGGTAGATTTCCCCCTATTGGGTAAGTGCCAAGGGCTTTGAACAATGTAGCATAGTAATCTTAATAAAAGAAACGTAGGGAAGAATCTTCCTGCCCCCCTTGGCAGTGAAGTTCCCACGGGCCATGCCGAGATCAAAGTGGTTATCGAAGGGCTATTCACCTTGCTAGAAGAACCTGAAGAGCTTGGAGACGAGACTGAATGGTTGGCATTCGTATCGGAACATTCTGGAAGGCAGACAAGTGGTGGTTGGACAATGTGTGCTGAGAAGGTTAGTTTCGTCTCCAGCGTATGAAGAGTAAGTATTCGTATTGGAATATTACATTGTAAGAGTTAATATATAATAAGGGTTAGGACCTTAGTATCTCCATGAACCATAGGGAAGGGGATAATAAAACTATGACAGGCATGTATTTCATAGTATAAGTAGGAGCGGATTGAGACGCACAAGTAATAAAATAGGAATTTTATTTCACAATTGCAGAAATTAAATGAATTGCAGCAATAAGTAGGGTTAATTTACAGTAAATTATAATGTACATAGTAATAAAGACTTGCTCTTGAATCTGAAAGGGAATTTCAAATTTATTAGTAGGCACTCGTTCTCGAGGAACGTCAGTCTTTAATTAAAACACATCATGCTCTAGGCATGCGGCACTTGTGTGACGACTATGACATTTCACCTGGGATAAGAACAGTTATAAGAAAGCACTAAGTGTTTTCGACATCACTATGTATCGCTCGAGGGTCAACATAGGCACCCGAAGAGTTAGAGTCCCAAGTAACTCGCTGTTCTATGCAGAGTTAGGTGCAGGTTTCATAACACTACCTGCGGCTACCACAAAATGTTTGACTTCGTGCACTTGTTTCGCATAATGTTGAAAGAAAACACGCGAGGACTTCCAGCCTGTGAAGCTTTTAAGGCTTTCGAAGTCCATACTCTGAAAGAAATTCAGAGACGATGCAACTTTTCTAGGATCGTGACCGGCGGGTGTACTGTCACGATCCGCTCTGCGAATGAAGTAGGTGATTTTCGCTCTTAGTTGTTTCAGTGACAGGTCGCTGCCCGATGTTTCTCCTTTGAAGAGTTGGCCTCCACCAAAGTTTGAAGTTCTGCGAAGATAGACCTTGAGGCTCTCTACTGGGCATAGAGAGGCATCTTCCTTCAGGGGGCATATTCTCCAGGGGCCCCATCTTTTGGTGGGTAATTCGTTTTTGACGAGAAACGTCGGATCCGGGGAGAGGGTAATGTCTCCTGAATCAGTAAACAGGATATGACCCTCTTCTCTTGACAATGCCACTATTTCGCTGACTCGGGCTCCGTAGGCAAGAGCAAAGAGAAATATAACTTTCTGAGTCAGATCCTTGAGAGGGCATGAATCATTATCCAAGTTGGAGGCGAAATGGAGCACCTTGTCCAATGACCAGGAGATCGGTTTCGGTGGGGGTGCTGGGCGTAGACGAGCGCATGCTTTCGGCAGTTTATTGAAGATGTCGCTGGACAGATCAATTTGGAAGGCATACAATAGTGGTCTAGTCAAGGCCGATTTGCAAGTCGAAATCGTATTGGCTGCTAATCCCTGTCCATGAAGGTGAATGAAGAAGGACATGCAGAAATCAATTGTGATTTCCTTAGGATTTTTTGTCTTGACGAAAGAGACCCCTTTTCTCCAAGATGATTCGTATTGCCGTCTTGTGGATTCAGTCTTGTATTCCTCGAGGAAGTCTAGACTTTTCTTCGAGATCCCAAACCTCTTCTTTGCGGCTAGGGAGAGAAAATCATGAGATGAAGGTCCTTGATTTTCGATGATGAAGCGAAGACAGTCGACTTCTGTACTTGTTGGGAGAGAACTGGGCCCGGGAGAGGGATCAGCTTGGGCTGCAGCTCCAGGACCAGGGGGTACCAGTTGCTCCGGGGCCACTTGGGAGCCACTAGGGCCGCTGTCCCTTTGAAGGTTCTCAGCTTGGAGAGGACTTTCAGCAGAAGGTTGGTGGGAGGGAACAGGTAGATCTTGGACCATCTGTTCCAGTCCAGTGACATGGCATCCACTGCTTCTGCCTTGGGGTCCTCGTACGGGGCCACATACCGAGGAAGTTGATTGTTGTCGCTCGTTGCGAAGAGATCGATCTGAAGTTCTGGGACTTGGTGAGAGATGAAGGAGAATGATCTTGCCTCTAGAGACCATTCCGACTCTATCGGGCTTGTCCGAGATAGAGCATCCGCTGTCACGTTGCGGAATCCTTGTAGGTGAACTGCAGACAGGTGCCATTTCTTCTTCTCTGCCAGACGGAAGATTGGAAGAAGCACCTGATTTATCTGGGGCGATCTTGAGCCTTGGCGATTGAGACATCGAACTACCACCGAGTTGTCTAGGGTTAGACGAATATGGATCGAGGGAGGCGGGGAGAGTTTCTTCAGAGTTAGAAGGACCGCCATGGCCTCCAAGATGTTGATGTAAAACGTCTTGAACAGGGGAGACCATGTGCCTTGAGCCTGTTTTTGGTGGGAGTGACCTCCCCAACCCTCCAGCGAAGCGTCCGTGTGGATGTTGAGTGATGGAGGTGGGTGTTGAAGAGGAATGGACCTTTTCAGGGCCTTTGCTTCCGACCACGGCTTGAGGAGAAGTCGAAGTCTGTTTGGGAGCCGTCTCTTGAGGTCTCTTCGAGCGATGGATGCAGAACGTCTCCAGACTCCCGCGGCATCCTTTAGCTGTGCACGAAGCACTGGGTTTGTTACTGAGGCGAACTGTAGAGAGCCTAGAACTCGTTCCTGCTGGCGTCTTGAGATCCGCTTGGATTTCAGTAGTCGTTTGACAGACCCTGCTATTTCTTTCCTTTTCTTCTGGGGAATGGAAAGGCGGTGTGACTGAAGGTTCCATTGGATTCCTAACCATTGGAACTTCTGAGCTGGAAAGAGGCGAGATTTCTTCACGTTTATCTTGAATCCCAGGTGTTCTAGGTACTGGGTGACTTTGCTGCAGGATTTTAAACAATCCTCGGGCGATGGAGCCCAGACTAGCCAATCGTCGAGGTAGACCATCACCTGGACGTCTCGGAGGCGGAGCTGTTGTACTATGGCGTCCGCCAGCTTTGTGAAGATCCGAGGGGCCACATTGAGGCCGAAGGGCATGGCCCTGAAGGCGTAGCTTTTCCTTTGGAGTCGAAATCCTAGGTAGGAGGAAGCGTGATGGTTCATTGGAACGTGCCAGTAGGCATCCGCCAGGTCTATGGAGACCGTGTAAGAACCTCGAGGCAGAAGGGTCCTTATCTGTTGAAGAGTCAGCATCTTGAACTTGTCGTTCGCTATGAACTTGTTGAGGGGGGATAAGTCCAGAATGACTCTGAGTTTGTCGGAGTCTTTCTTGGGGATGCAAAACAGTCTCCCTTGGAACCTGGTGGACTTTACCTTCCTTATCACCTTCTTGTTCAAGAGATCTAGGACATATTCTTCCAGAAGGGGGGTTGATTGTTGGAAGAATTGCTGGAAGGTTGGGGGTGGTTGAGTCCAACTCCAGCCTAGACCCTTCTTGACGATGCTGTGTGCCCAGGGATCGAAGGTCCAACGATCCTGGAGTTGGCGGAGTCTTCCTCCCACCGGAAGCACTTCATTGGTTCTGATGTCCCGAGGGCTTACTGCCTCGGCCGCTAGTTCCCTTCCCTCCTCTGCCTCTGGAGGGACGGCGAGACGCGTCTCTGCCTGCACCTCTGCTTGAGCCTCTACCTTTGGGATGAAAGGTAGTCGTCTGTTGCTCGAAAGCAGGGGAGAAAACCGGTGACTGTGACAAGACCGGTTGGGTGACCATCTGAAAGGTCTGTTGTGGCTGAGCTGCCACTTGGGGAGTAGCGGGTCCCGGAAACTGTCGTCTCTGTTGACGTTGCTGGGGTTTCTGTTTGGAGGATTTCCTCTTAGGTTGAGGTCCGTCGTCCTGAGAGGATTTCCTCTTCTTTGACATGCCCCACTTGTGGAGAAGGTTCCTGTTCTCCGTGGCGGCCTTGTCGGTGATCTCTTTCACGAGGTCAGAAGGAAAGAGGTGTTTACCCCAGATGTTGGAGGAAATCAGCCTCCGGGGTTCGTGTTTCACAGTGGCACCTGAGAACACGAATTCTCGACAGGCTCTCCGAGCCTTCATGAAGTGGTACATATCCTTCACCAGGGTTGCCATGTGGGATTTGGCGAGTACCACGTAGTGGTCTGGTACTCTGGTGTCACAAGCCATGATGTCGAGTTGGACCTGGTGGGACATGGATGCTGCAAACCTCTCCTTCGTATCTTGTTCCTGACGAAGGAGATGGTCGTTGAGTTTCGGGAGGTCTTCGTTAAACTGACGTCCGGCTACGTCAGGATCTAGCTTTCCCACCACGAAAGTATGCTGGATATCCTTCCAGTGTTGAGCGTCGGGGGGAGTCACTATGGAGAAGGGTCTGCACTCCTCCAGTGCAGGGCAGGCTTTTCCATGAAGGGAAGGACTGCATCGTCGGGTGCGACGTAGGTAGGGTGCTTCTTGCTCAGGGCCGGAAGCTTAGAGCAGGTAAAACCCCTACTTTTAAATGTGTTGGCTAGCATAGCCTGGGCCTTCGCGAGATCGAACACTATCTCCTCCTTGGGTTCGGTCTCTTCTTTAGAGGCAGGTTCAGAACGGAGCCGGACGTAACAGTCCGGGTAGGCCTCGAAGTTTGGGAAGAACTCCACGTCTTCCAGGGGGACCGTGCCGATCTTGTCGCTGACGAAGATCCTGCCGGTCGCGATAACCATATGCTCAGCATACCTCAAGGGGTTGGCGTGTGAGCATGCAGGGAGATCCTTAACCGAGATCTTCTTCGGTTCTTTGGATCCCATCATGGACCTGATGAACTCTTGATTTTCTTTCAGCCTGTCGTCCATAATGGCTTTGATCATCCGGAACATCTCTTGGGCGGATGGAATGGGTTCCGGGGTATCGGAGGTAGACGGGAGAGACACTTCCGTCGGTGTAGGAGTAGGGGCGGTGATGGAAGGAGGAGCGACCTCTTGCTCCGACTTGGTGTATTCCACCTGGTCCTCTTCATCTTCCGCACCTTGGGCCATAAGGGTCTTCTCCGTGTCCTCCGAAATATCCGACATGTGTTCGTCGTTCTCGGAATCCAGGTGGCACTCGTGCATGGACTGGGCTATGACTACGTCTGGTTCCACCGTAATTTGGACAGTGGGGATCAATTCTTTGGGCACCACAGAATCGGGGGAGGGCTTTGGGAACAGAAGGGACCTCATTTCTTCAGTGGCCAGGTACGGTCCGGTGGCATTCTTCTGGAAGCCACGCACCCACTTGCGTAGCTTATCCCGAGAAGCGTCCCTCACCTCCGCTGAGGGAGGATTATGGAAGGCATCGACTAGGCGAGCCTGGCAGACCGTACAGTTCAGCGGGTCCCAGAACTTCAAATCCCCTTTCTTGTTAGCACAAGGGGCGTGAGTCCTACAAGCCGTATGCCCGTAGAAGTGCGGGCGTTTCACAGCGCAGAAGTTGAAGTCACACTTCATCTGCTCCTCCTGTGGAAGAAAGAGAAAATGAGTATGGGGGGAGTCATAAGAATGGCTCTTAAACTAAGTTGATATTAATCATTAATTTTAACTTGATAAAGGGTGTGATGCACAGAGGATTGAGATAGGATAGGAACATACTCCGTGCATCCCGCCCGGCTGGTTACCGTAAGCTTCATCCTTGGACAATCCGAGGTGACCGAAGGCACAGGATAGAATTCCAGTAGAAGTCCATAGGGCAGATGGAATTCTATGGGAATTGTCAAGGATATAAGGTTGGGACTGAGGCCACTCAGTCCCAAATTAGGGGGCTAAAAGATCCCAAAGGGTAACGGCTTCCGGCAACCAGCCGCGCTAAGATACACGCAGCATGCTGGAAATCTGTAAAATGCAAGAAGACAGCATGATTACCAATAGAACAGCACTAAGATACTGATCCATTTACGTAAACAAGCCATCTGGTTGCAGTGTAGGGCTATCAATATCAGATGATAGCTAGTAGAAGGGGGTGCAAGTCGTCTTGACGCCTCCGGAAGGTTCCGGCAGACCGCCAGAACGCCGGAGGCCGCTCCAGCAGAGTTTCTGGCATTAGGACAGACAATATAAAAGTCAAGAGTAATACCAGGGTGGCGGCCGCCGGCACAGCGGCGGAACGCCGGCAGAGGGAGCGGCGGCTCCGGCAGCCGGAGGTTGCCGGATTGGTGACAGGAACAAGGATGGTTATAGCAGAGCCGGACTGCCGGCAATGGATGCCGACACTCCGGGGTCCGGCCGGCGGGCGGACGACCAAGCTATGAGGAAGGGGGAGAGCCATCGGCTGGAAGCCGGCGGCAGGCGGCAGTCCCCCGGCACACGGAGGACTGGCGGCCGAGGGGATATGGAATGAGTCACCAAGGTAGGAGGTGGGTATCACCGACAGTGGAGGCGGCAAGGGACCGGCACCCGGATAGTGAAAGAGACAGAGGGAGGGATGTAGGGGGTCCGGCCATGGACTCCCAGACATCCCCCCTGAGTGGGTGTACCCATGATAGAGGCTGACTCCATCACCCAAAAGCAGGGGCCACAGAGGACCAGGAGCTAAGGTAGCCCAAGGGAGGGCTTAGGGGACACCCAAAGGGGGGGGGGGAGACCCCTGCATACAGAACACATCCAGTGGCTAACCCCATATGACACTATGAAGGGCATATGTACCAGAGCAGACTGTACACAAAAGCTCAAGGTAGCCCTATCACTCCACCCTAAGGAGGAGTTGTAGGACAGGGGACAGATGGGTATAGACTAACCTAAGTATAGGCTAGGCCATACAAGAGATAGGTGGGGAGGGGAGAAGAGAAGGGTCTTCCATGGAGGGGGTTCTGTACCAGAGCAGCCACTAAGGAAGGGAGGACACTCCCTAGCCTAAGGTAAGGCAGCTCTACTGAAAACGGTGCATGGGTATAGTTTCAGCAAGGAACAGAATTAACCCCTCCAAAACCTAACCTAGAGCAGGGATGTACGTCCTGAACTAGGAAGGATTGAAGACATATCGCTATTGCAGGAAAGTCGTAGACCTAGCCTTAGCAATAGAGGAAGAACTAGCCGTTCCTCACTCTCAGGCGCAACCCTAAGGGGGTATCATTCCCTTAGGGAGGACAGAGAGGCGATAAATTACTCTGATAAGAGCTTGATCCCCTTACGTGGTAGGGGGAGCAAGGCTACACAGAGGGAATGCCCTAGGGCAGGGGCATGAAGGAAGCATATAGGGGTCCTACATGTAGGTTAGGTTAGAAAGACACACTAACTAACCTATCCCCTATATGGTCCCTGAAGGCGAAAACACTTGCATCACAGTCAATAGTATTGTAAAATAATGCCACTATCTTCATAAATAAGCCTAGGATCACTGATAAATATCATGCATGAACACTGACATAGGCGCTCTGGCCTGGAGGCTATAGCAGCCAACTGGTATGGGGTCAATCGATGACCGGTAAAAAGGCGTCAAAACACGATATAAAAGTTCCTAGCTATGAAGACTAAATAAACTAATAGTATCGATTAGTAAATAAGGCCGGAAGCGTTGTTGAGGCTAGCTAAATAAGGCATGCAGAACAACAACGACGCCATAAAATGGCGGGTCCGGTTGAGGCACAGCTCTGCCACAAAACATCAAATATCTCGAAAAGTAAAATTTACTTTACGGTCAGAGCTTAACTAAACAATACTGGAACCTTGTACTCAACTTTCCAGAAGAAGGCGAGGCCGAAGGTAGCGACATGATGGAGATGCAAGTCGATAAAGTGAGCACAGGGAAAATCTGTCTAAGTAAGGCGAGCTACTTTACAAAGGATGAAGACGGACGTGACGTCATTTAGCAATGGCGCCCGTTTGTTTACGTCTCGAGTACCAAAAGTAGCCACGGACGAGATTAGCTGTGGAACGGCTCCCAGCTATTCTCCGCCTTTACACACCGAAGGTTAACTCTATTCGGGGTGTAGATAGCTATGTGGCGCGTTAATACATGCGTCCCCTGTTGATATACGATGTCTTAAAAGGGAAAACTTTAGGATACTCGCTCCAGAAGTTAGAATTCTGTGATAACCTGTGGTTAAATTCTCTGGGAATATCTTAGTAGTTATTTACCCAAGGAAGCTACCAAAAAGGAACCTTCCATCAGGACGCCATGGCTTGAGCCCAAATATATATATATATATATATATATATATATATATATATATATATATATATATATATATATATATATATATATAAGTGAACCCTCGTTTATCGCGGTAGATAGGTTCCAGACCCGGCCGCGATAGGTGAAAATCCGCAAAGTAGTGACACCATATTTACCTATTTATTTAACATGTATATTCAGACTTTTAAAACCTTCCCTTGTACGTAGTACTGTTAACAAACTACCTGTTAATGTACAGAACACTTAATGCATGTACTACAGTACCCTAAACTAAAACAGGCACAAATATTAAAGGCGACTTTATATCATGCGTTTCCTAAACACGCCAAAAAGCACGATAAAAAATGGCAACCAATGTTTTGTTTACGTTTATCTCTGATTATAATGAAGAAACAAACGCATTTACACATCTGTGTATAGGTTAGTTTCTGCATCGATTATATTGGTTATTCAGTACAGTATGTTGATTTGGTTATTACTAATGTTTTACTTAATTTTTCTTAGGACTTCCAAATGAAATGTTTTTCTTTATGACGCCGCCTGAAACGACGGCGTCATAAAGTACGCTCAGTAATCAAACTAAGGAATTTAACGCGCATGATTTAAGTGATAAATAATGATATTACAGTAAAAGCTTTTATAAAATATGTTATTCCAAATATTATTTACCGTATCTATATGAAATCATACATACGTAGCAAAGCAGGGAAACAATCTACGAGAGAGAGAGAGAGAGAGAGAGAGAGAGAGAGAGAGAGAGAGAGAGAGAGAGAGAGAGAGAGAGAGAGAGAGATTGTTTTACATACGTAAATGTAAATTTAAAAAAAAAAATAGCCCCATTTCATATAAAATAGGTTATTACAAATATTTTACTTTATCATATTACAGAAGTCTGTATAATACTGTAAAGTTCAGTACAGTATGTTGTTGTTATAGTCGTGGCGATGAAATTCTCACGAAACAAAACACGCCATTTGATTACAACAGCTGATTCTCTCTCTCTCTCTCTCTCTCTCTCTCTCTCTCTCTCTCTCTCTCTCTCTCTCTCTCTCTCTCTCTTTCTCTTCGTGTTATACAATACTTACATTTAGATGAAGAAACTAAAATTAGTTTTCTTAGTGTCAATTAAATACGAAACGAAAAAATTAGGCCGAGTTTACATCCATTTCAATCATAGCTAAAAATATGGCATCCGATTTCATCAGCAAACCACTATTTTTTGGGAAATATCATTTTATTCTAGAAAATTGCCACTATTTAAATAGTTAATTGCACATTAAGAAAGCGTGTACTTTTGTTTTTAAATTTCGGGTGTGTTTTAAAAATGTTATTTTGATAATAAAATAAATTTTTGAATATACTTACCCGGTGATTATATAAGCTGCAGCTCTGCTGCTCGACAGAAAACTCTACGTAAAAAATCCGCCAGCGATCGCTATGCAGGTAGGGGGTGTACTTCAACAGCGCCATCTGTCGTGCAGGTAGGCTACTCAGTACTCATTGTAAACAAAGAACTCAATTTTCTCCTCGGTCCACTGCGTCTCTATTGGGGAGGAAGGGAGGGTCCTTTAATATATAATCACCGGGTAAGTATATTCAAAAATTTATTTTATTATCAAAATAACATTTTTCAATATTTAACTTAGCCGGTGATTATATAAGCTGATTCACACCCAGGGGGGTGGGTAGAGACCAGCAATAAATGTTTACATTATTATGAGCTAAGGATTTTTTATTTCATTTTAGAAGTTATCAAAATAACAAAAATAAAATAAATAAGTACCTGGTAAGGAAGTCGACTTGAACAATTACTCTGCCTTTTTAAGTACGTCTTCCTTACGGAGCCTCGCGATCCTCTTAGGATGCTGAGCGACCCCTAGGATCTGAAGTATCAAGGGTTGCAACCCATACCACAGGACCTCATCAAAACCTCTAATCTAGGCGCTTCTCAAGAAAAGAATTTGACCACCCGCCAAATCAACCAGGATGCGAAAGGCTTCTTAGCCTTCCGGACAACCCAAAAACAACAATAAACACATTTCAAGAGAAAGATTAAAAAGGTTATGGAATTAGGGGAATGTAGTGGTTGAGCCCTCACCCACTACTGCACTCGCTGCTACGAATGGTCCCAGGGTGTAGCAGTCCTCGTAAAGAGACTGGACATCTTTAAGATAAAAAGACGCGAACACTGACTTGCTTCTCCAATTATACTTCGCAGAGATCTATTTTGTTTAAAGGCCACTGAAGTTGCGACAGCTCTAACTTCATGTGTCCTTACCTTCAGCAAAGCTTGGTCTTCCTCACTCAGATGGGAATGAGCTTCTCGTATTAACAGTCTGATAAAATAGGATAAAGCATTCTTTGACATAGGCAAAGATGGTTTCTTAACTGAACACCATAAAGCTTCTGACTGTCCTCGTAAAGGTTTAGTTCGTCTTAAATAGAACTTAAGAGCTCTCACAGGGCATAAGACTCTTTCTAGTTCATTTCCAACCATATTTGATAGGCTTGGAATATCGAACGATTTCGGCCAAGGACGAGAGGGTAGCTCGTTTTTGGCTAGAAAACCAAGTTGTAAAGAACATGTAGCCGTTTCAGATGAAAATGCGATGTTCCTGCTGAAGGCGTGAATCTCACTGACTCTTTTAGCTGTGGCTAAGCAAACCAGGAAAAGAGTCTTTAAAGTGAGATCTTTAAAGGAGGCTGATTGTAGCGGCTCGAACCTTTCTGACATGAGGAATCTTAGTACCACGTCTAAATTCCAACCAAGTGTAGCCAAACGACGCTCCTTCGTGGTCTCAAAAGACTTAAGGAGGTCCTGTAGATCTTTGTTGTTGGAAAGATCTAAGCCTCTGTGACGGAAGACTGATGCCAACATGCTTCTGTAACCTTTGATAGTGGGAGCTGAAAGAGATCGTTCTTTCCTCAGGTATAAAAGGAAGTCAGCTATTTGAGTTACAGAGGTACTGGTCGAGGATACAGATACTGACTTGCACCAGTTTCGGAAGACTTCCCACTTCGATTGGTAGACTCTAAGGGTGGATGTCCTCCTTGCTCTAGCAATCGCCCTGGCTGCCTCCTTCGAAAAGCCTCTAGCTCTCGAGAGTCTTTCGATAGTCTGAAGAAGGCAGTCAGACGAAGAGCGTGGAGGCCTTGGTGTACCTTCTTTACGTGTGGCTGACGTAGAAGGTCCACCCTTAGAGGAAGAGTTCTGGGAACGTCCACTAGCCATCGAAGTACCTCGGTGAACCATTCTCTCGTGGGCCAGAGGGGAGCAACTAACGTCAACCTTGTCCCTTCGTGAGAGGCGAACTTCTGCAGTACCTTGTTGACAATCTTGAACGGGGGGAATGCATATAGGTCTAGATGTGACCAATCTAGGAGAAAGGCATCTATATGAACTGCTGCTGGGTCCGGGATTGGTGAGCAATATATTGGGAGCCTCTTGGTCATCGAGGTTGCGAAGAGATCTATGGTAGGCTGGCCCCATGTGGCCCAAAGTCTCTTGCACACATCCTTGTGAAGGGTCCATTCTGTTGGAATGATTTGTCCCTTCCGACTGAGGCAATCTGCCATGACATTCAAGTTGCCTTGGATGAACCTCGTTACTAGTGAAATGTTTAGATCTTTTGACCAGGTGAGGAGGTCCCTTGCGATCTCGTACAACGTCATAGAGTGGGTCCCTCCTTGCTTGGAGATGTACGCCAAAGCCGTGGTGTTGTCCGAGTTCACCTCCACCACTTTGCCTTGAAGGAGAGACTTGAAGCTTTTCAAGGCCAGATGAACTGCCAGTAGCTCCTTGCAGTTGATATGCATTGTCCTTTGACTCGAGTTCCAAGTTCCCGAGCATTCCCGACCGTCTAATGTCGCGCCCCTGCCCGTGTCCAATGCGTCCGAGAAGAGAACGTGGTTGGGAGTCTGAACAGCCAGGGGCAGACCCTCTCTGAGGCTGATACTGTCCTTCCACCAAGTCAGGGAAGACTTCATCTTCTCGGAAATGGGGATCGAGACCGCTTCTAGCGTCTTGTCCTTTTTCCAGTAAACAGCTAGGTGATATTGAAGAGGACGGAGGTGTAGTCTTCCCAACGATACGAACTGTTCCAGAGATGAAAGTGTCCCTATCAGACTCATCCACTGCCTGACTGAACATCGTTCCTTCTTCAGCATGTTCTGGATGCATAACTGGGCTTGACTTGTTCTGGGGGCCGACGGAAAAGCCCGAAAAGCTAGACTGTGAATCTCCATCCCTAAATACACAATAGTTTGGGATGGGACCACTTGAGACTTTTCCATATTGACCAGGAGACCCAATTCCTTGGTCAGATCTAGAGTCCACTTTAGATCCTTGAGACAGCGACGACTGGAAGAAGCTCTTAGAAGCCAGTCGTCCAAATAGAGGGAGGCTCTGATGTCCGCTAAATGAAGGAATTTGGCTACATTCCTCATCAGCCTCGTAAACACAAGAGGAGCTGTGCTTAGGCCAAAGCACAGGGCTTGAAACTGGTAGACAACCTTTTCGTAAACGAATCTCAGAAAAGGTTGGGAGTCTGGGTGGATGGGGACATGAAAGTATGCGTCCCTTAGGTCTAAAGAGACCATCCAGTCTTCCCTTCTGACCGCTGCTAGAACTGACTTTGTGGTCTCCATGGCGAACGTCTGCTTTGTGACAAAGACATTCAGCGCACTGACGTCTAGCACCGGCCTCCACCCTCCTGTCTTCTTTCCCACTAAGAAGAGACGGTTGTAGAAGCCCGGGGTTTGATGGTCCAGGACTTTGACTACCGCTCCCTTTTCTAGTAAGAGAGACACCTCCTTTTTCAATGCTCGTCTCTTGTCTTCCTCTCTGTACCTGGGAGAGAGATCGATGGGAGACGTTGCTAGAGGGGGTTTTCGTACAAACGGGATCTTGTACCCCTCTCTGAGCAACTTCACAGATTGTGCATCTGCGCCTCTCTTCTCCCAGGTCTGCCAGAAGTTCTTGAGTCTGGCTCCCACTGCTGTCTGAAGAAGCTGGCAGTCAGACTCTGCCTTTAAAGGACTTGGTTCCTTTCTTCTTCCCACGTCTCCCTTCGGCACAAGCACCTCCTCTGCTGGAGGCTCTGCCACGAAAGGGCGGAATAAAACGGGACGCTGGAGTGTCCATCCTTGGTCTAGCTGTGAAGGTAGGCAAAGGGGTGGCTTTGCGGGAAGAGGACGCAACCAGGTCATGGGTGTCCTTCTGTATCAAAGAAGCAGCAATCTCCTTAATCAAGTCCTCTGGAAAAAGGCACTTAGAGAGAGGAGCAAACAGAAGTTCGGATCTTTGACAAGGTGTCACTCCAGCTGACAGGAAAGAGCAAAGGTTCTCACGCTTCTTGAGGACTCCGGATACGAACGATGCAGCAAGCTCACTAGACCCGTCACGTATGGCCTTGTCCATGCAGGACATAATGAGCAAGGAAGATTCCTTCTCAGTCGGGGAGATCTTCCTGCTCAAAGCTCCCAGACACCAGTCTAGAAAGTTGAAGACCTCGAAGGCTCTAAAAATCCCTTTCAATAGATGGTCTAGGTCCGAAGGTGACCAGCATATCTTAGAGCGTCTCATGGCTAGCCTGCGGGGAGAGTCTACAAGACTTGAGAAGTCGCCCTGGGCAGAGGCAGGAACTCCCAAGCCGAGAACTTCTCCCGTGGCATACCAGACGCTCGATCTGGAAGAGAGTTTAGCAGGGGGAAACGTAAAGGCTGTCTTCCCTAGACTCTTTTTGGACTGCATCCACTCTCCTATATCTCGTAAAGCTCTCTTGGACGAGCGTGCGAGGACGAGTCTAGTAAAGGCAGGCGAGGATGACTGCGTACCTAAAGCAAACTCTGACGGAGGCGAGCGCGGAGCCACAGACACAAACTGGTCCGGAAACATCTCTTTGAACAGAGCAAGAACTTTTCTAAAGTCCAAAGAGGGTTGCGTGGACTTGGGCTCGTCAAGGTCCGAATGTGGTTCATCAACGTGTGCCACATCGTCATCATCAGAGAGTCCATCATCCGAGTATTGAGGAGGAAGCGGCAATGGAGTAGGTATCGGCTGGTCAGCTGAGTCCGGTCGCACGGGTGCACGCGTGACTGAACCGGACGCAACGTCATGGAACTGTTGCCCAGTCTGTGAGCTGGCAACAACCATCGCAGCGCGGGGACGCACAACGTCTACTCCAGACTGTCTAGTCTGATGTGGGCGAGCAGAGGTAACCACACTGGGTTGCGGAGGTTGACGCTCCGCGTCAAAACAAAGCAACTCTGACGGTTGTTGTACCTCGCGAACGTCAACGGAAGGTTCCGTGCGTCGCTGAACGTCAACATGCGGCTGGCAGGGTACACTGGAACGCATGGGTGGCGGGACTCTCTCAGCTGGAGTGCGCAAGAAGGTCGCCTCAGCGTCCACAGGACGCACAACCGAGTGTGAGGTTGGTTGTAGGCAAGAGGTTGGAGCAGCAGCAACCTTTTCCGCACGAAAGTCCTGCATTAGAGACGTTAATTGGTACTGCATGGTCTGCAGCAAAGACCACTTAGGGTCTGCAGTAGCAGGTGCGGCGACAGACGGTGTAACTGCCTGAGGCGGTACCGCTTTGCCTCTCTTAGGAGGTGAGCAGTCATCGGAAGACTGCAGCGAGTCCGAACTGACCCAGTGGCTACAACTGGGCCGTTGGACTTGCGCGGAAGGGACCGACTTGCGCTTAAGAGGTCGTGAGACTTTGGTCCATGGTTTCTTACGAGAAACCTCTTCCGCAGACGAGGAATAAATGGGCTCTCTCGTCTTTGTGTGGGTGGGACGATCTTGGGTAGATACGCCCGAAACCACGGAGGGAACGTCTGTTCGCTGATTAAAGCCTCTCGAACCCATTGGTCGTACGACATTGCTTCTCCCCTGGACTTGGGAGCTTGCAAGAGGTCCCGGACTAGGAGGACGACAGGCACAAACAGACGAACCCTCAAGCGCAACACTATCCACAACACTATCACTCACTTTACCACTTCCCACTGCACTTTTACACTTCAGCTCCTTGACGTCCGCCATGAGCTGGTTACGGTCACTAGCCAAGGACTCAACTCTCTCACCCAGAGCTTGGATGGCACGCATCATGTCAGCCATCGAAGGTTCCTGAGTGCCAGAAGGGGGATCGGGAGCAGCCACTACAGGGGAAGGAATAGGTTGTGGGGCATGAGGAGAGGAAAAATCAACGGAACGAGATGAACTTCTCCTGACTCTATCTCTCTCTAGCCTACGTGTATATTTTCGATAAATCGAATTCCGAAAGCCCAACGCATTCCTCACATCGATCTTCCAATTGACAGGTTTTATCCCGACAATTGGAACAAACGGTGTGAGGATCGATAGAGGCCTTCGGAAGACGCCTTGAACAGTCCCTAGCATTACACTTCCTGAATTTAGGGACTTGAGAAGGGTCAGCCATTTTGAATTGGTCAAAGGGGAATTAAAAAACTATCCAAAGTCATCAACAAATAATCCGATATCAAAAAAAGAATGCAAGGATTTATTGAAGAGAAAGCCTGCACAGCGAAAGCTCAAAACTAGAATAGTGTACTTCACCAAATAGTTGTGAAAACAAATCCAGTTAGCAACAGCGAATTAGTAGGTCTTGCCGGTAGCACGACAGAGAGAAAATTGAGTTCTTTGTTTACAATGAGTACTGAGTACCTGCACGACAGATGGCGCTGTTGAAGTACACCCCCTACCTGCATAGCGATCGCTGGCGGATTTTTTACGTAGAGTTTTCTGTCGAGCAGCAGAGCTGCAGCTTATATAATCACCGGCTAAGTTAAATATTGAAAAATCGAGTATTGTTGACTTCTTTTTGTTTTACTTTTGGCTGTGATTAGATCAGCTGTCATCTAGCTGCCGCTCTTGAGTGTGTACGAATACACTAACAAAGTATCGTTTATACCATTTCTTAACTTATTCAAACCGTCTACAGTATACAGTTGATATTACATAAGCACCAATGTGTTATAACATATCAAATTTTTTTGTTTATTACATTTAAACCCCCCTCTATCTCTCTCTCTCTCTCTACCTCTCTCTACCTATCTCTCTCTCTCTCTCTCTCTCTCTCTCTCTCTCTCTCTCTCTCTACCTCTCTCTCTCACTACCTCTCTACCTCTCTCTCTCTACCTCTACCTCTCTCTCTCTCTCTGTGGGCTACTTTTCACTACCTCCCATTCCTTACCTCTCTCTATCTCTCTAACAAATGATATCTTTGTTGCTCCTCAAAGTTTCATTTATATTGAAAATCAATCATGATTCAATTTTCCTTACTTTCTCCAATCTCGCACCATCGGTCACATCGCGGTATTTTCGATATTTCCGGAAAATCCGCGATATATGTATATACATGGGTTATGAAAAAAATCCGCGAAGTGGTGAATCCGCGATGGTCGAACCGCGAAGTAGCGAGGGTTCACTGTATATATATATATATATATATATATATATATATATATATATATATATATATATATATATATATATATATATATATATATATATATATATATATATATATATATATATATATATATATATATATATATATATATATATATATATACCTATTTGCGCCTTTGTGTTGTGTTCAAAAATAGAAAACTTTCCTCCCTACTTGCTCGTACTGAAAAAAGGACTTTGATCCATGGTTTAGTCACTCATCACTGGATTATGTACTGTCCCCATTTTCAAAAAAGGAAAGATATCCAGCCAAAACTAAACCAGGAGATTTTCCCCTTTAAGGATTAAATGGGATTACCATGGCTCATCTCGACGGATATCAGATAAATCCACTGCCTGATCTAATGAGGTGCAGTGAACATGACTGAAAAGGATCATCGTATGAAAAGGTAATCTTGCTCATTTCGACCTGTTTATTTTCGTTTTGGTAATTTCAGCTTTGATTCAATTTGCTCATGGTTCTTCTTATAATAGATATTTGAGCTTTGGCTCTCCACTGACTTATTAGTTATATGGTTTGCTCTGATAGTAATTTGTGTTGTGGAAATTGGCAATCCCCATCAGACACAGAGTTCCATCTCGAAGTAGGATCAGACGTATCTAAGTTTGCATTACCGTGAGAAGTTATATTTCATCATATAAATAAGCATATATATATATATATACTGTATATATATATACTGTGTACATATATATATATATATATATATATATATATATATATATATATATATATATATATATATATATATATATATATATATATATTCATATTCATATACATATATATATATTCATATACATATATATATATATATATTCATATATATACAAATATATATATTTATACAAATATATATATATATATATATATATATATATATATATATATATATATATATATATATATATATGTGTGTGTGTGTGTGTGTGTGTGTGTGTGTGTGTACATACACTACCAACTGACTGATATATGCTCTTGATATCACACCATGTTTCTCTGTGCTCTTCTTCTAAAAGCTTAGTTGTATCAAACCTAAGTGTTCTATCCATCTTTCTGTTGGGTGCTTTCAGTTTTAATTTCAGTGTGGCTATGAGGAGCTGGTGATCGCTACCAATATCGGCACCTCTACAGCTTCTTACATTTCTCAGTCCTCCTTCTCTCTTTAGGCCTATTAATGGTAATGTGATCTATCTGATTTTTGTAAATGCCACATGGAGAAGTCCATGTATACTTGTGGATGTTCTTGTGTTGATAAAAATTACCTCCAACGACAAGATTGTTTGCTGAACAGAAACATATGAAATGTGCTCCATTTTCATTTGCAACTTCGCCAAGATCCTCGACACCCATCACATTCTCTATCACTTTATTATTTCTTACAACTTCAGCATTGAAGTGACAAATCACAATTTTCATATCTCTCACAGGATCTCTTCTATTACCCTCTGCAGTCCTTCACAGTATCCATCTTTCCTTTCTTCAGAGGAATCATTTGTTGGGCTTGGCAAACTATAATACTCATATTGCACTGCTTTGATTTGAACTTTGCTAGTAACAATCTACTATTTACAGCTCTCCACTCGGTTTATGCCTTTTCTGCTCTTCGTGTCATCATCATTCCTACTCCTTATCTTCCAACTCCATCTGATCTTCATGAGTAGATATATACACACACACACATATATATATATATATATATATATATATATATATATATATATATGTGTGTGTGTGTGTATGTATGTATGTATGTATGTATGTATGTATGTATGTATGTATGTATATATATATATATATATATATATATATATATATATATATATATATATATATATATATATATATATATATATATATATATTTCCTTGGCTTACCAGTCACCTTAAAACGTATTTCACCTAGGGCCAAGGTATCAAGAGTATATTTCATAAATTCACTCTCCAATTGCAGTAACTTTCCAATCTGATTCATGGTTCTAACATTCTGATTACCTATCTTATATTTCTCTTTAGTATTTATAAACCGGGAGATTCTTAGCACCTCGCTACGCCTGGGACTGGGGGCCCATTCTGTCATCTCTTTCCATGACCGACTAAATCCTCTATCAGTTCCTTGTGATGCACAGTGCCTATCTAACTACGGCAAGTGACCCCAGCTTGTCCATACTAATTCTAGTAAGATCAACCACCAGGCATCAGGAATACAAGCCGAAGAGACAGTTTGTCCCTCGCCTTAAACACAATCCGTCACCCTGCTGCCAGTGACTTCATCAAGATTTAGGGGGCATTTCCTCCACACCCAAAGCTCTCATTACTCCACCAAGTTGCTCATCCGCTTATACGATTATAGCAGTTGGCAAACATAGATTGCTAAGATATACCGCCATGCATGGTAAGAAGACAAAGAGAAATTGATCGTTGAAAGTTTTCAAGGACGTAATGAAAATTACAAGGCAGAGCATGCAAAGTATTCCAATATTGATAGTGAGGTCAAAAGAAAAGCCAGGAATGACTGGAGAGAATATTTAGACTGTAAAGCAGATGAGGTTGACAAAGCTATGAATTCAGGCTATAGTTCAAGAATTGCTCATTGCTTAATGAAATCTCTACTGAGGCAAAGAAGAAGCATATACCCATCAAAAAGAGAGATGGTTCTGTTATAGCAACAGAAGATGAAGAAAGACAACGTTGGATGGAACACTTTAGTGAGGTTAGGAATAGGAGATATGAAAGGAATAATTTGATTGATATACCTAAAGTTGATGAAGACCTCGATGTGCCAATGAATGAATTTAGTATGTTTGAAGTCGAAGCTATCCTCAATAGACTTAAAAGATGGAAAGCCCCGGGATACGATGAATAACTGCTGAGATGATACTGGTGCAAAATGAAGTGACTCCCAGCCTACTTACAAGATTATATTGTACAATGTGGCATGAAGAGGCAAAACCTGATGAATGGGAGTTAGGAGTGTTGGTGAAAATAGCAAAAAAGGAAACCTGACTGATTGCAATAATTACAGATGCATAACACTTACGTCAGTTATGAAAATATATAGTATGCTTATTCTGAACAGACTGGAGAGAAAGATTGATGAAAAGCTTAGAGATGAACAAGCAGGATTTAGAAAAGATAGATTGCACTGATCAAATTTCCAATTTGAGACATGTTATACAGCAATGCGTAGAATATAGAAATCCACTTTTGATGGCATTTGTGGACTATGAAAAAGCCTTTGATACCGAGCACCGGCCAATTTTGTGGAGAGTCCTGCGTTATTATGGAATTCCTCTTAAATATGTAAATTTGATTAAGTCTTTTCATGAGCAGCGGAATACTCCAAGAGAATGGGTTGTCACCTATGTTGTTTATCCTCCTCATGGATTTTGTAATGCGTAGTACAGTTGGACATGGTGGAGAAGGACTGAACTGGATTGGTGATAGGAATTTAGCAGACCTAGAGTATACTGATGATGGTGTCCTTGTTAGTAGAACACCACAGGATTTGCAATGCTTGCTTACCAGAATGCATAAAATATCACACGAGGTTGGGCTGAAGATAAATAGAAGAAAGACAGACACGATGAGAACGGACTATGCAATGGAGGATGAAATATCATTGGAAGGAGAAAGGATTAATGAGGTAGAATCATTTAAGTATTAATGAACTTTGATCTCCAGTACAGGGTCTTCAGAATTAGAGTTTAGTGAAAGATAGAAATAAGAAAATCATACAATGGCTAGCTTAAGTAAAATTTGGAAATCAAATCGCCTGAAATTATATATAAAAATCAGACTATATATCAGTTTAATGAGATTGGTGTTACTCTATGGACATGAGTCATGGTAGGAATTTACCATTTTGTGTTTCTTTCTTTCGTTCTTTATTCATTTATTATTGAATCGCATTCCGATCCAGTGCTCGTCTTAAGCCATCAATTTTGGTTCCTAGCTTACAATATCCCTCCAGAAAAGAAATTTCTCCCTAGCCGCAGCATGAAACATCATTTGACCATTCCAACCCTGAACCTTAGCTTGATTCAAAATTAAGGCATTTGGAACACTGTATTTCAATTTTCTTAATCTAATATAATCTTCTTTACAAACTTCATTGAAACAAAATAAAATCTTTAATTGCGAAGCACGCTTCCATGGATAAGAGATTTCAACTCAGATTTATTTTTTTTTAGTTTCTATCCCATCCCTTTATCATCATTCCAGTTAACAAAAAAATCTGGGTTGATTCTAAAGCAAATGGGAAAATTATCATACAGAGCACTTATGCAATGAGCATATTAATTGGAAATCTTATGGTATGTGGACTACAAAACTTAATAAGTAGTAAACTTAAAGCAGGGCAAAAGTTGATATAAAGATTCTTAGGGAACAAATACTCCAAACACCTAAAAGACAACGACTCACTATTTACAGCTATATTTTTCCCCAAAATCTCCCATTATTTGCATTAGCATTTAAATCCAACAAAATAATTCAGTTATCTACATTTTGTGACAACTATCTCCAATTTTGCCATAGAGCTTTGGTAATTATTTAACAAATTAAAGCTCTTGCAATAAGAATTGAATTAGAAATGTAGCAAATATTTTACTGTATATGTTTAAAATTTTAGTTCAGGTGTTAATGCTAACTGTTCTTGGCAATGCACACAGGCGATGAGATGGCAAAGCTCACAGAAAAGGTTATGTGAAAAAATAGATGAATAAAGGGCAATTGGTTTATGGTCTATAGACTGAGATGGAGCATCCCTGTGAATCTCAATGATTTGGGCAGTATTTTACAGTATAGTATTCTACATAGTACAAAATGTTGCGATCTCCAAATATCTAAAGGCCGACGAAAGTCCTAAGCAGTCAATCTAGCATATGAAAAATTCCAAAAGTTTTTGGAAGCATAAAACAATCATTTTATTGGTAACAGAGAAAACAAAATTTGCATATGCATGAAGGTGTACAAATGAATTTATATGATGGTCAATTACTACAGTAAACACAAACAATTTGAGTCTCTCTCTCTCTCTCTCTCTCTCTCTCTCTCCTCTCTCTCTCTCTCTCTCTCTCTCTCTGATTGTCCACAAAGCTGGTACAACTCATTTATGGTTTTCATGAATATTTTACACCATCGAGTTATACATGAAACTACTTTTTCTTCCATCAGTGACTTGAACAAAACTAATGCTGAAATAATTTAATGTTGCTTGTTAACGGAAGGATTTGTCTAACTATGTCACTCCACTAATTTCCATGATTTGCAGATTCATTAATATATATATATATATATATATATATATATATATATATATATATATATATATATATATATATGTATATATATATATATATATATATATATATATATATATATATATATATATATATACATGTGTGTATATGTATATGTATGTATATACGTGTGTATATGTATATATATATATATATATATATATATATATATATATATATATATATATATATATATATATATATGTGTATATATATACATTATATATATATATATAAATATATATATATATATATATATATATATATATATATATATATATATATATATGTGTGTGTGTGTGTGTGTGTGTGTGTGTGCGTGTGTTCTGTATTTGTAGTGGATAGTCGAGACATCAAATGACAACAGAATAAAATAAGGCAACAATTTTTGAATATATTTGTATCTACTCACTGAGGTTTGAGAGGGCTTCGCCCATTTCCTAGAAGTAGTAAGAAGAGCAACACTATCTGTTTTGTCATGGAGACACTAGAGCCATCTGAGTGTGTTCAAGACTTCAGGAATATTATACACTCAATAAGGCGTTAGGCTTCATGATAGCCCTAATCTAGAAGAGATCCTAATCTGAGATGATGACGTTGTGCTGGTTAATAATAATATTGATATTGCAATAATTTGGTATGATAATGTTTATATTTCATAATCCGTATATACAATTGATCTAAATATCAATTTATTGATGAAAATTAAGAAATAACAAACAATGTAAGTCTTACCTTTTTCTTATATTAAACTTAGTTTTTTTTTTTTTTTTTTTGTTAAATACCATGACTTTATAACATTAGAGATGGTCCCAGAATGTGAATCAAACTGTAAAATTCCTTATAATGAAGCAAAGTAACAAGTGGTACCCTGTACTTTACATTACATATATGTTATAGCTTAAGTATGGCATATACTAATGGCATAATTATAGAATCCATGTTACAAAGATAAATTTCCTTTAAAATGGTGGAAACCAGATTAAATGGTATGATTAGCTTTGATGATGATGATGTTTGAAACCTTTATATGTGTTCTTAACTTTTTTTTATATGGAACTTACTTATGTTTTAGGGTGTTCAAAATTCTTTTGTTTCTATTTACACCATTTATGCATGTGCTGTAATGTCATAAATGGAGGGATGGGCAAAAAAAAAAAAAAAAAAAAAAAAAAAAAGGTATATTCAACCAAAAAACATCACCATAATCAAACAAAATAACCAACCTGTACACTACTTTATCTTACATTATATGCTATGTTATAATGTTATAATTTATGGATGCATAATACACACAAACATTTCCTGTACAATGGTAAAAAATAGATTAAAGTCATATGGTTGGTTTCAAAGATATTGATATTTTAAATAATAAATGCATTTTCACTGCTTGAAAATAACCTGTCTGCGCTCTAGCTTTAACGAGCGCCCAATTCGCTTGGAACAAGAAAATATCTGAAGGACAATTCTCATTACAAAGTTGGAAGTGACATTTAATCCAGAACTTTCCCACTAAAACACAAGTTTGGAGATACAGTAGCTGTACTTTTTATCATACTTCAAAACACATTAAAAGAATGAAATTGGTCAAATGCTGATTTAACGAAAAATTTAACCTGAACCCCAAGCCTACTGTCAGAAAAACTTGAAACGTTACATTCTGAACGTAAAGAACAGTTTAACATTGCACAAATCTGTGCACATCTGTATCAATTATAATAGAATGCAGTACTATATTTCCATTGTCCACACATTATATATCAAATGACCACTCAAATCAAACACAATCTTCATCTACTAAATATCTTAACATCAATTACTGTAACTACAATAGTTACACAGGTATTTTCCTCTCTTAATCAGCACGCATATCACCATATATGTCATATGAATATTCTACCTCTTCTAAACTGACTGTGGGTGGAGTGGGATAGTCTTTCCAGTTGGTCCAAGCATATCCCCAAAATCTCGGATTGGCAGCAGGATCAAAAGGTTTGTTTGCTGGAGGAACGGCAGTAGCATTATAGTGTGCTAGCAATGCTTGGGCAATATTCACAATGTCAGGATGAAGGGCTGCAATATTATTGTATTCACATGGATCACTCGGAATGTGGAAGAGACAAGGAGATTCTTTGGAATTGCATGATTCTGTTACATTCACTGGAACAGGATCACAATGGACCTGTAAAGGTAAAAAATAAAATACAATAACCTAGAAAATAGTAAAAAAAAAACACCAAATATTAATTTCTTGAATTTTACAAATATTTTATCACTGACTAAATCTAAACACTGCCCTTACTAATTTGGTTTATAGAAACTATAAAGCATATCAAAAGAGATACAGTATTGATTTATTTCACATTATCATATCATACAACAAATGGCAATCATACCTCTTAGCTCAAGAGTTTGTCATTCACACACACACATTAAGAATCCTGTTAAAGGCTTTAGCTTATAATATTATTTCCCAAAAATATAAAAAATATAATATAATATATCAATCTTGCAAAGAAATTTCCAAGAACTTTGGAGTTTATTTCATGACATTCCAAGTTTCTCACTTCATTGTTAGTAAGATCAAAAATACATACTCGCAGGTATATCCGACTATTATTTACCTAAAGCAAATTTACAGTTAGATATAAGCTTGTTGATGAAAGAGGGAAAATTTGACTTTTCATGTAACCAACACAAGGGAGATGGGTAAGAAGCAACTGAAAGGAACAGACCACATGAATTTTGAACTAGGGTTAACCCTGGATAGGTACGCTCCTCGGACACCCCTTTAAGGGTATACTCGGACGCGCGCGACCCCGACGGCAAAAAAAATTCTTGAAAAGTCAGTTTTTGCAGTAACCTCCTTTTTTCTTTTGCCAAAAAAACTTCAATGAATGCTTAAAACAACTGTAAAGATAAATACTACTCATCTGCAGAAAAACTATTTATTATAAATATTTTTAAAAATTAAGTAGAAAAAAAAGACCTTACATAAAAATTCATAAAAAAAAGTTTATACATATATACACAAATCCTTTTAGGAATTGATTCTTGAATGTTTAGGACACATCTTGATGTATTTTGGTTGAAGTCAGACCCATGGAGGTGAAGATCTGAAATGAGAAAAAAAGGGTAACTTTTTTTGGCCCAAAAAATTTGTCCAAATTTCATGAATTTTTTTGGGTACCCAAATGAAATAGGAAGTGGCTAATTATTTTAGGGAATAAACATATGTTATCCTAAAATACAAGTATGTAAAAAAATCTTCATTATTTTGTAAATGACATTTATATCAGGGGCCATACCCAAAGGTAATTTTTTGAGTACTTGGAAATTTAGTAAAAAAATACATATATTTAATATATAATATGATATTTTTGCAGGTAAAAATATACCAAAATATCACAAATTCTATAGGGAACAAGAATATATATAGATAGGGCAACTTACGCTTCGGATATGTCCACAAAATGGCCGCCAACCACACTGACTCAGACTCCTTAATCTGCCACTTGAAATGTAGGAAGGGTATGTCAATTTCAAAGTGTTATTTACTAATCTAATTATTCTTGGATATGCATAAAAATTGTATGGTGGGTTGCTGGATAATTGTCGATTATTTTACGATTATAAAATTAAAATTCTGACCCAAACAAAAATTTTTGAAGGGAAATAAAATCGAAAAAAAAAAAAAATGTAAAACAATATAATATTTTAGCTAAAAGAATTTGATGATATTCAATCAAAAAAGAAGTAAACAAAATTTTCCGACAAATAAACATCTAGATGAATCATTACTCTGTGATAGTTCCTTAGTACGTAGTAATTTTGAAAGAAATGGGAAAAAACGAAAAAGTGGCAATCGCAGGAAAATCGAACACATACCTATATATACGCCATATCTGGCTAAAAATAAAGATAGGCATGGGTAGCCAGATCATCTAGAAACACTTTCCAACACTATAAAAATATAGGTTTTGCGACACTACTTGCCAATTCCTTACGGTAACATGACTAAGCAAAAAAAATGCAAAACAAATAAAAAGGGGCACTCGCGGAAAAATGGCTAACATTCTAATATATGGCATTTCAGAAAAAAAAAAAATTCAGCCACGTGCTAGGCAAACCATCAAGGCACATTTTCCGACAAATAAACATCTAAATGAATCATTACTCTGTGATAGTTCCTTAGTACGTAGTAATTTTGAAAGAAATGGGAAAAAACGAAAAAATGGCAATCACAGGAAAATTGAACACATACCTATATATACGCCATATCTGGCAAAAAAAAGATAGGCATGGGTAGCCAGATCATCTAGAAACCCTTTCCAACACTAAAATTATAAGTTTTGCGACACTACTTGCCAATTCCTTACGGTAACATGACTAAGCAAAAAAATGCAAAACAAATAAAAAGGGGCACTCGCGGTAAAATGGCCATTCTAATATACGGCATTTCAGAGAAAACAAATTTCAGCCACGTGCTAGGCAAACCATCAAGGCACATTTTCCGACAAATAAACATATAAATGAATCATTACTCTGTGATAGTTCCTTAGTATGTAGTAATTTTGAAAGAAATGGGAAAAAACGAAAAAATGGCAATCACAGGAAAATCGAACACATACCTATATATACGCCATATCTGGCTAAAAAAAAAGATAGGCATGGGTAGCCAGATCATCTAGAAACACTTTCCAACATTATAAAAATATAAGTTTTGCGACACTTCTTGCCAATTCCTTACGGTAACATGACTAAGTAAAAAAATGCAAAACAAATAAAAAGGGGCACTCGCGGAAAAATGGCCAACATTTTATTATACGCATTTCAGAAAAAAAAATTTCAGCCACGTGCTAGGCAAACCATCAAGGCACATTTTCCGACAAATAAACATCTAAATGAATCATTATTCTGTGATAGTTCCTTAGTACGTAGTAATTTTGAAAGAAATGGAAAAAAACGAAAAAATGGCAATCACAGGAAAATCGAACACATACCTATATATACGCTATATCTGACTAAAAAAAAGATAGGCATGGGTAGCCAGATCATCTAGAAACACTTTCCAACACTATAAAAATATAAGTTTTGCGACACTACTTGCCAATTCCTTACGGT
>NC_090731.1:119880559-119890559 GCF_036898095.1 Palaemon carinicauda | reverse complement strand
ATGCCGATGGCAGGAGGGCTCTGGCATATGCACACCTTCCCCCCCTCCAACATCCGAGGAAAAGGAAACAGAAGAAGGGGGAGACGAGGGAGTTCGATGCCCCCCGCATGACATCACAAGCAGTAGCCGAGGCAGCGCTCCCATCGACGACAGAGTTAGAGCAGGCACTGGGACCTACATAGGTAGCCCCGACCTCATCCCCGCAGCACTAGGGAGCAGCGGCATTGCAACTGAGATCATTAGCCCTTGCCCCATATCTCGAAATGTCCAGCTAGGAGTGTTAGCAGTTAGGATTGACCTGCCAGATAAATCCATTCGAGCGCTGATTAACCCAGGTGCCAACTTTTCCCGGATTGAAAAAAGATTCTCCTCAAACCCACTACAGTCAGCGGCATCCAACGTCCTCGACTTGCCAGGAGGAAATTAACTACGCATAAACCATTCAACGATCGTCAATTTTAAGGTGGGATCTGTGAAGTTTACACATTATTTTTTTTTCTTGCCCACCTTGGGAATACCAGGAATTGAGGCTATCATAGGAATTGATTTCATTTCATGTAATCAAATATGCATTTTTGAGGGAAAAGATACAAGAACAGTAAAAGCAGGAGGGTACATTTTGCCGATAGAAAGTCATGAGTGAGTAAGTCCTTGTGCAGGCTCAGAGAGACATTTAAGTAAGGTAACAGCTGTACCTGGGAGAGAAGTGTTGTCTCCCCCAGACACTTACGAGCAAATCAGTGACCTGATGTCGCCCTCTTCCGGAAGGAACCAAGGTTGTTGTTAAATCCCATGGCAATTGGGTCCATATAATTTTAGAGGGCTTATCGGAAATAAAAGAGAAGAGAGCTGATATAACGATAGGTAATTTGTCAAATAAAAGAGTTGTGTTAGGAAGTGATTCTGTGTGTGAATTAGAGTTATGTGAAATTGCTAATAATAGGATGCTGGGAGCCACAACTCCGGCCCGCACAGACTAACGCACTCAGAATTTGATTACGCAAGCGCGAAAACTATGTCCGTCAGAATATCAACCTGTAATTAGTGACATTGTCAATAATTATTCCGATGTAATTGCAATGGGAGATGAGCCACCAGGGATGATTGATCGATTTCCCTTTAGCATTGAACCTTATAAGGTACCCATTCATTTCCAGGGAGAGATAGAAAGGGAAATTAATAAATTAAGGGAACCAGGGTTAATTGAGGAGAGCAATCCCCCTGGGCTTCTCCAATTGTAGCTGTTAGGAAAAATGATAGCTCGGTAAGATTGTGTGTTGATTATAGAAAGTTGAATGCAGTCACTAAGGATAATGCTTTTACATTGCCCTAGATCGAAGAATTACTCGTGAAGTTACGGGATAATAAATATTTTACAACTGTTGATTTAAAATCTGGATACTATCAGATACCCATTCAGGAAGAGAGTAAATGTAAAATGGCATTTATAGCTAACGATCAACTATTTCAGTTTAATTTTCTTCCTTTTCGTGTTAAAAATGCTCTAAGTCATTTCTCTAGAGCAGTGTTTCTCAACCTTTTTCTGGTGGTGGCCCCCTTCAATCCAGTGCAAGTTCTTGTGGCCCCTCCATGCCAACTTTGAGTTCTAATGCACCCCCCCAGCACCCACCATCCGTCCATCACCTTAATACGCCTAGGGAAGTAGGTCTATTAATGGTTCTAGCTTGAATAGTACCATGTACTCAAAACACTAATTTCAGGTATAAATCAAATAACAATATTAATTAGAAAAATATTTTATTTGAATACTTATTTATTTACAAAAGGAATACAAAACAAGGAATACATGTAGGTACAATTGGCTTTATCTTGAAAGGTTTCAGTGGGATCCCTGTGACTGATGCAAGGCTGCCAACTTGTCAGTGTTTGGCTTGAAAGCTGTTAGAGCGAGACGTAAATTGTCTCTTTTTTTTTTTCTATGTCAAGGCGAATTCGTGTCTTTGACAGCAGGCACATCACCCGATTGAAACCAGTCTCAACCAAGTAAGATGTGGGAAAGGCAAGTAAGAGCAACTTCACATCTTTCCAGAGTATTGGGTACTACTTATACATATCTTGATTCATCCACAGCTTCTGGTGTCCTCCATGCTTGAACCTTGCTTGAGCTGTTGTGTTATTCTGAAGTTCAATGAGACATTCTTGTAGGGTGACATCAACTTCAGATACATCAACAATGAAGGGATCCACAAACCAGTGTGGCACAGTCATTTGCAGTAGGTCAGAGAAGTGAGTTTCCATATCATTATGCAACTGCTTCAGATGGTCAACATCACTGCTAGGTCATCATCAAGCAGTTTGGTGGATATAACTGCTAAGGAAGGAAACTGTGCAAACTCTCGTCTTCCAAGGTTCAATCAGAACAGCTTGAGTTTCCCTTTAAATGCAGTAATTGCCTTTTACAGGAAAACAGGGTGGAGTTATTTCCTTGAAGCTCTTTGTTCAGAACATTTAGCTTTTCAAATATGTCTGACAGGTATAAGATATCACTCTTTGCATCAACAAGTTTCTGTCCAAGTTCTGTCCCACTAAAGAAAGAGATAACACTCCCAAAGTGCAATAAAAAATAGTGCACAGAAAGATCGCCTCTTTCAGCAATTATGTGAAAAGATGACAGCACTTCTTTTAAAATGCGTAAAGCAGTTTCCTTTTCCTTGTAATTTCAGGTTAAGGTTATTTAAATGTGAAATTATTGAATATTTCAAGTGTTTGGAACTAAAACCTGACTTCAGTGTGCAACGCATTTTCAAATTCTTCATTGTTATTTTCACATAATTGCTGAAAGAGGCGATCTTTCTGTGCACTATTTTTTATCAAGTTGATAGCCTTGATAACATGCCCAAGTGCTTCATGCAGACGTCCTGCTAGGTTTTTGGCAACCAGGTGCTTCCAGTGAACAACACAGTGCACACAAACGACATTAGAAACAGCTTTTTTCAAGTAAGCACTGAATCCCTGATACCTTCCAATCATAACAGCAGCGCCATCTGTTGCACAAGCCACAATGTTCTTGAGTGTAATGTTATTCCCCTCAAAATAGACCTCAAGTTTTTTGAAGATGGATTCACCTTTAGTGTCATTCGTTAATTTCAATGCGAAAAGCATTTCTTGACATATTTCATGAACATCAAGAAACCAGACAAATACCACCAGAAGAGCAAAATTATCAGGTAAAGTTGATTCGTCAAGATGAAGCGAGAATTCATTCACCTGCAGTTTTGAGACTAATTGGCTTTCAACATCAGCTGGCATCTCATCAATGCGGCGTGATACTGAGGAGTTGCTCAGAGGAATAACACTAGTTACCTCTTGTGGACTCTGATTCATGACTGTTGAAAGCACTACAGCCACAGACGGCATGATCACAGATTCATCGATAGTATGAGGCTTACCTGCTTTTGCAATCAAATTTGATATCTTCTAAGAAGCCAACATCCCTCTCTCTACTTTTGCCACTTTTTGGGTAAACATATGATTCACTGTCATCCTTCCTTGGAACTCATCAAGTAATTTTTTGAAGAAATCTAGCGGCTTGTCTTTCTTGTCTTTATGTGCAGTCTCCAGATGCTTTTTCAGTTTGCTGGGACGCATACTTTCATTTGAGAGTGAGGTCATACATAGCAGGCACATATTTCACTGTCTGCAAAAATTACCTGGTACTGTATATTGAATTGAATGATGTTTAAACTAAAGTCAAGCATGATAAACAGAATATTCAAAGCATAATAATGATTTATTTCAAAATATTACACATTTATATATTTTGTGGGTCCTAAATTTTCTGTGGCCCCCCCATGGCCCCCCATTTTTCCAATTTTGTCTTGTGGCCCCTGAAAAATTCTCATGGCCCCCAAGGGGGCCATATGGCCCACGTTGAGAAACACTGCTCTAGAGTAATGATGGCGGTTTTGTCTCCCTTAATTGGCCATAATGTTCTTGTTCATTTAGACAATATCATAATTACAGGGAAAACGGCCAAAGAACATAATAATAATATTTGTAAAGTTTTAGAAGCATTGCGACGTAATGGTATGAAAATAGATTTGTCAAAATGCAAATTTTTCTGTAAACAGGTCAAAATTTTAGGTCACATAATAACCCAGGAAGGTATCCAACCTTCTTGGGCTCGCTGGGTATTACCGTAAATTCATAAGAGACTTTGGAGAGATAGCGAGACCCTTAAATACTTTAAAGATACAAAAAGTAATAAATTGGGGAGTGGAAGAAGAAAGGGCTTTTAACCATTTGAAATCTGCCTTAACTAGCAATGAATTACTCGCATATCCTAGATTTGATCGCTCGTTTTTATGACAACAAATGCGAGTAGCGTAGCTATTGGTGGTGTAGTTTCTCAATGAGATGATAAAGGCAGAGAGCGACCCATTTGTTTTGCTTCCCAGGCATTAAAAGGGGCCGAAAAGAATTATAGTACTGTACATTCGATTGAGATGCTTTGGCTATTCTTTGGGTTCTATAGAGTCCTCGGTTCTTTTTATTAGTTCAGTCGATTGTGTTGCAAAGTGATCATCGCCCCTTACGTGATTTGTATTATAAAAATTATTTGACCTTTCGACAAGCGAGATGGACTGAGAGTGCGCTAGAGTTTAATATAAAGGGTTTTCACCACATTGAAGGTAAAGCTAACAAGGTAGCTGATGCTCTCTCAAGAGGTGCAGTAATAGGAGTAATAACTAGGGCACACAAGAGGAACGAAGAACGTAACCAAAATATTGAAGACCCCCATCAAAATAGAGAAAATAGAGAACGGGATGTGAATTATCCCAATGAGCATTCAGAATACGGGGGAGAAAAGAGAGGAGAGATAGAGAGGGAGGGAGCTGCAGATATTAGGGAGAGGGAGAGAGATATGAGCGGTGAGGGTGAATGTATGTGGGTGGCCGAGGACAGGACCAGGGGTGTCCAGAATGAATGCCCTGATGATGCAGGTTTGATTGACTTGGGAGGTTGGGACATAAAAGAAGTCCCAGAGGGCCAGAAAAAAAGAAGAATGGATGGAAAGAGTGCGAGCAGTGATTAAAGGGGAATTGGAGAGTTATCCGTCATTTCTGAATGTGCCTCGTGAGAATATTCTTTTATAGAAAATATCCTCTTATATTGTGCTCACGAGATGAGGGGAGGGGAATTTTGTGCACGGGTAGTTCTTCCTCCCTCTTTAATTAATCAAGCCATCCACTTTGTACATGCAAGTCAGTATGCAAGGCATTTAGGGATTGATAGAACATTAAGGAGAGCACGAGAATCCTTCTTTTGGTTAGGAATGAAAAAAATCTATAGAGAATTATATAAAAGATTGTCATGCTCGTAACTGTTTCAAAGAACATAAAAACACTGTACCAGAAGCCAGAAAGTGGCCTGTGATTCCTAATAAATTTTATAGAGTGCATATGGATGTGGTAGGACCATTTCCAACTGGTTTAACAAAACATAAGTATACATGTGTATTTGTGGGTGCATTTACTCGGTGCACTCATACTTACGCAATGTTGGATAAATCAACAAATTCATTAGCCCAGGCGCTGTGCTCCTTCATTACCAGGTTTGGTTGCCTGACCATTTTGATAAGTGATAATGGTTTCGAGTTTATAAATAAGGTGGTGAAATCAGTCACGGACTTGATGAAAATTGGACACTTTTCAGTGACCGCATATAGGCCTTCAGTAAATGGCTTAGTGGAATCGCATAATAGGGAAGTAGTGTGAATTTTACGTTACTTAGTGGCTGAAGACCCCCTTCATTGGCACACCATGCTTCCTACAGCTGAGCTAGCTTTGAACATTCCATATAATGCTTCGCTCAGGGACACGCCTTTATTTATAGTGTACAGTGAACCCTCGCTACTTCGTGGTTCGACAATCGCGGATTCACCACTTCGCGGGGTTTTCCCATAACCCATATATATATACATATCGCGGATTTTCCGGAAAATTCGAAAATACCGCGAAATCTGAAGACAACCAAATACGATATTTTGTTACCTGTAATTCCATTAATACTGTAATTAGTAATATCTGTTCTTACTGATTGTTCATTGCATTACATATGATATATAATTCAGCACAGAAAGAAATAAAACACGAAAAGAGAATGTGATCATACGATAATTCAGTACTGTATACAGTACGTAGTAAAATTAAATCGAACATGAAACGCAAATCAGATGCAGTCATACCATATTAGAATGGTGTACTGTAATGGATGTGCTTCTTTTCCATGAATCTTTTGTAAGTATACGTACGTAGTACTGCATCCAATAATATTCTTTGTTGCAAAAATCACATTTCGAATAAGCGTACGAGAGAGAGAGAGAGAGAGAGAGAGAGAGAGAGAGAGAGAGAGAGAGAGAGAGAGAGAGAGGCGTAAAATAGCGTACGTAAAGCTGTATTATTATTATTGTTATTATTATTATTATTGTTGTTGTTGTTAATAAAATTATTATTGTTATTATTATTATCATTATTATTATTATTATTACTGTACAGTATTATTATCATTATTTATTATTATTACGGTATTTACTTAATCTACGTACGTTCGGTATGCGCGGGACATCTTCTATGAGTAGGTAACCTACGCATCATAGTACTGTAAGACGGGTTGTGATTGGTTCAAGCGCTGATAGATGACGAATCAGAACCCAAATTTTGTTATCTAGCCTGTGATTGGTGTTTTGCCCGCATCTCCTACCCGCAGCATCTAAGTTCTCGCGGGGCTGGATCGTCCACTCTCTGTTACCGCGTATCGCTGAGTAGACGTTCTTAAGTGTGTGAATCTGTGCTGTGTGCGACTTTTTTAAGTTGAACTTTTTGTTACTGTAAATCCTACTGTAATGGCTCCCAAGCGTTCTGCTTCTCTTAAGGCTGGTAGTGAGCCTAAACGCCACCGAAGGATGATGACAATAGCTGAGAAGGTTACGCTTCTCGACATGTTAAAAGATGGTAGAAGTTACGCGTCCGCTGGCCGCCATTTTGGCATCAACGATTCTACTGTTCGCTATATCAAGAAGGACGAGGCGAACATTAGAAAGACGGCTGCAATCACCTTTAGCAGATCAGCGAAGCGAGTCGTTACAACGCGTAATAAAACGATCGTACGCATGGAAGGTGCTTTAGCTGTGTGGATTGCCGACTGCCGGAAGAAGAACATAGCCTTGGATACGAACACCATCCAAACAAAGGCTTTGAGCTTATATGAGAATTTTGCTGCAAAGGAACCTAAAGACGACGACGGCAACCATGCTGAAGATGATGATGATGCAGATGATCCTCAACCAGGGACATCCACTGATTCCCAGCCTCAGAAACATTTTTCCGCCAGCAAAGGATGGTTCGCGAAGTTTCAGAAACGCTTCGCCCTGTAAAGCGTTTCCCTGCATGGGGAGTCTGCTTCCGCTGACACTGCCGCTGCTGAAACTTACGTGAACCAGACGTTCAAGAATATTATCGCCGAAGGTGGATACAAGCCGGAACAAGTCTTTAATATGGATGAGACCGGCTTGTTTTGGAAGAGAATGCCGTCGCGAACTTTCCTGTTCAAAGAGGAAGCCAAAGCCTCTGGCTTTAAAGCATTCAAGGATCGCGTTACCCTCGTGATGTGTGGCAATGCTGCTGGATTTTTGTTAAAGCCGGGGCTTATTTATAAGTCGAAAAATCCTCACGCTTTGAAAAATAAAAATAAGAATCTCCTTCCCGTGTACTGGATGCATAATCAAAAAGCATGGATTACGAAGATGCTGACCTCCAACTGGTTCCATCAGTGTTTTATCCCGCAAGTCAGCAAATATCTCTTGGAGAAGGGCTTGCCATTCAAGATCCTTCTCCTTATGGATAACGCTGGTGGACACGCAACTGACCTGTCGCATGAGGGCATTCAGGTTGAGTTCCTGCCACCCAACACCACGTCATTAATTCAACCGATGAACCAGGGGGTTATCAGGGCGTTCAAGGCCCTCTCCACGAAGAACACCTTGGTGGACCTCGTTGCGTGTGTGGATGCTGCCCAAGATGACGAGGATGAAGATTTTAACTTGAAGGCGTACTGGCGGCAGTACACCATAGCCACGTGCCTGCAGAATATTCAGAAGGCACTTCAAGAGATGAAACCTGCAACCGTGAATGCGAGCTGGAAGAAGTTGTGGCCCGATATTGTTTACGACGACATGGGATTTACTCCGTCGGAAATCCAACACTCTGCAATACGCAAATCTGTGCAGTTGGCTGCCATAATTGGAGGTGACGGGTTTGGCGACATGACGACTGAAGACGTCGACGAGTTGTTGGACTGCCATTCCCAGCCCCTAACTGACGCAGACCTCGAAGACCTGACGAAATCGGCAAGTGAAGAAGAGAGTGATACCCAGGAAGAGACCCAAGAAAATGTTGAAGAAACGGGCTTAACATTAGAACGGCTTGCCAAGGCCTGCAACCATGCGAAGGAGTTGAAAGAAATGTTGCAAGAGTGGGACGAGGATATGATTCGCTCGATGCAATTCTGCAACAAGATCGATGAAGACATGACTTCCTACAAAATGCTCTTGGATCGAAAAAAGAAGCAGCGGCAACAACTTCCGATCACAATGTTCTTCCAGCCTCGCAAAAAAGAGCCAGTTCCTCCTGCTAGTACGCCTTCGGAAGAAATTGAAGAAGTTTCCCAGGAAGAAGTTGAAGAGGTGTCCCAGGAAAAGACACCTCCATCTGAAGAGACGTAAAATACTACCTGGCTGCACAGTAGAACACATCATCAGCTTCATCATCATCATTTTTACTGTGCAGCAAATTCATCGCAATCATCATTCAAGTTTTTCTTCAACTTCTTTCGTGGTGAGTACAGTAACAATCTTTACTTTTTACTTTAATATTCTTACTGTACATTCTAAAACTGTATTTGTGCCTGTTTTATAGTTTAGTACTGTACGTACTGTATGCATTAAGTTAAAGGGAAGGTTTTAAAAGTCTACATGTTGTAACCTATCATATATTTTTTTGTTTAAAATTTACATTTACGTACGTAAAACAATCTCTCTCTCTCTCTCTCTCTCTCTCTCTCTCTCTCTCTCTCTCTCTCTCTCTCTCTCTCTCTTTCGTAAATTGTTTTCCTGCTTTGCTACGTACAATACTGTATAAATTATATTTGTAAGGTAACATATTTTGTAAATGCTTTTACTGTAAATACTGTATGTACTGTATCATTATTTATCACTATCATCATGCACGTTAAATGCCTTGTTTGTTCTGAGCGTGGTTGTTTACTGAGCGTACACGCCGTCGTTTCAGGCGGTGTCATAAAGAAAAACATTTCATTTGGAAGTCCTAAGAAAAATACGTAAACTAAAACATTGGTAATAAAAAAATCAACATACAGTACTGTATAATCAATATAATCGATGCAAAAACTAACCTATACATATATGTGTACACTAAATGAGTTTGTTTCTTCATTATGATCAGAGATGAACGTAAACAAAACATTGGTTGCCATTTTTTATCGTGCTTTTTAGGTGTTTAGGAAACGCATGATATAAAATTGCCTTTAATATTTGTGCCTGTTTTAGTTTAGGGTGCTGTAGTACATGCATTAAGTGTTCTGTACATTAAAGGGTGGTTTGTTAACAGTACTACGTACAAGGGAAGGTTTTAAAAGTCCGAATATACATGTTAAATAAATAGGTAAATATGATGTCACTACTTCGCGGATTTTCACCTATCGCGCCCGCGTCTGGAACCTATCTACCGCGATAAACGAGGGTTCACTGTATGGACAGGATCCTGTGTTACCATATATGGTCCTCATTAATTTGCAACAATTGCCAAATTATTCAAATGAGCAATACCGTGTATATTTACTAAATCTATTGAGAAGAGTAATGAACACCACTGAAAGTTTTTTGAAAAGAGCTAATGAAAATCACAGCTCAAAGTATGATGGTCGGTTCAAAACCGCACCAGTAAAAGTATTGGTGGGCGAT
>NC_090731.1:119868059-119870559 GCF_036898095.1 Palaemon carinicauda | reverse complement strand
ATGACCCCGAACCTATTGTGATAGATGAAATCGTGTCCTTGGAAAGTCCATGGGGCTGAAGGTAGACGAGGCTGACGTGAGCGACCTTGTCGAGGAGCATCAGGAAGAGCTCCCGACACAGGAATTGATATATATATATATATATATATATATATATATATATATATATATATATATATATATATATATATATATATATACATATATAATAGATGGCAGTTTGGCTTCTAGAAACCTTTGGATTCATCAGAAAGTAAATATCTTTGTCTATTTATTACAACCAAGCTTTTGGGAAACCACCTTTCCTATCATCAAGGGTAAAACACGAACATGAATACAAATCTTTCAAGTCTGGTAATTGTTTGGCCCTAGTATGCACTCCTTTCCATGGTGTTATATAAAGCAAGACTGATCTTCCAATTTGGACGTATGATCATTCCTTGGCTTCGTTAGTAATTAAGGTTGAGCAGCCTGTCCCTAATGTGTCATACTCCAGGTGGAGCCTCGGGTCGTGTTTTGGCTTTATTAATTATTAAGACTGAGCAGCCTGTCCCTGATATGTCATACTCTTGTAAGATATATTCAAAATCTTAAGCAGAGTGAAATGGCCTTTCGAGTGATAATTTGCATTTTAATTGGTCACAATTGTATAAAGGGGCTGAGCCAGCTATACTCTTAGCTGAAAATTTGTTCAACATCAGATAAAGAATAAAGAAACCCCAAGAACAGGCAGGCTACACTTAAATCTCTACTCTTTGGTGTAGATTTTAACAGTGCCTCCTTTGCTTAAACCAGATGGCTCTGTCACACTGCTTAAAGGAAAAGACAAGCCTTTTGGCTTATGTGTTTGACAGTAGCAGAGTAATGAGAAATGTGAATTTCCTCATTCCTTTTTTCATGAAGCTAAACTGCTTTCCAGTCCCATGAAATTAAAACTTTTGTTGGGCTTTCTCTTTATTTTTCAGCTATTGAGTTGTCTGTTAGTTTTTACAAGTTGAATTGAGGTTTTTTTTTTTTTTTTCATTTATTTGAGAATCAGTAATGTCACTCCATTGAGTAAATGTGTTAGCATAATCTCTAACTCTGCCGATTACTGTTCAATTTCCATAATCTCACATTATCTATGGTTTTTGAATGTTTTTAGACAAAACATCTGAATAAATATGCTGAAGGTAATGATCTATACCCTAGCTGGCTGTTTGGCTTTCGCAAAGGCCTTGGAGCATGGGACACATACAATTTCCAATGTTTCCTTGGAGCATGGGACACATACAATTTCCAATGTTTCCTTGGAGCATGGGACACATACAATTTCCAATGTTTCCTTGGAGCATAGAGCGCATACAATTTCCAAAGGTGTACATAAATGTGCAAGAATGAGTTCCAAACGTCAGTATGATTGCCCTTGATTTCAGAGCTGACTTTGACTGTGTTAATCAAGAGGCCCATGTTTTTAAACTTGAAGACCTTGGATTAGGTGGGTCTTTTCTTAACATCATTGTTGAATTTTTGAGTAATAAATTGCAAAGATCAGTTACTGTTGGTATAAATGAGATTATTTGTTTATGTTTTTAGCTAAGTTAGGAGAGTGGTGCATGTCTTGGGCGAATGATTATTTTTTATTTGAACAGCAGCTAGAAGCAGTTGTGTGGTTTGAGTGCTGGATTTACTATTATTTTTCTCTTCACCAGCGTGGAAGTATTTGATTATTTTTTTTGAGCAAGTATAGTTTTATTTATCTTTGGTTATACTGTAGTGCAATAGCTTAGATAGCTAGGAGTGTTCGTAAGTGTTTTTTCTTTTTTCATTTGCAGGCTGTAATTCCTCCTTTGGAGAGATTAAATTGATTTTTTTGAATGCTGACCAATTGTTGATGACCTGGATTGTTTTGAAGGACCTGATTTGATTGTTCTGTAAGATGATGATGATGATATAGTGTGTCCAAATCAAGTGAGCCAGGTGTAGCAGATTGCCACAAAATTATCTGTCTGCCAACGAGTGTTGCGTCTGCCAGAGTTGTGGCATTGGCCTAAAAGGGCTGTTGGCTCTTGTGTGAACAAAAAGGGTCACACGCAAACAAATATTGGTTTTGGTGTGCGGTTAATTTTAAGTTTTGTTAGGGGTTTTGTTGGTTTATTTAGATGGTGGTGGGGTTAATGTCTTATTTTGTGTTAAGTGTATGATTAGTGATAAGTGTTTTTCTTGGTTGTGTTTAGTTTTAAGAAATATAGGTTCAAGGCTATGTTTTGTTTTTATGTCCTTTCTGTCCAAGAGTCCCGCTGCTGATAACGTAAGGGGAAAGATTGTGCTCAAGAGACATTTGTCTGTTTAGAGTGATCAAGGGTGTGGGGTTTGTTCTTGTGACATCCCGCCATACAGTGACTTTAGTAATGCAATATTAGGTGCTCCTCAGGTTAGTGTTCTCGACCTATTACTTTTCATAATATACACGCATAAGTGATTTGGCCTGGAAAAGAAGCTTGTTACTTTGGCAGATGAT
>NC_090731.1:119753059-119863059 GCF_036898095.1 Palaemon carinicauda | reverse complement strand
CTGTGGTTGTAGTGGAAGTTCTACTTAAGTAGGATTTCAGGGTGGTAACTGGACACAGGGATGGATCCCTAGGAAGTGGAACAATCTTCCAGGGAGACCACCTGTTTTGGGGGTCCTCATTTTTAGCCAGGAAAACTTTGTTAGGGGAGAGAAGGACCTCACCCGAAGAGAGAAACTCTATATGACCTGGGTCTCTAGATAAGGCTGACAATTCTGAGATTCTGGAGCCAGAGGCGAGGCTCAAAAGAAAAAGTGACTTTCTTAATAATGCCATATAGTTACAGGATTCTTTTGGGGTGTCAGAGGCTAGCTTAAGAACATCGTCCAAAAACCAGGAAACTGCGCTAAGGCGAGTTGAAGGTTTTAGTCTGGCACAAGCTTTCGGAATGGATGAGAAATATGAATCCGTTAAATCAATGTCAAACCAATATGGAAGATCTTTTTCAAGGCTGACTTGATTGTAGTAATGGTATTGGCTGCCAGGCCTGATTCGAAGAGAGTTCTGAAGAATGTCACAGTTAGATTCATTGTCATTTTCTCAACTTGGAAATCTTTCAAGAACTTAGCTAATTTCTTGACAGCTGAGTCATGTTGACGGAGAGTAGATTCCCTTTTGTCAGATTATAGGAAAATAGTATTCAAAGGATCAATGTTTGCACCTCGTTGGGCTGCGAACTTCATGAAGTCCATAAAGTTAGGGCATTCAGAATCCTTGAGGAAGCGAACACATTGCGAGTTTGTACTGTCTGTTAGCACCAGATTGGGAATCCGCCGGGGGCGGAGACCTAGTTCTAGCAACAAGGGGAACCAATTGCTCTTGGGCCAGTTGGGGGCTACGAGAGCCCGAGAGCCACTTGACCTTTGAAGGATCTGAGTTTGTGCAGAACTTTCAGCAGGAGATTCACCGGAGGAAACAGATAAATCGTCTTCCAGGTATTCAAATCTAGAATCATAGAGTCGGTGGCATAAGCCTGAGGGTCTAGGTTGGGGGCTACGTAACAATCTAGTTTGCGATTGGATTTCGTCGCAAACAGATCCACCTGGAGACCCGGGACTTGAGACAGTATCCACTGGAAAGATCGATTGTCTAGTGATCATTCCGACTCTAGCGGAGTCGTCCGGGAAAGTGAGTCCGCTACCACATTCCGGACTCCTGCTAGATGGACTGCTGACAGGTACCACTTGTGCATTGCCGCCATGGAGAAAATCTTCAACATGATGTGGTTTATTTGGGCTGATCTGGAGCCTCCTCTGTTGAGGCAGTGAACTATGACTGCACTGTCGAGAACCAGTCTGATATGGAGATTCCTGGCTGGATTGAGACGTTTTAAAGTGAGGAAGACTGCCATGGCCTCTAGGACGTTGATGTGCATTTGTTGGAAGACCGGTGACCATAACCCTTGGACCTTCTCGTGTTGGGAGTAACCTTCCCACCCTGTTAAGGAGGTGTCTGTGTGAACGACAAGTCCCGGGACCGGATGTTGTAAGGGAACCGACTTGGAAAGATTCTTGATCTTCGTCCAAGGCTGCAGACTTTTTCTCAGGATTGGGGGAAGGCGAGCACGTCTGTCTCGGCGTTTTGCGGTTGCTCTGGAGCGCCAAACTCTGTTTATGTCCTTGAGTTAGGACCTTAGAACGATGTCTGTCACGGAGGCAAACTGTAAGGAACCTAGGATCCTCTCTTGGTTCCTTCTGGAGGTCAACTTCTCCCTGAGAAATTGTTTTGTATTCCTTGCTGTCTCCTTCCTTTTGGCTTTGGGGAGGCACAGCGTATGGGAGCACAGGTCCCCTTGTAGTCCCAGCCATTGAAACTTGGTCTCCGGGACCAGGCGGGATTTCTTGAGGTTGACTTGGAATCCCAGTTGTCGAAGGTAGGTGAGGATTTTGTTCGTTGCTATGCGGCAATTCTGGGCATTGTCTGACCAGATTAGCCAATCGTCTAGATAGGCCACTACCTGTATCCCCTGAGTTCGAAGCTCTTGAATTACTGTCTCTGCTAGTTTGGTGAAGATTCTGGGTGCTATGTTGAGCCCGAATGGCATCACTTTGAATGCATAGGCTTGTTTGCCTAGCTTGAAGCCCAGAAAAGGACGAAAATGCCTTGCTATTGGAACGTGATAGTAGGCATCGGTAAGATCGATGGTGGTGGTGACGGCCCCACGGGGATGTAAGGTCCGCACCTGCGAGACGGTAAGCATATGGAATTTGTCGCAACGAATGAAGGAATTTAAACGAGACAGATCCAGGATTACTCTTCGTTTGTCTGAGAATTTCTTTGGCACGCTGAACAAGCGTCCTTGAAATCTTAAGCGACGTATGCTTTGGATCGCATTCTTTTGTAGCAGATCTTTTGTGAAGGAACGTAGTTCTTCTGTTGGTAGTTGGTAAAAGCTGTTCGGTGGAGGAGGTCGCTGTGTCCAGCTCCACCCTAGGCCTTTGGAGATAATGCTGGAAGCCCAATCGCTGAACTTCCAACGGTCTTGAAATATGTACAGTCTCCCTCCTACCTGCGGTTTCTCAATGGTTGGAGAATGATTTGCCTCCTCTGCTCCCACGGGAAGACTTGCCTCAGTGGTAACTCCTTCCGCTACCTCGGGCACGAAAGGCACCCCTGGAACCCCTGTGACGCTGGTAGCCACGGAGAGAGCCCTGAGCCTCATAAGTGGGGTTAAAGGCGGGGGAGAAGGAAGTCGAGGCAATCTGAGACTGAGGGACCAGGACGTATTGTTCTTGCTGTTGGCCCTTTCAGGTAGAAGGCTGGGGACCTTGAGCAGCTGGTTGGACTGAGACCGGTTGAACCTTGAATTGGGAAGATTGGAAAGGCCTCAATCTCTTCCTACCTCGAATTGGGGTACCAGTAGGCTCATATTTCCTCTTTGAAACGAGGCCCCATCTAACCTTGAGGTTTTGGTTGGCTCTAGCTGCCTCGCTGAGGACCAAGGTAACTAAATCCTCTGGGAAAAGATCCGGGCCCCAGACTGGAGCTTTGATGAGCCTATTAGGTTCGTGCCTAATGGTGGCTTAAGAGAGGACGTGTCGTCGACAACAGGTCTTGGCGTTTGGAAAATCATAGGCGTCAGCCATAAAGTTTTGCAGTAGTGACTTAGTGAGGACCTTAAGGAGGTCCTCCTCGTTGTAAGTGGCGACGGTCAATTCGGAAAGGGCAACCGAATTTAGAGACCTGCCGAATCTGCACCTCGACTCAAATTCCGATTTCATAAGAGACTCCGGGAGTCTGGGAAGCCGTTTGCTGAACTGCGTCGAGGCACAGTCCGGGCTCAACTTACCTACCGAAAAGGTAGCTGGGGCGTTCCGCCAACATTCACTGTCTCCCGGAAAGAGAAGGAAGGTTAAGTCGGTCTCCCTGAGTTGGGGTAAAGGCTTCTCGTCTTTGATGGCCTGGAAGACCGACTCTAAGATCTTGGTCGCACATGGGGTAGGGGTCTGGTCGTCGGCCACAAACATAGTATACAAACTTTTGTAGGCCGTAATCATTGTGTTCAAGCAGTCCCACTCATTGAACATGTGGACCAAGACAGACTCTGCCTGTTCTTTAGGAAAAATAACAGTTTCCTTTGGGACCTTATCTAAACGAATCAGAGCCTCTTCCGTGAGGCGAGCGTAGCCGGGGAAGGGGAATTAAAGACCCGGTGGGTAGAATTTATAATCCGTAAGAGGCCGGGTACCGAAACCTTCGATTGACAGCATACCTTCCGAGAAGGGGGCATACAATGCTAACCTCCAAGGGTTGTTATTATTGAAAGGAGGAAGCTTGGAGGCGTCGGGGATGGGGTATTGCTGTTGTGGTGGTGGTAGCCCCGAGCGCATGAGTCCTTGAACTAGGCTCTCCACAGAAGCTATCTTCTCTTGCGATTGCTTCGTATGAGACGATAGCATCGACTCAAAACGAGCAAACAGTTTCTCTGAAAAATCCTTCGCGTTAAATGATTCCGCTTGGGGAGGAACAGGTGCCGGAACAGAGGCTACTCCGTGAGAGGTTGAGGGCACAGCAATTGGGTCTTGAGAAACTCTGGTGGAGGAGGATTTAGCCTTCGAGGATGATGATCTCGAAGGCTTGTGGTCTTTGGAAGACTTGTGAGTCTTATATAAAGGCTTACGATGAGCCTTCACCTTGGGGGGAACAGGCCGGAGACTGAGATCAGTCCTGGTTGTCCCCGGAAAACCTCGAAAAGAAGAGTGTTCTGAAGTAGAAGAGGAAGCCGGGCTAGGGAGAGGAATCTTAGCCCGGGAACCATCTGACTCACCTACGTCCCTACCTGCGTCGGGATCATCCAGAGCCATGGGTTCCACATCGAGGTTGAGGGCAGTGACATCCTCAGTTAGGGTGCTGCCCGTCTCTTCTTGGTCCGGGGCCAGAAGAAGAGATTCAATGCTCTCGATGATAAGGTCCGCCAACTCTTTGGGGACTGCAGCTGATGTTTTAGCATTGGGGTAGAGGCGGGAACACCATTCCTCAGAGAGGATATAAGGCTGTTTGGCCTTCACGTTGCGGGCGAACCCGCCAATCCAGATCTTGAGGGTAGCTTGGGCTGTGTCCTTTTCAAGTTGGTTGCTCTGAAAGAGAACAGACTATTAGCGAGGAATAAAAGTGCCAAAGAAAAAGTGGAGAAGTCCAAGGACTTCGTAGGCACGAAGTAAAAGGCATGCGGGAAGTCCAGAGGACTGTGGCCTTAAAATAATATGATTAAAATAAACCATCAAAATAATTTATAACTCCCCACAAGTCTGTATTAACGTAAATGCACTCACCGAGTCAGATGTTAGAGTGGAGGTCATTTTGTAGCAGACTACACAATTGTCCGGATGCCAAACTGCTAGGTCATCCACTTGTACAGAACAGTGAGTGTGCGAACGACACACATCATGGCCGCAGGGTTGGTGGGGGACAGCGGCACGTGCCGTCATCGCACAAAGTACAGTCTGTAAGATAAAAGATACACGAGTATCTTAAAGGAAAGAAAATTAGGGACCCGGAGGCCCCAGTGCTTAAATATCTATATTTGTTAATATCAGGATAAAATTTTTTTATATATATAGCCATTAATTACCTTGAATGAAAGCAAATGAAGAGTATGGGGGCCCGGAGTGCTTCAATTCTCTATATATATCAAATTCATGATAAAAACTATTCATATATATGCCTTAAATATATTGAATGAAGGGGGCCCGGGGTGCTTAATAAATCCAAATAACATATCTATTTGATTGTAAAAATTTAAATTAAATTAAGTCAGACCGTAATCGTTATCATATCAAAAGAAGGAAGGCAAGGTCGAGAATTAGGATCATATATAATATATATATGTGACTAATATATAAAGTTTATCCAAGTAATAATGAGTAACGTTGGCTCCGGGGTCTCAACTAAACAACTCGACCAGATGGTAATGTATAAAAGCTACTTCCGGGGATCCCGTAATGAAAGTCTTTATATATACAGTGATACCTCTGGATACGAAAGTTTCTGCTTACGAAAAATTCAGGATACGAAAAGCGATACAAAGATTTTTATGCCCCAGTATACGAAAAAATTTTTAGGATACGAAAAGCTTAGGAGATCCCAACTCGTCGCTGAGAGTACAGTACCTTTTTTTTCAGGGTATCAACCCTTAATTTAGGTGTACAGGTAACAATACACCTTCACTGATCCAAATGCTTTACATACAGTACCATAACTTTTATACAGTAGTAAAGAAAATGGACCATATTCTTAGGGCTTGGAGGGGATAACTAGGCTATAACTACATTATTGAATAATCTCATGGTGGTTTCTGGAATAGATTAGGCTGTTTTTAATGGTTGGGTTGATTATTGAATGATAGAAATGGCTGCATTGCATGTTTATTACTACAGTTTAGCGTGTTTATGAAAGAAAAGGTGACTTTTTGTAAGGCTTGGAACGGATTAGGCTATTTACATGTAAAATGTGACTCAGGATACGAAAAAATCAGGATACGAAACCATATCCTGAACGGATTACTTTCGTATCCTGAAGCATCACAGTATATATATCTATATGAGGTCCGTGAGGTGCGTGACACTAGAGAGGGGGAAGGGATCTTTAATGGGTCCGTGACGTGCAGGACCGAGAGGGAGTAGCACGTACAAAACTTAATAAATAATATAACAGGACAAGGTACCACGGACCGAGCAGAAAACTTCCCGCCGATCGTTGGCCAAACGAGCGACGGAAAGAAAACGACTACGACCGGGTAGAGTAGTGAAAGGAGTAAGTAATGTACGTTAATGTATAATAATAGTAAGCCTCACAGATCAACGGGAACCGCCCGTGCAAAGAAAGCGGATGCCCTCGGGAGGGGAACATAGCGCCATAAAGTGACTCAAACTCGATCGGGAGAGAGAGAGGGAGGGAACCCTGGGGTGGGGTATCGGGCGGGAGGGAGGCTAGGAGTGGGGCGAAAGCAGGTATACCAACCTGCCAGACCCACGATGATATGATCACGCGGAAAGACTAATAACACTATAAAAAACATAACACATGGTAAAATAAGATAGGAAGGCATGCTGGATGATAATAATAATAAAAATAACTATATATCAATCGTAAAACAAACGAGGGAGCGAACATGAGACAGGAGAAACCCAAGCCTGACAGAGCTGCGGCAGGGCTACCAACATAACACAGAGTCAGTGAAGTGCTAACAAAATGAAAACTAATATGTAATATCTGACTCATGAAAGCCCCTCGAGCTAATGCAAGCAAACGAATGACGTTAAAATGATAAGCAAGTCCGTGGCGTGCGAACGTAAATAATCCAAGTAATAACATTAGTGGAATAGAAGCGCCCGAAGGCGACCAGGCATGCCAACCTACCGATAATACGCACATGTAAATGTAATAACTGTTATCATAATAACAGGACAATATAAAAAATTTTATACGGTGTGTGAACCGTGGATACCCATAAAGTTCATAACAAGAAGCAATCAGTATGGAGGACTCATTGAAAAGCGTTAAGAACGAAACGAGCGAGAGATAGGAGGGAGCCGGGCGCCATGAAAGACCCACGCGGGGTCGTGAAAAATAAAACTGTATAATATAAGCAAAAAAGGGCAAGGCCCCCTCCAAAATCTCAAAACCCATAGATCTGGTACTTAACCCTTTTACCCCCAAAGGACGTACTGGTACGTTTCACAAAAGCCATCCCTTTACCCCCATGGACGTACCGGTACGTCCTTGCAAAAAAATGCTATAAACATTTTTTTTTCATATTTTTGATAATTTTTTGAGAAAATTCAGGCATTTTCCAAGAGAATGAGACCAACCTGACCTCTCTATGACAAAAATTAAGGCTATTAGAGCAATTTAAAAAAAATATACTGCAAAATGTGCTGGGAAAAAAATAACCCCTTGGGGGTTAAGGGTTGGAAATTTCCAAAGAGCCTGGGGGTAAAAGGGTTAACTTAGATGGAGTGACAGTGGAGTCCGACATCTTGAGGTAAATCCAGAAAAAACCAGCGAAATTCACGCACTAAGGCAAAATACGGCTAGAAAGTCGCGTGCTATATAAAGGAGTGACGTCACTGGCGTGGGATTACTAGAAGTAGTAGGATGTTGAACGACACCTCGCTGTTCGGGGACATTAACAGGAGATATCTAAATGGTGCGAGGCCTCTGGTTGTGATTAATTCACGCCCCAGTAGTATACCGACACCTTATTAAGGTGAGCGAGCTGGGTTCAACCTAACATTCCTATACAAATTTTTCTCTGGTAAATTTATTGCAGTTTTTACCTTAGAAATGATGTTAAAGGAGCATTTCACTGGGCGGCACGGGTCGGAGCTCAGAAAGGGATATTTTGCTACAGTGATATTCCCAGAGAATTGATCTTTAGGTCTCCAGAATTCTAACTCCTGGCGCGAATATCCTTAAAATTTCTCATAAGGATATCGCATAATATCCGGGGACGTATATCTTAATATGACACATAGCAATCTTCATCCTGAATAGCGTTTTCGTTTCAAGGGGGAAGAGTGGCGACAACAAAAAGGGAGCCGTTATCAAGGTTACCCTTCCTCCCGTACTATTAAGAGGATCCAAGATGGCGCTCATTCCTTGCAGCATTGAGCATGGTGCTACAGATATAGTAGTTTCGGGAGGGATCTTGCCTAGGCCTTTTCTATGGAAAAGGAGGGCGGGTCCATCAGGACGACATGGCTATCTCACCCAAAAATAGATTTTTCGCTTAGTTCAAAATCCGTTTTTTGGGCTCCAACCATGTCGTCCTGATGGAAGTTTACCAGAGAATTACAAGAAAGTACTGTATCTGTGGATTTTCAAAGGCGCCTTAACTTTGGGGAAAATTTTTCTATGGTCATCTGGACCATTGAGACATGACGTTACCGTTATACGTCATTAACACTAATCATGGACAATGTTAGGGCTTCCTGCCCTTTGCAGGGAAGAGTCATACTAGACAGTAGAAAAGGGGTCTCAAGGTTTGCATATATTGTATGAACAAACATAGTATCAACTAGATATACAAGAGTCTCATGGTTTGTAGATGTTGTCGGAACAATAAGTATCAACTATATTTATTGTCTGTAAGCATACAATAATATGAGGTTTACTTAGGTAAATAAGTAAGAGAACTCTAGCTATTCTTTATTGTGCTAATTGTGGGGCGAAATAAGATGCAACTACACTTTAATAGACATTTATTTATGATAAATGACTAAAAATAGAAAAACAAGTGTAATATATATTTATATATATTTAGGGAATTATACGTAAACACAACTTTAAACAGAAAAATTTTCTACCTGAAAAGGAAGAAATGATTAGTGCCACTATGAGATTTGAAAATTTGATAAAATTTTCCAATATAGTTTTCTGTAAATGTATATTATCAACACTGTGTAAAAGTACACACAAGTGTTTTCTGTATAAAGAGCTGTCCTCTCCTGAAGTCTGAAGTTCTTCGAAGATAGACCTTTAGACATTCTACTGGACACGAGACATCTTCCTTCAGAGGGCAGATTCTCCAGGGACCCATCTTTTAGTGGGTAGCTCGTTTTTGGCGAGAAAGGTTGGATCAGGAGAGAGAGTCAGTTCTCCCACTTCTGTGAACTGAATATGGCCCTCATTTCTGGATAGGGCCACTATTTCACTAACTCTAGCCCCTGAGGCTATAGCAAACAGGAAAATAACATTTTGAGTTAGATCCTGAAGGGAACAATCTTCATTGTTCATGGTTGAAGCATAATGTAGGACCTTGTCCAAGGACCATGAAATGAGCTTCAGAGGAGCTGCAGGCCTAAGTCTAGCACATGCTTTCGGGATCTTGTTAAAGATATCGTTTGTCAGGTCCACTTGGAAGGCATATAGAAGAGGTCTAGTCAGGGTAGACTTACACGTAGTTATCGTGTTAGCTGCCTGGCCTTGTTCATGAAGGTGGATAAAGAAGGACATACAAAAATCTATTGAGATTTCTTTCAGTCCTTTTGCTTTAACGAAAGCAACCCACTTTTTCCAAGATGATTCATATTGTCTTCTTGTTGACTTGGACTTGTATTCTTCTAAGAAGTCTATATTGCCTCTTGAGATCCCAAATCTTTTCTTAACCACTAGGGCGAGAAAATCATGAGATGAAGGTTTTGGGTTCTCTGTGATGAAGCGAAGACAGTCGACTTCTGAACCTGTTGAGATAGTGCTGGGTTCGGTAGAGGAACCAGCCTCAGCTTCAGTTCCATTATCAGAGGGAACCAGTTGCTCTTGGGCCACTTGGGAGCCACTAGAGCTGCCGTTCCTTGGAAGGATCACAGCCTGTTGAGGACCTTCAGCAGGAGATTGGTCGGAGGGAAAAGGTAAATCCTGGTCCATCTGTTCCAGTCGAGGGACATGGCGTCCGTCGCCTCCGCTAGGAGGTCCTCGTATGGGGCTACATATCGAGGTAGTTTCTTGTTGTCGCTCGTTGCGAAGAGGTCGATCTGCAATTCTGGGACTTGTTGCAAGATGGAGAAGGAGTCTGCATCTATGGACCATTCTGACTCTATCGGCTTGAGCCTAGATAGAGCGTCCACTATCACATTGCGGAACCCTTGAAGGTGAACTGCTGATAAGTGCCATCTCTTCTTTTTTGCTAAACAAAAGATGGCTAATATCACATAGTTGATATGGGGCGATCTTGAGCCTTGTCGGTTCAGACATCTCATTATCACTTCGCTGTCCAAGATCAGCCTGATGCGGGCTGATCTGCGAGGGGAGAGTTTTTTCAACGTCAAGAGGACTGCCATGGCCTCCAGAATATAGATGTGAAAGATCTTGAACATAGAAGACCAAGTCCCTTGGACTTTCTTCTGATGGGAGTGCCCTCCCCACCCTTCCGTCAAGGCATCCATGTGGATGGTTACCGATGGTGGAGTTGGTTGCAAGGGTACAGTCCTCGCTTGGTTCTTACCCTTCAACCATGGCTTGAGGAGTGATCGTAGTAAGGTCAGTATCGGTCTTTTTAGATCTCTTTGAGCGTTTGATGCGTATCCTCTCCAGACTCCTGATGCATCTTTCAGCCGTGCTCTTAGCACTGGTTCTGTAACTGCTGCAAACTGGAGAGAGCCCAGTACTCTTTTCTGTTGGCGTCTTGAGATACTGTCGGATTTCAGTAGTTTCTTGATAGAACCCGCGATCTCTCTCCTCTTCCCTGGGGGAATGGAGAGGCGGTGTGATTTCAATTTCCAATAGATTCCCAGCCATTGAAACTCCTGAGCTGGAGAAAGTCAAGACTTCTTGAAGTTGATCTTGAATCCCAAATGTTGCAGGAACTGGATCACTTTCTTGGATGCTTGCAGACAAGTCATCCTGGATGCTGCTCTCACCAGCCAGTCATCCAGGTAAGCTGCTACCTGAACACCTTCTAGGAGTAGTTGTTGAACGACTGCGTCTGCAAGTTTCGTGAAGACCTTTGGGGCTATGTTTAGTCCAAAGGGCATAGCTCTGAAGCCATACTTTTTCTTCTGTAGCCTGAATACTAGGTAAGAGGAAAGGGGGCAGTTGACTGGAATATGCCAGTAAGCATTTTCCAGGTCTATTGAGATTGTGTACGCCTCTTTTGGTAACAGGGTCCTTATGTGCTGAAGGATTAACATCCTGAACTTGCTGTTCTCGATGAACTTGTTGAATGGCGACAAGTCCAGAATGACTCTGAATGTGTCTGAGTCCTTCTTGCGAACACAAAACAGCCTTTCTTGGAATTTGATGGACTTTGCTCTCCTTATTACCCGTTTACTCAAGAGTTCTAGGGTATATTCTTCCAGTGAGGGGGTGGAGTGTTGAAAGAACTGAGGAAAAGATGGAGGAGGCTTGCTCCAGCTCCATCCAAGTCCATTCTTGATTAGGCTGTGGGCCCAAGGATCGAAGGTCCAACGATCCTGAAATTAATGGAGCCTCCCTCCTACCTGAAGCATCTCATTGCTTTGATTGTCCGTAGAATTTACCTCCCTGACCGCGTCCTCCCTTATCCTTGTGAAGGGTGTCTTGAGGAGGCCCCGTCTGGAACCTCTACCTTTGGGATGAAAGGTAGTGGTTTGCCTCTCAAACCCAGGATTGAATGCTGGTGACTGGGCAACCAGCTGTTGAGGCACCACTTGGAATGTGGCTTGTGGTTGAGCAACCACTTGGGGCATCGCGGTCATGGTGACTGTGGGATGATGTTGGGCAGGCCGTCAGGGTAGTCTAGGCTTCTTGGTCTTCCTCTTAGGTTGGGGACCCGCATCCAAGGAAGACTTACGCTTAGATGAAATGCCCCACTTCTTGACAAGATTCCTATTCTCCGTGGCAGCTCTATCAACTACCTCCTTGACCACTTCATTTGGGAAGAGGTCTTTACCACAGATACTGGAAGATATCAGCTTCCTTGGTTCGTGTTTCACCGTTGCTGCAGCAAACACGAACTCTACATGCTCTCATAGCCTTCATAAAGGCATACAGGTCCTTTGCTAAGGTGGCCAAGTGCATTTTGGCCATGAGCATGTTCATGTCTGGGGTGCTCTTCAGGCCTGCACACATCTCCATGCAGTTCTGTAGGGATAGGGATGCCGCAAGTCTCTCCTTTGTCTCTTGCTCCTTATGGAAGAGAAAGTCTGACAGTTTCGGGAGATTCTTGCTGAACTGTCGCCCCGCAAGATCTGCATCCAACTTCCCTACTGAGAAGGTTAGGTGGACTTCTTTCCAATCCTTATCCTCCATGGGCAGGGCTAATGACAGAGGTCTACACTCCTCTAGTGCAGGGCATGGTTTGCCTGCCTCCAATGCCTTGGCAACGGCTTTAAGGGCCTTCGATGTAAAGGGGAAGGCTATTGAAGCAGGAGCAAGAAAGGTAGGATGCTTCTTGCTCAAGGCGGACACTTTCGAGTTTGTGTAGCCCACCTTCTTCAGGCTGTTCGACAAGAGAGCCTGTGCCTTGTCGTGGTCGAATGCCATGACCTCCTTGGGTTCCGTCTCCTCTTTCGACCCTGGCTCCTGCTTCAGTCCGATGAAACAGTCTGGGTAAGCTTTAAAGCTTGGCCAGAACTGGATGTCATCTAACGGGACGGCTCCCAACTTCTCGGATATGTAGAGTTTGCCGTTGGTGATTAGCATAAACTTTGCATATCTCCGGGGATTGGTTTCGGAGCAGACTGGGAGGTCTTGGATTCTGGGTCGCTTGTATGACCCACAGGAGGCGGTGAGACGAGCTTCACGGAGCTCTCTCTCGAGTCTCGCTTCCCTAGCTTCGCCTTGTTTGCAAATGCTCTCCATTAGGGCCGTAAGATGGGCCAGATGCTGGCTCATGTCGCCTGATGGAGGGGTAAAAGAGAAAGATGTTGAGGGTAACGGCTCTGGTGCCGGCACAGACGGAATGGACTCCGACTCGACATCGTCTTCATCTTCCGGAGGTAGGGTAAACTCCTTCTCGGGATCATCTCTAAGAAGATCCTTCTCGGTGTCCTTGGACACTTCGGGCATCCTTTCCTCCTGGTGGATGTCCATGCCTTGCAACGCCTCACCGACATCCGTCTCGATAGCAATCTGGTCGCAGGGAGGTTCAGGTCGTGCTTTGGGTACGACAGCTTCACTACCCGTTTTTGGGAACAGCAAGCCGTGCATCCTTTCATTAGGTAGGTACGGTCCTGGAGAGTTCTTCTGGAACTCTCGTACCCATTTGCGCAGCCTTTTCTGGTGCAGCATCCCTCGACTCAGTTGACTTGGGGTCGTCGAAACCTTCGGTCACCAAGGTCCGGCAGATGTTGCAATCTTGGGGGTCCCAGTACCGCAGGGTTTGGGTAGTGATGGTGCAGGGGGCATGAGACATGCACGCTTTGTGACCACAGAAGCTCCTACTCCTGTGGTTACAGAAGATGATGTCACACTTCATTTGGTCCTCTTGTAAAGAGAGGAAATTTAAATGAGTATTCAGTTGTTTATTTCACATAATAAACAATTATGCAAAATATTAATATTAATATTTTAACCATTATAGCTTAGGATAGTAAGCTAGAAGGGAAATAGGAAAGACACATACTTGTGTCTCCTGCTCAGCCAATTGCGGTGACCTCCCCCAAAATTAAAGTTATAGAGTTTCCATATCAAGGCAAACTCAAGGAGAAGGGTTCTAACCTCTAGGGATAGAATAGGTGTATACTAACACTGACCCTTCTTATGATCTTTAAGAAGGAAATCTTTTCTTTCAATATAGGATTGGTCTCAACAATAGACTATGCAAGGATACCCCAGGTATGTTGGAAAATAACTACCGTATATTATATACTATAGTTTTCTATCTGTAGTATATACTATACTGCAAATATACTGGCTACTGTATAATCATATACTGTAGTTCAGCCGGCATGTTGCCAGCTAGGCTAGCACCTGGCGGCATGTTCCGGCTGGGTTAGTACCTGGCGGCACTAGCTGACAGAGAGAGAGAAAGCATGGAGTGAAGGGCTGCCTTATTACAATGTATGTTTACAATAAATAAGTGTTTAAGTATTTAACCTTACTGCCTTCCTCCAGAATGAGGGTTCAAATGGAAGGGGAGAATGCATCATTCAAGCTTCCATCCAGCCACAAGATTTGCTGCCGGTCACTGCCGGCTTCAGGAATGTGGATGGCAGTCCAAGGGAGGAATGAAGTACACTCAAAGGTAGAAGGGTCTCCAACCGGCAGCCGTCACAGCCACCACAACCTTTCCCGGAGGCTCACGTCCATAAGGGAAAGACTGAGTGACCATACAGCTGCTCATGTAGGAGCCAGGCCGGCACCACAATCTAACCGGCAAGCGGTGAGATTGTAAGATGACGGCCACAGAATTGTGATAGCTAGGCCATCGCTAAAGGACAGATAGGGGCAGGGAAAAGGGTCCTGTACCCAGTGTAGAAGAACCTGCCGCCACTTCTATACAAGGATGAAACTTTGTTTCGGTATCGGCACCATCGTAGACAGCAGAAGAATGTCTATTCTTCAGCCTAGGGTCTGCTGAAACAGGACTAGTCTTCTAGACCGCAGGGAAAAAGGTGGCGGCATCATACTACCACTTTAAGTGCGGCCTAGGGAGACTTAGCCTCCTATGTCAGCGGCTCTAGGCCGGCAGGGGACTACTTGCCCTACTGCTCGGCCGCCGGCAGAAAACTGAATACTCTGAGGTTCTGTCGAGAACAAAAGCCGGGATACTCGCCGGCAAGGGTGGGAGACAGAAAACACTAGCCTAGTCAAGCTGGAGTGAACTACTCTATGGCAAGACCAAGATAGGGTTGTCGCCTGTGGCGGCACTCAGAGGGAAGGAGGGATTACCCTTAAATCTCCACAGGAGACGAGTATCGAGTTGTATAATTACTTCTAGGAGATATACTATCTCCCGTTGAATTGATAAAACGATACTCGAGGATAAAAGGGGATAATATCTGAAAGTATACTAAAGCGCATAGGCTAGGTAGCCTAGCACACGGCGAGATTTCGGTTACCTAAATCGACGAACCTCTAACGTATACGATCGACATAAGGAAGAGGAAATTTATATGCATGAATATATCTTTACTAGTATAATTGTGCCTAAATAGCTTTCATAATTTATTAATGCTATTACAACCGGGAATGTCGTTCTGTTAACTAAATAACACATGCGTAACGAACGACAGCGCCCATGGCGCCTCCGGTGAGCGGCTAAGCTCCATAACACATAAGATTACACTAATTTCACTGTGAAGCAGTGAAATTCTTTATACACTGTAAAGAATAAATACTCAGCTTTCCAGTGGCAGAAGAAGCTGGAGATTGCATTATAAATCCTCTCAATAACGATCACAAACCGTTAGGATAACAGGGAAAACCACCGTGTACAATCGCTACAGAAATAGGAATGAGCACCATCTTGGATACTTGTAATAGTACGGGAGGAAGGGTAAACTTGATAATGGCTCCCCTTCTGTTTTAACCACTCTTCCCCCTCGAAAAAAAAATCGCTATTCGGGGTGAAGATTACTATATATCATATCAAGATATACGTGCCCTGATATTATGCGATATCCTTAAGAGAAATTTTAAGAATATTCGTGCCAGGAGTTAGAATTCTGGAGACCTAAAGGTCAATTCTCTGGGAATATCAATGTAGCCAAATATCCCTTAGAAAGCTACCAATAGGAACCTTCCATCAGGACGACATGGCTTGAGCCCAAAAAAACAACATACATAGTAATGAACAATTAAAATAAAATATTTCAAAAACATTTCTATACTCACTATGGTATCCATCAACAACACATCTTTGTGATGTATTACTTAAAAATTCAATAATGATGCTAAGAAATGACCCACCCACTCCCAATTGAGTTTGAAAACAATGACCTCATGATTACGACGGTCAAAGACAGCACTAAAATAAAAGCCAATCATATGAACTTCCTGACCACAATCAAGGGATTTCTGTACAGCATTGGAAATTATAGGAAGGCCATCACATGCTCCAAAATCCTTTACAAAAACAAAATTTCAAACTAGGGAAAAGATTATTACCTTCAACAAACCTATTAAGGCGTTGTGTGGAAAAACCTTCAAAAACTTTAGATAATATGGGAGTTATGAAAATTGGGTAGTAATCAGTTGGACTTGAGCTACCACAAACACATTTACATAGTGGAGTAAAATTACCAATTCTCCAACAAGTGCTAAAAGCTCCTCTTCTTGCTAACTTGACCAAAATAACAGATAACTTTGGAGCTAAGAAATCTGCAGTCTTTTTAATAAAAACAAAGGAAAATATACCATTTGGGTCTACACCTCCATAAGTATCAAAGTCCATCAACAGAGCTTTAATTTCACGAGATCGAAAACCTAAAATACTTAGTTTGGCCCCATGTAAACAAGAATGACGAAGATCAAGTTTCTCATTACTTAGTTTACTGTCAAACACATCAGCCGAAAGAGTTGCCTTTTCCTTAGGACAGTGAGTGACAGAGCCATCTGGTTTAAGTAAAGAAAGAACTGTTGCATCTACACCATGGAGTACAAATTTAAGGGTAGTCCACCACTTATGCTCCTGGGTTGTAAAAGAAAGGGTTTCTTTTATTCTTAAATTGTATTCCTTTTCAGTTGAAGCATAAACTCTCTGAGCAAAAGCTCTAAGCTGAGGGTATTCATTTCAAGTCAAATCTGATCTGTTACCATTCCAAAGATAATAGGCCTCCTGCTACTCCAAAAAAAAGCACGTCTACAATCATCATTGAACCAGTGTTTGTCCTTCACTAGGTATCTTAGCACATGTGAAGGGATATGCCTATCAATTATGTTGACAAGATTCGCATTAAAAGGAGGATGCCAGAAAACCTCAAATCAATCAATCACATTCAAAGGGACGACAGGTAGGGAGTCAACTTTTGGGAGTATCTGGAAGACATAATGCAACAGATAATTTGTCTGACATGGGTCATTCTGAGCTCTCCAAGATATGTATATAAACTTTATTTCAAGATTACCAAGAATGTTTTGTCTAACCTATTTTTTTTTTTTTTCAGGCAAGCCTAATGCAACATTCAGTAAGTTAGCCAAAAGTCACTTTGTCCTTGGTAGGATGTTACCTATCATTCTAAAGTAGTTTCATTCAGTACCTTCTATGCTTTATCTATATATTTTTTTTACAGAACAGAGGGGGGGGGGGTCATTTGGACATTTTCTTGCAGCAGATAATTTGTTAGCATTGGCCATTCTGAACTCTCTGAGATGTGTAGAAGCATATAAACTTTATTTCAGGTGGCACCAAGAATGTTTGATCTAGCTTATTTTTTGTTCCAGGCAGGCCTAATACAGCAGAGATTTTGTCTGGCAAGTCCTATTTCTTATCAGTGTGAGGTGTAAGCCACTCAGAAACACATTGTGTGGGATACATATCTACATTTGATCAAGCTAACTTTTTTGCCCCTTTTGGGGTTCATCAGGGCCCTAATGTAGCAGGTGGTCCCTAGCAGACATCCAGTCTTTCATATGACCTATCGTTTTCTACATAACCCTGTACTCCACATTTGATACCACATTCGTTTGACCAAATACTACCTGATTGTCGGTCTACAATTACAGCCATAGAAATATACCTGTCGTAAAATCCCAAGCAGAGAATCTTGATAGATAGGATAGAAAATGGAGAAGGTAACCAAAATAAATTATGCAAGAGACAAACAAGAAAATGGAAGGGTAACTAAACTACGTCATAGAGAAGATAAATACGAAAGATTAATAAAAATAAGGCATGAAGATAATTCTTCACAGATATGGATGGAAATGCTACCGTATCCTTACAGAATCAGGCTAACATCAGGCACCTAACATCACAATCACTAAGCGAGTTACTTGTGGTAACACAAGTGGTAGAATGGTCGTTTTCCATTTAACGGTTGATAAAATTTCGCTTTAATGGTATAGCCCTACGAATCTCAATTAAGATTCGTCAAAATAATTAGCCATGCTATACAGATGTTATCTACTGACATGTAAACACAGTAGTGTATAGGAACTAAATATGACAAATATTCAACAAGTTATTTAGTTAAGAACTAAGCCAAATAACTTACCTCAGCACTTTCCCTCAGAGATTTTATATTGGCATATGCATTAGGGATTATTTTTTTCACAGCATTAGCTACTGATGAATTCAGTACTTGGGCCAAAATCACATCTAGTTGAGTTTCTGGGGCTGTTTCATTACGCCCAGTTGGACCAAACCATGCATCCCAGAAGGATCCATATGCCTGAGGTTCTGAGAAAAAATATACAAATATAGATAAATTAAAAAATGTATCCCAATGGAACAATACTGTATCAATGCTAAAGCTTATAGCTGCAGAGAAAAGTTGACCGAAATTCAACAAGTTTCTCAGAACAAGGTAAACACAAATAGTATTTGAAACCAGTAGGACTGAAAATTAACAAAGTTTAGGATTCTATATCCCTATAGATTATGGAGATTTCTTTAATATGAATGATGCATGATTTATTGTAAAAATTATAAGCAAAATAAAAAAGAACTTATATATTGAAAAAAAAAACCTCTCTCTCATCACACCAAGTGCAATGATCAGGCAAATAACAACCTAAGATATTAGCAGTACTTAAAGCTATACATTTGTAATAATAACCATAAATTACTTACTAAATATTAGTTTCCAATCTCCAATTCTAACTGCACCACTGTCATGCATAGGATCAATGTTTACCAAAAACTCTTTGCGAGGAGAAGGTTCTTCGAGAGATAATGATTTCCACTGATCAAGACCATCTATAGCTCCTAAACTTGATACATTTCCCCCTGCAAAGAAAAGGGTGAAAAGATGTAATATATTCTATCACAACATGAACTTCATTACAGTCTAATCTATTAGCGACCACTAACAAATTCTGAATAGCATTTACTTTTTCAAATTTTGAAAGTTTTCTCTAAAAGTGAATAGAGCGCCAGCTTTATCTAAGAACTCATCAAGGGGAAGAATAGTTCTGATTTTTTTCTCTTTAGAAACTTTCAAGTTATTGTCTGGTCTGGAATATACAATATATACTGTAATTTCTATGGAACAGTATCAGGAAGCAACATTAATAAAGTTAAGGAGAAGGTTGGTAAGACTTACACGCCTTCTAAGAAAAGTTTTCCTACTACAAGTTTGACACATCTTGTCCTTTCTGAATTAATATCCATACAAATAAAACATAACTAGAACTAATGAACTGTGGTGCACTCTTGGAGACGTCTTGACCACGTCTCTAAAGACAGCTTTTAAAAAACTTCCATGGTCTTCATCGTTTCAGCCTCTACATCAGCCAACCAAAGTGATCCTCCTGCTGCAACAAAAAATTTTCTCAACGACCCTCTATTACAGGAGAAAAATATTTCCTATGATTAATGGCTTAGCTGTAAATTAATAAGTTCAAGCTTTCAAAACATAGTTGTAAATTAAAAAGTTATAACCCTCAAAATATTAAGTTTCTATTTAAAAGACAAGACACGAGGTATGCCTATCTCACCAAAGGATCTACTTTATTGCTAAAAGGACACTAACCAGAGGCAAACATTTAATTCATAATTTTTTATATTTTGCTAATTTTCCTAGCAATTTCTCTCATACTGTACTCTATAGTTCATTCTTTACTTGTAATAGGTAGTAGGTTGGCCTGGGAACCGCTAGAGGTATTGGGTCCTTTGATTGGCCAGACAGTACTACATTGGATCCCTCTCTCTGTTTACGGATCACTTTTTATTTTTTTGCCTACACATAACGCTGACTAATCTGGCCTATTCTTTCCACATTGTCCTCTATCCTCATACACCTGACAACACTGAAATTACCAAACAATTCTACTTCAGTAGCTACTTTCATCTTGGTAAGGGTAGATGAGACTCTTTAGCTATGGTATGCAGCTCTTCTAAGAGAAGGACCCTCCAAAATCAAATCATCGTTCTCTAGTCTTGGGTAGCGCCATAGCCACTGTGCCATGGTCTTCCACTGTCTTAGGATAGAATTCTCTTCTTGAGGGTACACTCAGTCACACTATTCTATCTTATTTCCCTTCCGTTTGTTTTTTGTAGTGTTTATAGTTTATTTAACGGATTTTGAGCGAAAAGAAAAATCTATTTTTGGATGAGATAGCCATGTCGTCCTGATGGAAGGTTCCTTTAAGTAGCTTCCTAGGGTATATTTGACTACAATGATATTCCCAGAGAATTTGACTTAAGGTCATCAGAATTCTAACTCCTGGCGCGAATATCCTTAAAGTTTTCCTTTTAGGATATCGCATAATATCAGGGGATGTATTCTTGACACACCACATAGCAATCTGCACCCCACATAGCGTTTACGCTTCAAGGGGGGAAAAGTGGCAAAATAAAAGAGGAGCCATTATAAAGTTCCCTTCCTGTGTTACTGTTTGAGTACTCAGATGGCGCTATAATCACCACCACATTCATTCCTTGTAGCGTTAACCCGGTACTTATAGATACAGTATTATTGGGAGGGATCCTGCCAAAGCCTTTCATAGAAAGGAGGGCGGGTCCATCAGGACGACATGGCTATCTCACCCAAAAATAGATTTTTCGCTTCGCTCAAAATCCGTTTTTTGGGCTCAGGCCATGTCGTCCTGATAGAAGTTTACCAGAGCATTAATTTATCCGTGGATTTCCCAGTTGTGCCTTAAACCTCAAGACAATATTTCCTTAGTCATGTAGACCTAAGAGACCTATGACATTACCGTTATATGTCATTTCTTCTAATCATAGACTATGTTAGTGCTTTCTGCCCCCTACAGGGAAGAGTCAAACTAGACTCGGGAAAAAGTCTCGAAGTTTGCATATTTCATATGACCAACCTAGCAATCAAAAGAGCATACAGGTCTCCCTGTATGCCTTTAGCCAAAGTTTGTATTTATTAAACGAACACAGGCTCATGTCAGCCACCATAGCATCTAAGGTATATCAGTTCAGTTGTATACCGCAATAGATAAGTTTGTATCTTGTATCGAAACAAGTTAAGTCTAGCTAAAAAGGTTTGTTTGGATATAGGAATAAAATTACTACCTTTGCTCAATATTATTATGCAGAATAATAAGGAATGAAAGGAATGCTCACACATAACTTTATTAAAAATGTTTAGGGCGAAATAAGACACACAAAACAATTAATCATTTATTGTCAGACAATGAATAAAAATTCAGCATACATTTTATGATAATATAAAAATGCAAGTGAAATAGAATTTATCAACATAGACAATACAGAATAAATCAGAAATACTTGTTTTACCTGAAAACAAAAACTTTGGCCACTCAAATTAAAATTTTATAAATTTTCTAATGTCTTTCTGAGAAGTCTGTCTATTTACACTTGTGTAAAAAACACACGGCACTTAGTGTTCAGTCTATGTTTCATCACCTTAGTACACTGGAACAGTCCTTAATGTCACCTTGGTGACATTTCACTTACCATGTTGCACTATAATGTGCCAACATGTACACCCTTAAAATTACAGTCCTACATAATTCGCTGTTCCTCGCAGCACTTAGCGACAGGTTTTAGTACACTACATGCCGCCAACGCGAATCGTTTTAATTCTTGCACTTGCTTCGTGTAGTGTTTGAAAAAAACTCTGGATGACTTCCATCCAGTAAACGAGCGAAGGCTCTCGAAATCCACAAGCTGGAAAAAGTTTAACGACGAAGCAATTTTCCTAGGATCATGACCTGCAGGTGTACTGTCAGGATCCGCTCTGCGAATGAAGTAGGTGATCTTCGCCTTTAGTTGTTTTAGGGATAAGTTTGAGCCCGATGTTTCTCCTTCAAAGAGCTGTCCTCCCCTGAAGTCTGAAGTTCTGTGAAGATAGACCTTTAGACTCTCCACTGGACACGGCGAGACATCTTCCTTCAGAGGGCAGATTCTCCAGGGACCCCACCTCTCAGTGGGTAGCTCATTATTGGCGAGAAACGTTGGGTCGGGAAAGAGATTTAGCTCTCCCGTTTCAGAAAACTGGATATGGCCTTCTTCCCGAGAAAGGGCTACTGTCTCACTAACTCTGGCCCCTGAGGCTAGAGCAAACAAGAATATAACTTTTTTGAGTCAAATCTTTCAAAGAGCAATTATCGTTGTTCAAACTTGAAGCAAAATGTAGTACCTTATCCAAAGACCATGAGATGGGCCTTGGAGGTGCTACAGGCCAGAGCCTAGCACAGGCCTTAGGGATTTTGTTAAAAATCTCATTAAACAAATCTATTTGGAAAGCATAAAGTCAAGGCAGATTTACATGTAGTTATCGTGTTGGCTGCTAAACATTGTTCATGAAGGTGAATAAAGAAAGACAAGAAGAGATCCGTCGAGACTTCCTTTGGGTTTCTTGCCTTGACAAAGGCCACCCACTTCTTCCAAGATGACTCCTATTGCCTTCTGGTAGATTTTGACTTATATTCCTCTAAGAAGTCTATACTCTCCTTCGAGATCCCAAACCTTTTCTTTATTGCTAGGGAGAGAAAATCATGAGATGAAGGTCTTGGGTTTTCTGTAATGAAGCGAAGACAGTCGACTTCTGTACTTGTTGAGACAGAACTAGGTCCGGCAGGGGAATCAGCCTCGGCTGTAATTCCAATATTAATGGGAACCCGTTGCTCTTGGGCCACTTGGAACCCACTAGGGCTGCTGTTCCTTGAAAAGATCTCAGCTTGATGAGGACCTTCATCAGAAGGTTGAATGAAAGGAACAGATAAATCATGGTTCATTTGTTCCAGTCGAGGGACATGGCGTCCACTGCTTCCACTAGAGGGTCCTCGTAAGGGGCCACATATCGAGGAAGTTTCTTGTCGCTCGTCAGGAAGAGGTCGATCTGCAGTTCCAGGACTTGATGTAAGATGAAGGAGAATGATCTTGTGTCTAGGGACCATTCTGACTCTATCGGAGTTATCCTGGATAGAGCGTCCACTGTCACATTGCGGAACCCTTGAAGGTGAACTGCTGATAAGTGCCATCTCTTCCTTTCCGCTAAACGGAAGATGGCCAACATCACTTGGTTGAGTGGAGGTGATCTCGAGCCTTGACGATTCAGACATCTCATAACCACCTCACTGTCTAAAATTAGTCTTATGTGGACTGAAGGGCGAGGGGATAATCTCTTCAGTGTAAGGAAGACTGCCATGGCCTCCAAAATGTTGATATGGAAGGTCTTCAATAGAGAGGACAAAGTTCCTTGAACTTTCCGTTGATGAGAGTGACCTCCCCCATCCTTCCGATGATGGATCCGTGTGGATGATGATTGAGGATGGAGGCGGTTGCAGAGGTGTTGACCTCTTGAAGTTTTTGGCCTCCGACCATGGATTGAGAAGTGATCGTAGTCGAATTGATTGATTGATTGATTGATTTAAAGTTTTCAGGCATCCTGACATCTAAGGTCATTGACGCCGGTAACATTTAATTCATGTATACAAAAATAAAAAATAAAATAAAATAAAAAATAAAAGAGTATTCAATTAAAATCAAAAGTTGAATGTCATAAAAGTTAAATATTTTTCAGAAGACCTGCTTCTGAAATAAATCTAAAAATGCCACTTGCATGGTAGGACACATCATTTCCAAGAATCTTGGCAAGGATGAACCTGCCACCCTCACCTCGAGCCTCAAACAAATATCTATTCCTTAAGTTGTTATAATTGGGGCATTCGGTCAACAAATGCCTTACTGTTAGAGGTACTAAACAGTCGTCACAATACGGTTGGTGTTGGCCCTTCAGCAGAAACTCGTGTGTCAACCGAGTGTGACCAATACGGAGACGACAAAGAGACGTCTCCCATTTTCGGGGCATCATATTATACCTTCAAGGAGATATGTCATTTGTTACCTCTCTCATTTTATTGCCATCTAGGCTATCCCATTGCTGTTGCCATTTTTTGCAAACCAATTTCTTGATGTCAGGTAAGAAATCATTACAGGGAATGGGATACCTTCTTGGCAGCAACTCGGATACAGCCTTCTTAGCCAGTGATTCTGCCTTCTCATTCCCACAAACACCTACATGTGCTGGAACCCAACAAAATTGAACTGTTATACCTCTCCGTCCAATAATAAAAAGCCATTCTAAAATCTTCAAAACTAGAGGGTTATTAGAATTAAAAACTTCTATAGCTTGGAGGACACTCCTTGCATCACTAAAAATTGTAAAATTACCCTCCTTCTCCAACGCTATTTTCTCAATAGCAGTTAATATGCCATACAGTTCGGCAGTAAATATGGAAGCGGTCAGAGGAAGTGCACCTCTACAATTAAAACCATTACTATGTACTCCAAATCCAACGCCAGCATCAGATTTGGAGCCATCAGTATAGATAAAAGTTGATCCTCTATGTTCTTTAACATGTTCATTAAAAAGAGACCTGGCTTCTAGGTCTGACATATTCTTCTTACCTCCAATAAAATATTTACAAAAAGATATCTCTGGTAACTTCCATGGAGGCATTGATGATACCCTGAATCATAGTCGAATTGGTATTGGTCTTCTTAGATCTCTTCGAGCGTTTGATGCGTATCTTCTCCAAACTCCTGATGCATCTTTTAGCTGTGCTCTTAGCACTGGGTCTGTCACTGATACAAACTGAAGGGAGCCTAGCATTCTCTCCTGTTGGCATCTTGAAATCTTGTTGGATTTTAGAAGTCTCTTGACAGATCCCGCTATCTCTCTCCTCTTCTTTAATGGAATGAAGAGGCGATGTGACAGTAAGTCCCAATGTATGCTTAGCCATTGGAACTTCTGAGCTGGAGATAGTCGAGACTTTTTGGTGTTGATCTTGAATCCTAGATATTCCAGGAACTGGATCACTTTTTTGGATGCTTGCATGCATTTTGACTCGGATGCTGCCCACACTAGCCAATCGTCCAGATAGGATACCACCTGGACACTTTGAAGGCGTAGTTGTTGAACGACTGCTTCGGCAAGCTTCGTGAAGATCCTTGGGGCTATGTTTAGTCCGAAGGGTATGGCTCTGAAAGCGTACTTTCTTTTTTGTAGCCTGAATCCTAGGTAGGATGAGAGTTGCCGATTGATCGGAATGTGCCAATAGGCATCTGCCATGTCTATGGAGACTGTGTATGTCCTTTTGGGCAACAGGGCCCTATGTGTTGAAGGGTCAGCATCTTGAACTTGTCGATCACTATGAACTTGTTGAGTGGTGACAAATCCAGAATGACTCTGAGTTTGTCTGAGTCCTTCTTGGGAACACAAAACAGCCTTCCTTGGAATTTGATGGACTTTGCCCTCTTTATCACCCGTTTGCTGAAGAGCTCTCGGGTGCATTCTTCCAGAACGGGGTCTTCCTCCTACCGGAAGCATCTCATTGCTTCTGGTTTCCGGATGGCTTGCCTCCTTGACCGCGGGCTCCCCTACCCCCTCTTCTTCTCGAGGGACGTCTAGAGGAATCTCTACTTGACCCCCTACCTTTAAGGCGAAAGGTAGTGGTCTGCCTCTCATAGGCGGGAGTAAAGGCTGGTGACTGAGTCACCACCCGCTGGGGTACCATCTGGTAGGTGGGTTGGGGCTGTGCCACCATCTGTGGCACTGCGGTCATGGGAATTTGTTGTTGTTGTCTAGCAGGGAGAGATGGCACTCTTGGCCTCTTTGTCTTCCTTTTGGTTTGGGGACCCTCATCCGGAGAAGACTTCCTCTTAGCCGATAAGCCCCACTTCTGGAGAAGATTTCTATTCTCCGTGGCGGCCTTGTCGACTATTTCTTTGACCACTTCATTTGGGAAGAGGTCTTTCCCCCAGATATTGGAAGATATCAACTTCCTGGGTTCGTTGACTGCAGCCGAGGCAAACACGAACTCTCTACAAGCCCTTCTAGCCCTAACAAAGCTATAGAAGTCCTTAGTTAGGGTTGCCAAGTGTGTTTTGGCTATGACCATGAACATATCCGGAAACCTCTGTTCACTGGCCATTGCCTCCAGGGTCACCTGGAGGGACAGAGAGGCAGCAAGCCTTTCCTTCGTATCCTGTTCCCTACGCAGGAGAAACTACAACTTGGGGAGGTTTTCACTAAACTGACCTCCAGCGATATCAGCCTCCAACTTCCCGACTGAGAATGTAAGCTGAATATCCTTCCAGTCCTTGTGATCCGTTGGCAGGGCTAGGGAAAGGGGCCTACACTCCTCCAGTGTAGGGCAAGGTTACCCAGCTTCCACTGCCTTAATCACTGCAAAGGGGAAGGCCATAGTTGCTGGAGCAAGAAAAGAGGGATGTTTCTTGCTCAGGGCCGGCACCTTAGAATTGGTGAAGCCCGTCCTTCAAACTGCTGGCTAGCAAAGCCTGAGCCTTCGCAGGGTCAAGCATTATGACCTCAGGCTCTGTCTCCTCCTCGGATACAGGTTCCGCCCTTAGACGAACGAAGCAGTCTGGATAGGACTCAAAGCTGGGCCAGAACTCAATGTCCTCGATAAGGACAGCTCCCAGCTTCTCTGAAATAAAGATCTTACCGTTTGTAATTGGCATGCCTCCACGGGTTTACCTCGGAGACCACTGGGCCGCTGCAAGCTGATGAATCTCCTATCTTAGCGCAGCTTCCCTTTTTTCACTCTTCTTCTGAAACATTTCCATCATCCCTTTGATGGCAGACAGGGTGTCGTCCGACTTTTCAAGTTGAGGAGCGGAGGACATAGAGGGCACCGGTTCTAGGGCAGTAACCGACGAAACAGAGACTGTTTCGACTTCATCCTCTTCCGTCTCTCGAGCCAACGTTGACTCCTCATCTCGACCTTCCGTCAGAAGGTCCTTTTTGGTGTCCTCTGACACCTCTGACATCCTCTCATCTAGATGGATGTCCTTCATCCCATCCGAGACATCCGTATCTACGGCTATCTGGAAGCAAGGGATCTCAAGGTGAGGCTGAGGAATAACAGCATCCCCAGATTCATTGGGGAATAGACAGGCCCTCATACGCTCACTAGGGAGGTAAGGCCCCATGGCATTCTTCTGGAAGCCACGAACACATCTGCGCAGCTTGTTCCGAGCTGCATCCCTTGACTCCGTTGTCTTGGGATTTTCAAAAGCCTTATACACCAAGTCTTTGCACACAGTACATACCTGGGGGTCCCAGTATCTGAGAGATCCCTTGGTGATGGAACAGCGGGAGTGTGTCCTACACTCCAGGTGGCCACAGAAGTCCCTGCCACACACGTTGCAGAAGACACTGTTGCACTTCACATGGTCCTCCTGTAAAAGAGAGGAAAATAAAATGAGTATAAAGTAGTCTATCTCACTACATAAACTAATAGATATTATAATATTTTCCATTTTATTTTACTTCATATTGCTTGGGATAGGTAAGCTAGAAATGATTTAGGAAAGACACAAATATGTGTTTCCCGCCCAGCCAATTGCTGTGACCTCCCTCAAAATTAACCCTAGGGTTATCCTCCTCAGGAGGCCCGTTGGAAGAGTCTAGCCTATAAGGATAGGAGAGTGTAACTAACACCCACTTCCAAAAGGATTAATAATGAGGGTCATTAACAACTAATCATCTATCAGTATATAGAAAGGGAATAAGGATTAATAATGAGGGTCATTAACAACTAATCATCTATCAGTATATAGAAAGGGAATTCCTTTCCCAATCTTATAAGGTCTCAACAATAGACTGTGCCTGGAAAACAGAGTATGTTGGAAAATTTAACTACTGTATACTTTTATACCATAGTTTTCTGTCTGCAGTATGCTCTATACTACAGATGTACTGGCTACTGCATATACACATACCGTAGTTGCCGCCGGCACGTAGCCGGCAAGGCTAGTACCTAAGGCACAATTCAACTGACACAATATTGATAATTTTTATGGCCGGCAGCCCACCGGATTGCCGGTGGCTTGCCGGACGCCAGCGGGTCACCAGCTGTCGGCACACTATCCCAGACAGCATTCAATGTGACAGGGTAGTGGCCGGTATACCAGACTTGGCCGGCTCTTACTATAGTTTTCTGCCTACAGTATGTACTATACTGCAAAAATACTGGCTACTGTATAAGCTTATACTGTAGTTCTGCCGGCATGCTGCCGCCTAGGCTAGTATCTGGCGGCACTAGCCGACAGAGAGAGAGAAAGCATGGAGAGAAGGGCTACCTTATTACTATAGTCTAGCACAATAAATAAGGGTGTAGGTGCTACTGTCCCTACTGCCTTCTTCCAGAATGAGGGTTCAAATGGAAGGGGGGGGGGGTTAATCCTTCTAGCTTCCACCCAGCTACAGGATCTGTTGCCGACTACTCTGCCAGTTCCAGGGATGTCAATGGCAGTCCAAGAGAGGACTGAAGAACACTCAAAGACATCAGGGTCTCCCACAGGCAGCCGTCATGGCTGGCACAACCTTTCCCGGAGCCTTGCGTCCGTAGGGGGAAGGTCAGAGTGGCACTCAAGCCGCCATGTAGGAGCCCGGCCGGCACCACAACCCACTCGGCAAGCAGGGAGATTGTAGGACACCGGCCACATTGTGATGGCTAGGCTATCGCTAAAGGACAGAGAGGGGCAGAGAAAGGGTCTTTTGTATTGTGTTGGGAGAAGGCGGCACGATTACCGGCTACTTCTGGTCACAACTCAGAAACATCGTTTCAATATCGGCACCGTCTTGGGCGGCAGAAGAATATCGATTCTTCAGCCCAGGACCTTGCCGAAACAAGACTTTCTAGACCGCAAGGGAGAAGGTGGCGGCAGTGTTTCTACCACTCCGGATGCGGGATAGGGAAGCTAGGCTCCTATGTCTGCAACTGTAAGCCGGCAGGGGAGTGACTACTCCCCCGGCAGCCGAGTTGCCGGCATAAACACTGAATACTCCGAGTTACTGTCGTGGATCAAAGCCAGAATACTCACCGGTAAAGAGGGAAGACAGAAACACTAGCCTAGTCAGGCCGGAGTACACTACTCAATGGCAAGACCAAGATAGGGTTGTCGCCTAATGGCGACACTCAGAGAGAAGGAAGGGTTTACTGTTAAATCTCTAAAAGAGACGAGTATCGAATTATATAAATAATTCTAGGAGATATACTGTCTCCTGTTGAATTGATAAAACGATACACGAGGGTAAACGGGGATAATTTACGAAAGTATACTAAAGCGCATAGGCTAGGCTAGCCTAGTGCGGGTCGAGATCTCGGCTACGCTATATCACCGAGAGACTAACGTATACGATCGGTACATTTAAGGAAGAGGAAATATACGTGCATGATCTTATCTTCACTAGTATAATTTTGCCTAAATAGCTATAATTCATTAAAGCTAAATACCGGGAACTTCGTTCTACTGACTATATAAGGCATATATGGCGAATGACAGCGCCCAAAATGGCGCCTCCGGTTACCAGCCAAGCTCCGATAAACACATCTCAATTATGCTAATTCAACTGTGAGAAGGGAGCTAAAAATTATACGCAGGAAAGATTAAATACTCGACTTTCAAGAGGCAGAAGATGCTGGAGAATGCATGATAAATCCTCGTATTAGTGACAAAAAACACTGAGAGCAAGTGGGAGTACACTGTGAGCAATTCGCTACAAAATAAGGAATGGGTAGCCATATTGGACCGTGTAGTAGTACGGGAAGGGGATCCACTGGGTAACCTTGATGATGGCTCCCCTTCAATTTCGCCACTCTTCCCCCTCAGAGCGAAAACTCTATTCGGGGTGAAGATTGCCATGTGTCGTATCAAGAAATACGTCCCCTGATATTATGCGATATCCTTAAGAAAATTTTAAAGGATATTTGCGCCAGGAGTTAGAATTCTGGAGACCTATGGTCAATTCTCTGGGAGTATCACTGTAGCTAAATATCCATTAGAAAGCTGCCTAAAGGAACATTCCATCAGGATGACATGGCTTGAGCCCAAAAACAATGTTGTACAGTAATACAGAGAATACAGAAATCCACTTTTGATGGCATTTATCGACTATGAAAAAGCCTTTGATAGTGTGCACCAGCCAATTTTATGGAGAGTCCTGCATTATTATAGAATTCCTCTTAAATATGTGAATTTTATCAAGTCTGTTCTTGAGCATAGTAAGTGCAAAGTTAATGTTAATGGAGTCTCATCAAATGAATTGCCAGTGAACAGCACATTACTCAAAGAGAATGTGTTGTCACCTATGTTGTTTATCCTCCTCATTTATTTTATAATGCATATTACAGTCGGAGATGGTGGAGAAAGATTGGACTGGATTAGTGATAGGAATTTAGCAGACCTAGACTATGTTGATGATGTTGTCCTTGTTAGTAGAACACCACAGGATTTAGACATTTGGCTAAAGATAAATACAGTATAGGAAAGACGGAGATGATAAGAACGGAGTATGCAATGGAAGATGAAATATCATTCGAAGGATAAAGAATTAATGAGGTAGAATCATTTAAGTATTTGGGAACTATGTTCTCCAATACAGGATCTTTAGAATTAGAGTTTAGTGAAAGATTGAAAAAAGCAAATCAGACAATGGCTAGGCTAAGTAAAACTTGGATATCAAATTGCCTGAAATTAGATATAAAAATCAGACTATATACTGTATCAGTTTAGTGAGATCGGTGTTACTCTATGGACACGAGTCATGGTATGACAATGAAACACTTCAATAGAGTTCGTAGATTTGAGAAAAAAGCCCTCAGAAGGATATTGGGAGTTAAATGGCATGACAGGATTAGAAATGAAACTATAAGAGAGTTTACTCGAGAGCCATATGTGGATGAGATCATGATGAGGGGTAGATGGAGATGGTTTGGGCATGCTCTTCGCACTCTCCAAGAGATATTAGTTTGCCAGATGTTCAGCTGGGCTCCACAAGGCACTAGAAGAGTTGGAAGATCCAGGCTGAGGACTATGAAGCGCATAGTAGGAGATGATGAATGGAGAAGTATTGAATTAAAAGCTCAAGATAGAGATGACTGGCGAAATCTAACCAAGGCCCTTTGTGTCAATAGGCGTAAGAGGAGATGATAATGATGATGATGAGTGAACAGCATTCCTACATGCACTTGAATACAAATTAACGGCACCAGCCAGATACGTTTACAATACGCAAAGCCAGGAAAAATTTGAATTTCATTGTGATTCATTAGTTTATAATGAACTACTGAAATTGGACTTAAAATGCAGGCAAAATAAAGAAATCTTATTTAGACATGAGTCAATGAGAAACTGAGAAGTAAGGGGTAATATGTAGTATCACCGACTAGTTAGTTGCCATCAACAACTAGATGGTGTGGTGGTTCACAGAGAGGGAGGCTATTTTTATTGTAGACAACAACATAGGTTCAAGTAGATACAATATGATTATCAAGGGAGTTTCATGAAAACAATAGGACCTACTAGTGTAAGAAAAAACATCTGTGAAGTACCATATAACAGAAGAGATTGAATTGGGTTACCATTAACCACACAAAGTCGCCTTGGTGGGAAAAAGGCATGGCCTCTTGAAGGGAAGAAAATGGAAGATATTTAGCTTTTGGGGAAATGATGACCTTGTCAACTTTAAGAGACAAAGCAATATGAACATCAGTAAAGGTTCATAGGAATAACTAACCAAAGAAAATGTGATTTATATTCTTCTCTTCAATTCTTTGGTTCTTCATTTTCATTTGTTTGGTCACTCCTTTTTTAATCTTATTTCAAAGTTTCCTCTTTTGATATATATTTTCCCATTAACATGTATAGTATGCAATACAATAATGTTGTGTCCTCTTTTCAAACACTTTAATAACAGATGATCCATTTTTGTCTTCTGATCTGAGGAAAAAACTATTTTGAATAACAAAGAAAAAACTTCATTTAGTATCTATGCTACCATAACTTTCCACCATATACTTAATTCAGATGTTAGGACAAACACTAACCAGAAGCAGATATAAGAGTTGGTAACCAGTCAGTGATGTGGAACATCTCATGAGAGACACGTCCTGGGTTTACAAGTTTAGGAGACCATATAAAGCCTGCCCCTCGAACTCCTCCCTCCCACATTGATGCTTTAACCTGCAACATAAAAATGATCATAATTACACCTTAAAGTCAAACTTAGATGACACTGCAGCAACTTTAAACAAAAGAAAATAGTTCATCAGTTTAATCTTTATACTATCAAAAAAGCCATCTTACAAAGATGATGCATAATATTCCTAGATTTTCCAAAATATCAAGAAAAAAAAAAGAGGTTCTATTAAGTAACTACAGCAAGTAACATAAACAATGGAACTTTTGCAATAAAATAAGTGATGAAAAAGATATAATGGAGAAATGAAATAATATTTATGGTGATGAAGATCCAGAATCCTCAATAATAAAAAACCTCCCCAAGGTTAGGGATTACCTATCTTTCTGCTAAAACAAGACCTAATAAGTACCTACATAATCCCCCTTGGGTCACATTAAGGTTGAAAATAGACTTGCGCAGCCCCAAGAGCATGTCATAAAACTCATAAAAATATATCTTATATTCTATTTCTTGCTGGGTCTTTAGATTAGACAAATAGATATCTTTTTATGTTTACTCATTAAAGGTCTAGAGAGATTTGACCTTCTCCCTCTTGGACATATATCGATCAAACATATTCACCAATTAGGAGGCAATACACTGAATTACAATGCTAACTTTAACCAACATAGAAAACAATTACACACAACCCTAATACTTTGTGTCTTTCAGTGTATTGTTAGATACATCAATCTATTCATCATTATACAGTAATTACATTGATTAAAAATGTAAAATTCTAAGCGGTATTAAAGGCTATAATTAGCCTACAAAACAATTCACTAAAAGGTCAAGCTTTGAGGTAACAGTGGGGATGCTGACTAGATAACTGAATAGTCTGCATTAAAAGTTTTTAACACTATTTGTTCACTCATGATACCAGCATAAAACGTTTTCTTTCCTAGCATTAAAAATCATATTTGCTTTTCTAATAATACATCAATATTATACTGAAATTCTTAAGTGGTTTAGTTGAGAGCTCTAGTTTCATTGATAAACATTGAACTTATACTCCTCTATCATTAATCATTCTTAAAGGCCCTAAAAATAAATTTCCTGACACCTAACAGGATCCTATTCCTGGTTAGTTGCTTCTGTTACCCCCAAAAGACAAGGAAAGACTAAAGATACTGTATACAAGTAAATCAGGTACTGTACTTGATAAGGCAAAGAAAAAACTACTTATCTAATAGACCAATTCCATCTACAATGATACACAGCTGTTATGTTTCTGATTTATTAAAACATTTTAGCCTCTCTAAAATGAGAGGGGCACAGTGTTTACCTTTGAAGCATTGCATAGAAAACATTTTATGTCGGTCTAAAATTTTCATGTCTTTATGCTGATTTGTGGGTGCTCAGCCGATAAAAGCAAATGGCCTTTCTCTCTTGAAACAGAGGAACTTATATTGCTCCAACAAGACTGCTTCTAAAGACCAGTATCTGAATATTTTCTTAATCAATATCCCTAAGGACTGAGATTACCCTATGAGGGTGCTTCTCCACTTCCAAATAAGTTTTCCACTTTAAGAAGGCATTTAATTATGTAATAATAGCATGATACTCACAATATAACAATGAATAAGAAATAACAAGGTTTACTTCATTACACTAAATAGTACTTCCTAAAGTTTAGTATTATTATATCTTCAATCACACAAGATAAGTGCTTCCATCCCATATCATAAAAATTATACATTGAATGCATTTCTCATTTCATCCTTCTCATGGCTGCAGTAGACTTCCTACTGGCTACTGGTTTAGAAACAATCCGAGATTCACCCTGGTTGATAAATCGTCTGAAATGGAACAATCTTTAAATTTTACTTCATATCCAGGACTAAAAAAACAATCAGTGAACAAAGGATCAGACTTGCTGTATATCAAATGAAACATATATCCGGTACTTTACATTCGCTTGTGTAGATTTTAGAAGTGTTTTATAGCAAAGTTGGTAGTGTCTTCATTTGGGCAGATAAAATTAACCAAATGATATTATGGTGCACACTTCTAACATCTATAAAATACACTCTACAATAATATCTTGGGAAATTACCAAAAGACAGAATTTAAAGTGGTTGAACACCCCACTAAATCTAAAACTAACTAAAAAAGCAGTAGTCAATTTTCTGTAAATTGTATTCTTAATAAATCAGATATAAAAATGGAGTTGTGAGCCTAAAAGAGATATAATACAATCAAAATCTTATAAAATATATAAATCAGTTGGGACCATTACAGATTTTCCTTGAGCACTTGCATTCAGCATTATAAAATAATATAAAAATTTCCTTAGCTGTATAAACTTGATTCCTTTTAAATAGGGAATGTCTTCAGCGGAGCTGGAATGGTCGTTGAATTCACCAACGAGGTAGTTAACAACAGCTGGTGAGTGTGGGTGAATAACCCTGGCCCCTCTGTCAAAGGCTCTTCATTTACAACTTCTGGCTCAGGAATGAGAGGGGAGGTTAAGGTGGAAAGCTAGTATTGCTAGGAAAAATCCAAATTACTTTTGAAATTTGTTATTTGTTCCTCAGTGTATACAAACCTTGCTTCATTTAAAATAGGGGGACTGGTTGGTTCTTTATCTTCCCTGGCATATACCAGAACATTCCAGAAACCTCTAATCAGCCCATTATACGGATCAGTAGGCTGATGCCCAATACATTACTTGTTTTGTATGTGGTATTAGGTCAGTGAGTGAATCTTTTTCTCTCAAAGGGGAATTGCAATTTGAACTTAAATACCTGATGCATGATGATCAATGGCTTTGGAATTTATTCCCCCATCTTCCCCATCATTAAGGGAGGATGGGGGAGAACTGCTATTTACATATCTAATCTAATAAAAATGGTACTTACCACCATAAATGTCAGATCCAGAGTGAAATGGTACAACTGCTTCATCACAAAGGGAGAGGAAGAAAATGGGAAGCAGAAGACTCACCACTTTATCTATCATTCTAGGCTTAAATGAAACACTAGACAAGATTCTTGCTGTCCTATGTGAAAGCTGGACTGGCTACGAATCTATCTGAGCAGTCACCACAAGGCCAGGAGCAAAAGTGTCAAAGGACTTGTGGGTATACTGTAATCCCTTGATAAAAAGAGGTGAAAGTTGTTTGGCACTTCCAAACTCCTGCCTTCATCACTTGGCTGACTACAAGATTCTTTTGTTAGGCCAAGGTGAGACAAATACCTCTGAATTTGTGAGTTCTCGCCTGTGCTGGTAATTAGACCCCACTCTTCAGTTGAGATGTATAATCGTTTGATCGTCTCACAAAGCCAGAAAGATACTTCGTTCCTTAACATCTGTTTCTTGGCACTGCAGAACCATCACCGGACATAAGAGCATCTCCATTTAATTATCACCCAACACTTCATATAACAAGAAAATGAAGATAGTCTTGAAACTGGGGTCGTTGGTTGATGGAGTCTGTGTTTAGCCACGAAATTTGGGGACAAAACTAAATTAGACATCTTTCCAACCTTCAGTATGGGTTATTACAAAAGAGAGTCAATACAATTTGCCTACTGTTTTTGCCTATACTAAAGCTAGCAAAAAGACAGTCTTGAGAGTTTGATCTCTGCCTGATGGCCTTCTCAAAGGCTCATTAGGGATAATCATAAGAAACTTGAGAACAAGGGTCATATTCAACTCTGGGGTCTAGAGGTCCCAGGACGAGAAAGACAGCTCAAATCTACAGTATTCACAAGGAGCAGAGGTCTATGCCTTTCAAACAAAAGACCGTACTCAAGGGTGACCAGCAACCTTTCACAGCTGCAACTGAGAGGTGCTTCTCAGCGAAGATAGATGAGGGATGTCTATGACCTGCGCTAGAAAATCTCTGACCGGAAAAGTACCCCTTCTATGACACCAATTGAATAAGATGTCCCACTTTCCCTATTACACAGCTGCACACGGCCATTGATGATACCCAGACATACACTGTGCAGTGCTCACAAAAAAAAACTTTTGCTCATAAGAGATGATGAATGGTCTCCAACTACTGTATGAAGTGAATTTTCAAGATTTTATCACTTATAAAGAAAAGTGATATACCTTTCAAGATTTTACATTTTTTTCAAGATGGCTACCAGCTTGTTCATTTTTCATTTCGAAAGATTTGCACCACTGTTCAAAAACATGCCACTGGTCCTTCAGCTACTGCTAATCACATTCGCAGCAGCAGAGTGATGTGCTTGGGAGTGCTAACTATAAACATATGCATCTTCCTTGCAGCCTTTCTTACAGGAACACTTTGTCAGTTCCCGACAGCTCACTGTATTAGGGGATAGTGTCATCCAACATACCTGCCACGTTCCTCCTTTCTGCATCCGCCCCCATTTAGCAAGACTGCTCGTATCTGGATTAGAAATGGTTGCCTGGCCCCTGATGATCTCAGCCTGATAGGGTGCAAACTTTATATACTTTCTAAGGGCTGCCTGTGTTAGTGGAATTGAGTTGTATGGCCTCTGCTTGCAGGCAAACAGATCTAGTCTTGCTAAGATGAAGCAAGACGCTCACCAGCCTCTGCAGGTCAAGATCATGAATCAATGTTGGATGCTGGCTGAGATTAGAGAATATTTCAGAAACATCATCAAATATGTTCCAAGTCTGCCATGCAGAATTCTTCCCTTTCCCATGGAGGGCAGACATGACGTCACATCAAGTGAATGCATGAAAGTATGAGATTCTTCTAGCCTTCTTAAACCCTATTGCAGAAACTAACTCATGGACTGGAATCCATTGAATCTTGGCTCCTTGGCCAAAGGCAATCCACAATTTCTCAAGACCTATTTCTTGTAAGGATGGTAACAAAGATATTGCTATGACTAGCACATCCTTGTCATTGACCTTAATGATGATAACTTTTCCCCATCAGTCATTGCATCACAGGTGTATACAAATATATGAGAGCCAGCTTCTTCATGATAACATGGGGAAACTAGCTGTGCTGAGATTTCTAGAATCCTGATGTATGATATGCTGAGCCCATCTTCATGGAGCATTTCAATGATTTGTCTCTTCCTTGTCTTGTCAAACACACACAGGCCCATGTAGACAACTAAAGGTGTTTCAGGGTCCTAGGAATGCCTGTGGACATCCATTTCTTACTTGTATTATGCAAAACAGATTTAATGCAGGAGATTTATTATAGAAAAGTCAGATTTCAATGCTCCATGCTGGATTTAGAACTTGATGTCTGCACCATTTTCAATCATGCATATAAACTGCAGCAGTGATGGTGGTACAGCCCATTGTAGCTCTGTCGTGAAAGGTACTGCTGAAATTTATATGTGGTAGCATAGTGGAAATATCCCTGCCTAGCAATTTTGTTGAACAGGTTTTGAAACCTGCACAAGCTTGATAGTTTCTTGCACTGTTTGCAACCTCACCATCCTTGTAAACTATGGATGGGGGTTATGGGAAAGCCTATAGGCCTACCTACTGAGTCATCAGCAATTATTACCTGGCTCTCATGGTCTTAGCTTGGGTGGAGAGGGGCTTAGACACTGATCATATGTATAGGTGGTAGGTGGCCACCTGTTGAGATACTACTGCTAAAGAGTAACTGGGTACTTTGACTGGCCAGACAGTACTACATTGGATCCTTCTCTCTGGTTATGGCTCATTTTTTCTTTGCCTACACATACACTGAATAGTCTGGCCTATTCTTTACATATTCTGCTCAGTCCTTATACACCTGACAATGGTGAGATTACCAAACAATTCTTCTTCGCTCAAGAAGTTAACTACTGCACTATAATTGTTCAGTGGCTACTCTCCTCTTGGTAAGGGTAGAAGAGACTTTAGCTATGGTAAGCAGCTCTTCTAGGAGAAAAAGTCCAAAATCAAACCACTGTTCTCTAGTCTTGGGTAGTGCTATAGCCTTTGTACCATGGTCTTCCACTGTCTTGGGGTAGAGTTCTCTTGCTTGAACGTACACTCCGGCACACTATTTCAAGTTATTTCTTTTCCTTTTGTTTTTTAAAGGTTTTACAGTTTACATATCAAAGATTTATTTCAATGTTGTTACTGTTCTTGAAATATTTTATTCTAATTATTAATTACTTCTCTTATACTGTATTTTAGTTATTTCCTTATTTCCTTTCCTTACTGGGTTATTTTCTCTATTGGAACCCCTTGGCTTACAGTATCTTGCTTTTCCAACTACGTTTGTAGCTTAGCAAGTAATAATAATGATGAAAAATAATATTATATGGTCAACCTCTAAGGCATTGTCACTGTCCCTTGCCTTTGCTATCCATGACTTACCTTTAAAACCTTCAAATTTCTATGATGGTACATGTCTCATTATTTCAGCAGCTTATGCTGGATGGCTCACTTAACCATACTTGAATGCATGTGAGATGACTCAGCCTACATAATTTTCAAAAGCCAGCAGACATCCCGCGCTTTGCGAAGAGCTTGCATCTTGGGAATGTTAAAAACTGACTGGCCATTGATTCGAACAGAATGAACATCAGCAATTTAACGCCAAGCTCTACACTAGCTGAAAGCTTCACAACATGGTTCTCTGCCTAGACATGACATCAGTTTCGTCAATTTACAAATAGGGATGGAACCCATTCATTATTGCTTCTTGGCATAAGTTATTGTGGTAATGTTGTCACTCATCACAACTATGAAGTGCCTCATCATACCCTCTTGGAATTCTTGCAGTGCTAGAAATGCTATATACATTTCCAGAACCTTGATGTGCAGACTTTTTCTTCTGCTGACCACAAACTCGATTTGATCAGGATGTCAAGGTGTGAGCCCCAACCACTCCTTGAATGCATTTGAGAACAGTTGCATGTCTGTAGTTAGGGTGTTGAGTGGGACTCCAATAGTGAGGTTTTCTTCATCCAGCCAACAATTAAGATCAGACCATACATCCTGTCAGCATAGATCAGGGATCCTTGGAGGTTGAAAATTGGGGGATCCCTGGAGGTTGAAAAGTGATCCTTCAAGGAATCTCTGATGGAAAATCCCAAAGAAAATAATCTTATCCAACAAGGAAAGGTAGACAAGAAGACTTTGCTAACAAATAGCTGAAATCACTGTCTTAGAATGGAACAGTTGCACTATCTCTCTGAGCTGGCCGATGCCATTGCCTGACGGTAGGACTTTCGCTGCTGCCATCTCTATCAGCATGCCCAAATACTTCAACCTCTGCTTGAGTGTGAGATTTGACTTTCCCAAATTTATCAAAATCCCCCATCTCCCAACAAAAGACACACACACGATCTTGATTCTGTACCAACTGCCTCTTGGAGGAGGTCAAAACCAACCAATCATCAGGATACACCAAGAGACGCATCCTGTGCGAATAAGCCCAGCAAACACCAGTTTGAAAATTCAAGTGAACACATGGCGAATACAGTGTCGTGCATAGTCTGAAACCTATGGTCCTGTTCTGAGACATATCTCTATTGAGAAAGAAGAGGAATTGCTTCTGGGAGAATTGATGGATGGATACTTGGGATAGTTTCCCAGGATCCCGGGATCTCGTTGCTTTATTGTCCGGGAAAATTACCAAGACTTTATTTTTCTTCCCAATAAATACAGGCTTCTTTTAAAATATTCTATGTGCAAATTAAAGGAAAATATGTCTCCAATAATTAGCAGCAAAACTACTTATTTGCCTTTAGGACGAAAACAGTGACAAAAGGTCTGCTTTATCCGAATGAGGAGTGTCTCAGTCAAGAGAGAGCAGTTAAGAAAAAGAAACAGTGCATCTCTAAAATGGCGCAAACATGCAAGGCAATTAGAATAAACATTGTAGGTAGTAGGTTGGCCAGGGCACCAGCCACCCGTTGAGATACTACCGCTGGAGTTATGGGGTTCTTTGACTGGCAAGACAGTATTACATTGGATCCTTCTATCTGGTTATGGTTCATTTTCCCTTTGCTTACGCATACACCGAATAGGCTGACCTATTCTTTACATATTCTCCACTGTCCTCATACACCTGATAACACTGAGATTACCAAACAATTCTTCTTACTACACTGTAATTGTTCAGTGGCCACTTTCCTCTTTGTAAGGGTAGAAGAGACTCTTTAGCTATGGTAAACAGCTCTTCTAGGAGAAGGACACTCCAAAATCAAATCTTTGTTCTCTAATCTTGGGTAATGCCATAACCTCTGTACCATGGTCTTCTACTATCTTGGGTTAGAGTTCTCTTGCTTGAGGGTACACTTGGGCGTGCTGTTCTGTCTTGTTTCTCTTCCTCTTGTTTTCTTAAAGTTTTTTTGTAGTTTATATAGGAGATATTTATTTTGTTGTTATTGCTCTTCTTGAAACACTTCATTTTTCTCTGTTTCATTTCCTCACTAGGCTATTTTCCCTGTTGGAGCCCCTAGGTTTATAGCATCCTACTTTTCCAACTATTTTCCCCGTTGGAGCCAGTAGGCTTATGGCATCCTGCTTTTCCAACTATTTTCCCTCTTGGAGCCCCTAGGCTTATAGCATCATGCTTTTCCAACTAGGGTTGTAGCTTAGCACATCCTCCTCCTCCTAATAATAATAATAAAAATAATAATAATAATAATAATAATAATAATAATAATAATAATAATAAATAAATAATAAACAATAATAAATGATAATAATAATAATAAAACCAATTACAATAATAATAATAATAATAATAATAATAATAATAATAATAATAATAATAATAATAATAACAACAACAATAATAATAATAATAAAAGGGTTTTGAAATTTTTGAAGCAACTGGAGAAAAGACAGTGAACATAACCAAGATAACAGCTACATTAGCATCTATGCCATCTACATCTGTCAAAACAGAAAGAGCTTTTCTCAGCTGTAGGACTGGTAGGACTGGTTTATTACGAGACTAACAATTGAACTCGTCTAAATGATAAAAGTGATCATTGTTTGAGTTTTCTATGTACATATTTTAAGTAAAAATAGTTTGTACAGTACTTTGTAGTAACAGCTAAAAGCAAATTTATTATTTTCTTACTAATGTTATTTTATCAAAAGAGCAATATATGAATGTATAATTTTCTTGATTTTTTATATAACTGCCATACAGGCAAGTTTCACGCTAGTTTATGCTTTTCAGAGGTGTTTGAAGACAGACAGTCATTTTAATTTAAGACTTGTTATTTATGATAATATTAATCCTTTTTTCTTTCACCAGGTTTACATTAAAAAATCATGTGATCATATACAGTGGTTGCAGTCCTTTTTATTTAAGACTTTGGTTATTCACAATGAACATGATCATTTTACTTTCACCAGGTTTATATTACAAAAGCATGTGATAGTATAAAAGATATTTTCATATAATTTGTAAAAAGATTTGCCAGTTTATCTTATTTCAGGAGAAACAACTCTGCATAAAATTATGTTTAATCAGTCTTAATTTTCTGATTGTTAATTTCATTGAATGCTTCTTTATTTTTGCATTATATATCATCTGCTATGAGTCTTTTGCAATATTTCATTCATTAAATACAAAACTATTTTTTTAAAATCCAGGGATTTCTTGGGATTTTCCCTGGATCCCAGAAAAATACTAACCTTTTCCCAAAACCCCAGGATTAGAAAAAGTGTCTCAAATGATAATTCATAATGGGAACATGAATTAAGTGTCCTTCAGATCTACTGATAACAATTTAGTTCTCCTCTCTGCTGAACAAACTAATTCAGAGGAGATTGCTTAATGGCCACTCTAGCTCCAGTAAACTTGACCCTGAAGAGTTGACAGTAAAAGCCCCCCAAGGAACTGTCTCTAATGACTTTGAGAGTGTTCTTCTCCAACTTCCCTTCTATCTCTACAAACAAGGCCGATGCTTTCTGTGATATCAAAGAAAGGTAAAAAATACTATGTCTACAACAGGGGGGCCAGCAGCACTCCTGAAAAGTAGCATGTACTTTAGTCATCCCAAAGGATACTTACTCCCCAAAGCTCAGCTCCATGTTGCTGCCAAGTTGCCCAATGGTATGACCGTCACTCCTCTACTCATGGCAGGAAGGGAGAAGGAACTTCAACAAATACTCTTCCTCCCCTCTTCTCTCTTCCTCTCCTCCTCCTTTCTCAACTTCTCCCGCTGCCCCTCTTCTTGCTGGATCAGCTTGATGGAAGTGAATTTTAGAAACCATAGGACTGATGATTCTCCAAATCCAAAGCAAAACTTGCAATATTTAACTAAGGCAGCTCCAGAAAAGGTCTCATTCTTTAAGGAGCATAAAAGTATTGGTCAATAACCGAGGACACATAGCTTGCATTCACCACAGCTGGTTCATTGCACTCAAGAATGATTGTAAGAACCTCCTAAAAAAACACTTTAATACTGTGTTCACCTACTCTGCCCATACTGGGTCAAGGTCCAGTGCCCTCAGTATCAGTGAATCCTGAGCTCTCTTGTCCCTTGCAAGGGCTGAGAGCTCAGCAACAATATAATCAGGGGTTAATGACAGACAGGGCTGAGACTACTTGCAGTCAACATCGAGAGACTGATCTTTGGCCTTGATCTGAGCAGAGACAGAAGCTGTAGCTCACACTTTTCCCTTTGTTGATCTTGGTCAGAGACTGGGCATGGCCTGTCACATAACGATCCAAGTTCACATGCTGTTCGCCAGCACTTTTATGAATTCCTCTAACTATCCCATCTTCTTTATCCGTAGCAAGGAAGATACAGGAACAGCAGGAGGGGTAAGGGAGGGCAGCCAAGCTACTTCAACACTTGGCTGATGGAAAGAATGCATGGGGTTCCAAGGGGTCTTGCATCTCTGACTGGCATGACTACGGAGTAGACAAACTGAACCCCCAGAGTAGAACAGGACTGTTAGCTTGGCTCGGGTCCTGGCTTACATGGAGCAGGGTACCAGGTGCCTATCCACCCCTCTCTGAGGGCTAATAGTCTCATGAACCTTCTTACGATCAGCCTTTCTAGACTGCTATTACTTCTTCATAAGCGAAGTATCGGAATCAGATGGAGAGGAGGAGGAGGAGGAGGAGGAGGAGGAGGAGGAGGAGGAGGAGGAGGAGGAGGAGGAGGAGGACACTTCTTTCTTCGCCTTACAAAACTTCCTCACAGGCTCTACGAGCAAAGGAGTCGAGGTCTGACAGACCATCAACAAGAAAATTCCCATGGTAGGAGGAATCAAAAGGGTTCCTCAGACAAGAAACAACACTGCAGGTCAGTGTCATTGGGGAAAGGGCAGGCACTATCAATGGCATTGGGTGCACATAAATGACAAATTTGGAAGTAATTTGTATTTTTCCTAACGATACAAACCTGCAGCTATTTATAGGGGTATTATTTTTGGCGAAGCTGATAGACAAGCCATTAGACTTTTAGCGAGGGTTAACCACCCACTGGCTAGGTAGCGGGGGTTGGTAGTAATAACCCCTCTCACTCACACACCTGGGCTGTGAACCTCCCTTTGCTTGGAGGTAGGGCTTCAATGGGGACTGGTGCTGACAGGCCAATCTGTATGAATAGCTACTGGTTTGTATCGTTAGGAAAAATACAAATTACCTCCAAATTTGTCATTCGTTTCCTAACTGAAATACAAACCAACACAATTTATAGGGGTTGACTCATTCATTAGGAGGGTGGAAGTCTCTGGCAATTTGGCTTTGACCCGGGGATTCCGCTCTATGTGTGCTAGCACATAGTAGGTACAAACACTAACCTTGCTAAAACTTTGCTATGCATGGTCGGTCGCTTACATAAGGTGTGTTTGTGATAATACAATGTAACTGTCAAGGTAAGAGTTTATCCGAGTCATGAGAATTGTCCGAAGTCACCAAGGCATGCCCAATAACCCCCTCGATAGGGTATGAGGACATAACAGTATTGATACAATACCAGATTACACAAGGAAACAATAGTTTACCTGCTGTTGGTTGAGGTCAGCTTAACAGATTGATTGATTGATTTAAGGTTTTCAGGCATCCTGACATGCAGCTTAACAGAAGATCCTGGATGCTGATTACCCCAAGGATGAAGAAAAGAACCAACCAGTCCATTCACTAAGACTAAAACTGGGTAACCAATGCCCTCAACCTCCTGCTACTTGTCCTTCAAGGAGCTTGAGGTGTTAAACCAGTTGTTGTATAGCCACCACAGGACCGATAGAGAACGTATTGAGCCTCCTGTGGGTTACGTCTCGCAAGTAGTGGGTGGTGAAGGTTGCTTGATGCTTCCACATGCCCGCTTGTAGAACCTATGCCACAGAAAAGTTTCGTTTGAACGCCCGGGACATAGCAATGCCCCTGATGTTGTTTGCTCTGGTCAACGTGTCGGAGGAAGACCTGGATTCAATGCAAGGTCAATGACCTTGCGAATCCAGGAAGAGATGGTGCTCTTCGTGATATTCCTCTTGACCTTCCCTGTGCTGATGAAGTGTGTAGACACTCGGGGCAAGCTCTAGTAGTTTCCTTGAGGAAAAGCCTCTAGTTTCTCTTTGGCATAGTAACCATTCAGCTGGATCATTGGTGAAGCTGCGAAGGACTCCCAGACCGAAGAGTTCATATTCTGCGATCTAAGCTGCCAGAAACGAGGTAGAGCAATACTTGGCCCATTGTTGTGAATGAAAGACGTTAAGGGTTCCCATGGTTCACCGATTCTTTTGGCCGTAGCCAACTTGAGCGGGAGACCTGTCATCATGGTCAGAAGACCTTTGCTGCTTGGAGTCCTGGAAAAAGGTCTACTTTCCGACTAAGGGTCTGTAGGATCGAAACTCCATAAGACACAATGCAGACATGGAAGAAAGGTTAATTTCTTCCGGCCTGAAGGCGAGGCTCAAGGACTAGCAATGGCCTGGTGAGACCAAGAGAAGCTTTCCTCCCAAAGGTAACAGAGGAACACCCCTAATGCTGGCATAGTGGTATTGAGGGGAAGGATACCCTTTCTGTGATAACTTACAGTCCACTTAGCCTGGAGGGGCCAAAGCCGAATATCTATCCAGGTATCCAGACATTCTCTTTGCAACCTGTTGTGGGAGAGACTCCTTAAGAGAGGAGGAGATGGAAAGTCTCCAGGCATGGTCACAGCGAAAATACTGATTTGTGAAAGATTTTCACATGTGGCTGTTAGAGTCGAAAGGGGGGGGGGATACCTCTTGCCTGCATTAGACAGCACTGAATTAAACCTTCTAATGAGAGAGTGAGGGGGTGGTAAAACCATGGGGTTGTGCCTCCCAATGCAGGGGGAGGAACAGATTCAAGGGATCTGCCTCCTTCTGCAGTAGGAACGAAGTGAAGGTGAAGAACGTACGTTTAAGAAGGATGAATGTACGGGAACGTACTGGATTCGATGAAAAAAATCTGGCAACATGACTGCGGGTTCTTTGAAGTTAGCAGGTGATTAAAACTTTGGGAACCAACGAAACCCTGTTTGTGTCGATAGAGAGTGCTGGATTAGGTTCCCAGAAGGAAGTCGTCTTTAAACTCCTTCAACTCTACGTGGGAGGGCTACCAAAGTATTGTAAGACCAACAGAGAGGCGAGAAGACGATCTATGTTCTCTAGATGAGAGCGCTCTCCAAAGAGAGACTCGGGAGCAGCTCCTTCAACTCTACGTGGGAGGGTTACCGAAGTAGCATAAGCCCAAAAGAGAGGAGAGAAGACGATCTTGAGCTGGCTTAGTGATGGACACAAACTGGCGAACAGTGAACGGCATATAAGTGAACGTCAAGTTGACAACGGAGAGCTGCTGTATGGCAAGACAGCGAACGACGAGTCGTCGAACGCCAATCAGTGATTGATGAGATTGGTAAGAAGCTGGAAATTGTCTAGCCAATGAATCGGCGATTGGCGAACTGGCGAACAGCAAGCTGGTGAATCGGCAAATTAGCAATGCGCGAGCAGGATCGACAATCGGCATTGCAATCGTTGGGCTTGTAATCGGCGAGCTGGCAAGGTAGGCTGGCAATCGACGAGCTGACGATTGGAGAGCTGCAAAATAGGTGAGCTGGCGGAGATCTGAGACGATGCTCGGTGAGCTGGCGATCGACAATCAGTGAGCTGAGGAACAGCAGTATGGTTTGATGATTGGTGAGTTTCCGATCAGCTAGCTAGCAATTAGCGATTGGCGATCAGTGATTGTAAGGCTGGCAAGCTGGAGATCAACGAGCAAAGAAAGACGAACAGGCAATTGGCGAGTTGGCAATCGGTAAATGACGAGTTGGCAATCAGTGAGAAGCCAGTAAGCAGGTCGGGAATCCAGAGGTTCGATGAGCGAATGCGAGTTACGAACAGCAATTCAATGGCGAAAGGTCGGAGAGGAGCACTGGACACGTGAACGCCCCAAGGCTGGCGAATGGCAAGTCCGACGTGAGAGGAGAGTCTGGTGAGACAGGCGAGAGTAGGAAACCAGCGGGTGAAGGGCAAGACTGATGAGACTTGTCAGGCTGACGATATCTTGGCGAAGGCAAAAGCTGAGAAGTGGGTGAAAGGCGAGGTTCTCGATGATCCTCCGGAGGAGATCACTCGGCAGATGTCGACAACGAGATAAACAGATGTCTCTTTGCCAAAGGCGAAAGACCGTGACTGCAGACCATGAACACAGCGAGATCGCCGAAGACGATTACGATCCTCAGCAGGGAAGACTCCTCAGCAGGGAAGACTGCTCAGCATGAAGATCTCTGGGAGGTCTCCGAAGAGGTGTCTCTATGGGTGGTCTTTCTCGCAAATGAGAGAGGTGATCATCCGCCAGAGAGACTTGCCTCGGACTTTGCTCCACCCAAAATGGAAAAGTTGGTTCAAGAAAGGGGAGAGCGTAGTCTTTGGCAAAGAAACTGTAACAGCGGATGAGATGAAGCTGTCAGCAATTCTCCCCACAGGTGGAAATGTTGCTAGACAGAGATGATGAGGGGAAGTTTTCTCTCGGAAGGGAGGACAGCTCAACACCTGGGGAGGATAACTCTCTCTCAGAAGGGAAAATAGTCCAATCCCTGGAGATTGACCTCCTGGCAGTGCTCTTTGTTTCCCTTCAACAAACAAGTTGAAAGTCTGCATTTGGCGGTACCTGACAAAATGTAGTGGGAGCTAGTTCCTCAAAGTCAGCGTGCTGATCAGGAACTGCCACAGGCGCAGGAGGACTGGAAAGTGACGGAGCAGGAGAACGGGAAAGTGACGGCGCAGGGACACCAGATTCCACAGGAATGACCGGCACTGCTCTTCTATGTCGGCTGTCTTAGCCTAACGAAGAAGTAAGGTACTGTTACCGAGAAAAAGAAAAAGATGCAAGAAAAACTCCTTCAGGAGGACTACCTAATTCAGGGGCGGGAAAGGTGTCCCTCGAGAGAACAGACTCACATTAAAGACTGCACACTCCCTTCACCGGCTGACATCGACGAGAGAAGAGAGCGGCAGTATAAAAACTGTAACAAAACAAGTGTTACTATAATTAACTCAGCAGATAAAACAAACTACTCAGGAGAACCCCTCAACTCTCTGGCGGGAAGGGGCCCTAAGAAGGAGCAGAGAAGCTAAGGTCATGCACACCCTCCATCGGCAAGAATGGCTGTAGAACCATCGTTCCATGAAGGAGAGCAGTGTCGAAGCTGAAAGTTAAATTATAAACAGTTATTTCAACTTAATTGATGAAGAAAACCATTCAGGAGCACAACCTAACCCATGAACGGAAAAGATGTTCCCCTGCAGAGGATCTACTGGCTGCCCACATAACGAGAGATAGCAGCGTTGTCAGCAAGAACGTGTAAGACCGATGTGAAGCTCTGTGAAGGTCGCAGGCAGTTTCCTTCAAAAAGTTGTAAGGGGAGCGCGACGTTAACATCCGAACGGAGGAGGAGTATCCAACGATGACAACTCCCCTGCAGTGGAGGCCGAGTCACTCGGAAGGCCAACCTCCTATGGTATGTACGTTGTCCAAGGGGGGGGAGGGGAAGATTGTAAGGCAAGGTTCTCCACCCTTAGAACCTGCCGCACTACCCTGTAACACAAACAGCAACATTCACTGTAAGAAAGCTTAAAATATATATAAAAATGTAAAGAATGTTTTCATATATATAAAAGAAAAAATAAGATTAAAAAGTCAAAAGCCGGTCAATTGGAGAGGGGAGAGAGACAACGTCTATCTCCCCGAACCACAAGTAAAGCGAGGTTCATAGCTCAGGTGTGTGAGTGAGAAGGGTAGTTACTAACTAGCGGGTGGGTGTTTAACCCTCACTAAAAGTCTAATGGCTCATCTTTCAGCTTCGCCGAAAGTAATACAGTACCCCTATAAATAGCGTTGCTTTGTAACTCAGTTACGGAACAAACTGGCCTTTGAGAGGGCATCACTGGTAGTGGTGTCACTAGCACAGGGGTCACAACAGCAGCCATAGGCCTAAGGGTCACAGGTACAGGAGTGATGGCACAGGGGCGGGCACTAGGGGCACCTTTTTAAGTTGCGCAGGCATCAGTCACAAAGGCACTCGGGTCACTGGCTTAGTAGCGGGTATGAGAGGCATCCACTTCTTAGGCCTCACAGATGCCAATTTAACCAGCACTGAGGTTACTGACAAAGGGGCGAGCACTGAGGACACACTTTTGAAGCTTTCGCTCACTTGCATTGGGGCAGTCTGGGTAAAGTAGCCTTAACTACCTGTTACTTTAAGAAAGTTATGGTTACAAACGGCCTACATGAAAAACCTAAAGAAGGCCTGATTTCCATAGGTCAAACTCTTCACAGATGGTCTGCACTGCAATGGTAGAGCTCCCAGCGAGTTTGTGGGTGGAACTTTCACTGGGTAACTCCACAACACCAAGCGCTCCTGATTTGTACTCAAGAGGACTGACCCAGAGGCATATATGCAGAAGATTCAGTGGCCCGTGCTCTCAACGGAGAAAGAAAAGAACTGTAGAGTTTCTTCAACTTTAGCATGGGAGTCCTGACAGATGCTGCCAGTTCTTGAGCCTTACTTTTCTTTTTCAAGTTTGGTGGCAAAAATCTACACTCGGCACACAAGAGATGACTGTGAACAATCAGGCAACCTACAAAAAGCAGAGAGTAGGGATTGATCGCTGGCTTAGCCTTAAACCGGTTACATTGCCCACCCTTTCCCCCGCATTTACGTATATCCTACTTCACCTCCATAATAACAGATGAACCCAGCAAGCAATAATTTAAAACTGAAAGAATAAATGAAAGAATTAATAGTACGTATATCCGTACTAGTTATGGTGAAGATAAAAGTGACGATTCTTCGACAGCAGAGTGGGAGGGATACTCACCTGCACTGACCACTTATTGTTAACTATCTCATCAACAAATTCAACTGTTCCAGCTCCACCTACAAGTATTCCCTATTTTTAAGGATTAAATTTTTATAAGCACACAGGAACAAATAAAAAATGTCAGTACCCCTCTAAGTGGCCAATTAGAAGCTGCATTTAGGTTAAAGCCTCCAGCTGCTCCTCCATTATCCGTTGTGAATAATATTATTGTATTCTGAAGCATCTGCTGGCTATCTAAAGCATCTATCACATGACCCACTGACTCATCCAATTTCCACAGCATACCTGAAAAAATAACCGTTCAATATTTACTACTTACTGAAATCTCTTTAACTCTACAAAAAAAAAAAAAAATATTTTCAATACAGATAAGTCAACAGTGAAAATGGTTAGACTAACAAAATAAGGATTTCTTTTCCACAACTTCATTAATCATAAAGGCCTCATTTCTGTGATACAAAGATACTAGCCTCACCATACTTGGATTAGTTCAAATCCAAAAGGTTCCCTATGCACATGATCTGCATTGCCTATTGATGTTATCTACATTCCTTTAAAACTTATCAGTGAGACTCAATGAGCCTATGAATCAATCTACACTACTTGGATCGATGGGCATATAAAAACTTATTTTTCTCACCAGGATAAGGAGTATTTTTTTTTGTCCATCCTTATTTAATTCTCCATTGTAATATGCTGATTATTCTCAGAAATGTTCCATTCTACTGCATTTTTTTTTGTACTTATTATAGGTTAATACTTTTCATGTGGTTGGTTTGTACTCAAAGAATTTAAGGCTAACAATGAGGTTATCAGAGATGATTTCATCAGGAACAGTCAGTTGAAGTATTGAAGAAGGTTCAGCTAAAAAGACTACAGTGGTAGGACAAACGAAGGTGGGGAGGGCTAGTGGGAAGTAACGACTGAACATAAAGAAGAGGAATTTTTACAGGGAAAGGGTTTTTTTCAAGAGATGTTTTCAACTCTTTAACTTTTCAGAGAAGATCTCAATCTCGCTGCCCCCATTTCCAATGAATATTTTAACTCTACCCTTATCCTAGGACTATTTCCAAGCAATCCACTTTTAGGGGAAATTTGCAGTGCTCCCTATTTACAATGAAGGTTTAAAAAAAGGATTTAGATTCTACTCCGACAGGAAAGGTTTCAAATCTTCTTGTTAAGAAGATATTCTAAAATTTTCTTGTGAAGTTATCAACAAATCTCTTTTCATAGGATGTTTCTAACTCTGAGAGGATATGTTTAAAAGGCTGATAAGAGAGTGACCCAAGATAGAAAGGGGTAAAGGTTGAACGTAAAACAAGAGTGAATGATGGTGGTGTAAATATCCCTGTTGAAGTGTTTATTTACGCTAACCCTTTACCATTAGGGCAATTGTTAATGAGCCTCATGCACACTTGCCATGGACTTCACAGTCAAGTTTTTATCCAATTCATATCTTTTTCTAATTAAGATCTATTTCTTTGCCTATATTACCATAACAAGATTTCCCGGTAGAGCTTTAGTGAGGAGTAGCATAGCATATCTTCTCTTAGAAGAGGACATACAGAAGGCATTAATCAAAGAACTTAAAAAATTGTCACTCACCAGTGGCTTTTATTGAGATTGTTTCATCCAATATTCCATTATTCTGGAAAAGGGAACCTTATTCCTAGGTCAATCAAGTGGACACTCATCCACCTTTGTGAGCTCCGCCCATAGCACTTGCCTCTGCACCTAATGAGTTGGGTCAGTCATCACTGAGGATAATGGACAACTTGTTTTAGATCTTTTGAAGATGAAGACCATACTCCCACATGAAGTTACAATATGAAACTATGTTTGAGGTGCTCCTCCTCCTCTGAACCATCAAGTAGGGACAACAGTATTGATTCCTTTAGTGGGGCAGTACATATCTCTTTTAGTCATTGTCACCACAGCCATTTCAAGGCCAATGTCATGCCCAAGATTATTCCAGGATTGCTCATAGATCTTGCTTGAAGGGTAGCTCTAGTAACAGGCACCACAACAGCCATAAGGATAATATTGTTAGAAGTTATTTGAGAGGCTGATGGCGAGATGTTAACTGACTGTACCAATCAGAAACTTTTCCTGGGCATTGCAATTCATCTTCTGCTAAGTCATTGACTAATTCCCACCTGAAGAATTGAACGTACAATTTACAGTGCCACACCATCATCTATTCAATCCAAACCTTGTGTAATTTTTGTCCCTTTTTTTTGTAAAAAGAAGTTCTTATCTCTTGTGGTCCACTTAGCTCAACCACTTTGGACTAGTAAATGCAGGTTAATCAAAAGCCTTCTGCAACAAAAACATCATACCCAATGGTGACAGCTACACCCAATTTAAGTGCCCCAAAGACACCCAACATTGTCTTTATTGATTGATTGATTTAAAGTTTTTAGGCATCCTAACATCTAAGGTCATTGGCGCTGATATCATTTAGTCTATATATTTAAAAAAAAATTAGGAATATTCAATTAAAACTATTAAAGTTGAATGTCATTATAAAAGTTAGAGAGTTTTCAGAAGACCTGCTTCTGAAATAAATCTAAAAATGCCACTTGCATAGTAGGACACATCATGTCCAAGAATCTTGGCAAGGATGAACCTGCCACCCTTACCTCGAGCCTCAAAACAAATATCTATTCCTAAGTTATTATAATCGGGGCATTAGGTCAACAAATGCCTTACTGTTAGATGTACTAAACAGTCGTCACAATACGGTTGGTGTTGGTCCTTCAGCAGAAACTCGTGTGCCAACCAAGTGTGACCAATACGGAGACGACAAAGAGACATCTCCCATTTTCGGGGTATCAATTTATACCTCTAAGGAGATATAACATTTGTTAATTCTCTCATTTTATTGCCATCTAGACTATCCCAGTGCTGTTGCCATTTATTTCAAAGCAATTTCTTAATGTTAGGAAGGAAATCGTAACACGGAATGGGATACCTTCTTGGCAGCAACTCGCATGCAGCATTCTTTGCCAGTGAATCTGCCTTCTCATTCCCAGACACATCTACATGTGCTGGAACCCAACAAAATTTAACCATTAAACCTCTCCGTCAAATAACAAGAACCCATTCTAAAATCTTTAAAACTAGAGGGTTACTAGAATTAAAAACTTCTAAAGCTTGAAGAATACTCCTTGCATCACTAAAAATTGTAAAATTACCCTCCTTTTCCAAAGCTATTTTCTCAATAGTGGATAGTATGCCATACAGTTCGGCAGTAAATATGGAAGCTGTTAGAGGAAGTACACCTCTAAAATTAAAACCATTACTATATACTCCAAATCCAACGCCAGCATCATATTTGGAGCCATCAGTATACATAAAAGTCGATCCTCTATGTTCTTCAACATGTTCAATAAAAAGAAACCTGGCTTCTAGGTCAGTCATATCCTTCTCAACTCCAATAAAGTATTTACAAAAAGATATCTCTGGTAATTTCCATGGAAGCATTGGTGATACCTTGAATGGAAGTACCTTACATCTAATTATATCCAGACTGTTTAATAATCGTTTCACCCGAAAGCCATAAGCTTGAGGAGATTTTGTGTGAAACTCAAAGTATGATGTGTGTCTTACAAGGCTTGCAGTCTGAAAGGCTAAAGAGTTAGGGAGTCTTTGTAATCTAAACCAATACCGAATAGTGGAAGACATTCGGTAAAGGTCAAGAGGTAACTCTCCAGCATCAACAAGGAGACTTGGGATAAGTGAGGTTTTAAATGCTCCTGTAGAAAATCTAATACCATCATGATGTATTGAGTCTAATATTTTTAACTGGCTTGGGGTGGCTGAAGAGTATATTTCACATCCATAACTGATTTTGTATAATTTAAAAATAGTATTGCGGTCTGGCCCCATGATGTATGGGACAATACTTTTAAGATATTCAGAGCCTCAAGACATTTAGCTTTTAACGCTTTTATGTGAGAAACCCATGTAAGCCTACAATCAAATATCAAACCTAAAAATTAAGATTCACTTAAACATGGTATCCGTTGACCTTTAATGTATATATCCGGGTCTGGATGTACTCCTTGGATACGACAAAAATAGACATTGGTAGTTTTACTTGTCGAGAACTTAAATTCATTCATATCAGCCCACTGGATAATTTTGCCAATAGAGAGCTGTATTTTTCTCTCAACCATTGCCATTCTAGCTCCAGCAAATGATATTTAGAGATCATCCACAAATAATGTTGAGAGAACATCTTGGGGAATGACTGAGGATATCCCATTAATTGCTAGTGCATACAGGGTTACACTCAGCACACTCCCCTGAGGAACTCCTTCCTGACACTTACTCTCAGATATAGTTTCCCCCACTCTCACTTGAAAAACTCTATGCGAAAGAAATGACTGAATAAATAGTGGTAGTTCTCCTTTTAATCCTTATTCATGAATTGTTTTAAGTATACCATATCTCCTTGTGATATCATATGCCTTTTCAAGGTGAAAAACAACTGTCACATGGTGCCGATTGAAAGCAAAGGCTTCACGAATAGAGGACTCAAGTCTTATTAACACATCAGTTGTTGAGTGCATTTTTCTGAATCCACATTGAATCGGTGATAAAATACCCTTCTTTTCAAGGTACCACATCAACCTTGCATTGGCCATCTTCTCCATGATTTTACATAAACAAGAAGTCAATGAATAGGTCGATAGCTTGCTGCTAAAAACTTGTCCTTACCGGGTTTTAAAAAGGCTAAAATAATGGCTAGTTCCCTAACACTTGGGTAACTATGATCAGGCCATATTCTATTAATAATGCTTAAAATAAATAACTTTGTATTAAAATGTACAATTTTAACCATTGCATATGGAATTCCTTCGGGTCCAGGGGCTGTATCGTTACAAGTAGCGAGTGCGGAATCAAGTTCTCTTTCAGTAAAAGGAGAATTATACGATTCTTCCCTTCCTGTTGCAAAATTTGAAATTTTATTTTCTTCAATGCTCCTGTACTGGTGACCGGGAGCTGCTACACTCTTGCACGATACATTTGAAAAATGGTCAGCCAGGACATTGCTAACTTCATTTCCTTCAGTCACATGCTGACCATTCACTTTCAACACTGGTGGTGGGTTTGTGGTAAATTTGCCGGCAATCTTTTTTATTTTCCTCCATACAGAAGATGGTGGTGTTCTACTATTAATGGAGGAAACAAAAGCCACCCAAGATTGGCGTCTAGCTTCTTTCATGGCACGACAGAACTGTGCTCTCCACTTTTTTTAAGTTATTAAATTTTCATCCGTACGGTGTCTACGCAATCTAGTCAAGAGATTTTCTGGTGGCTCTGTGCAAGGCTGTTAATTCTGAAGACCACCATGGGACTGGTCGTCTTTTGAATAGTCCTGTGGTTTTGGGAATCAAATTGATTCCTGCTGTATGGAGAGTTCCATTCAGTAAGTCTATGGCATCATCAATACTTTCAAACTGTTCTGCACTACCCTCGATTTCCCTTACCTCACGAAATTTAACCTAGTCTGCATTGTTAAGATTCCATAGTGGCAATCTTTGTAAAGGCCGACCCTTGTTGGCATTTATAATGATTGGTGCATGATCACTGGTATGCCAATAATCTAATTTCCTCCAATCAAAAGCAAGAAGGCAGATAAAGCTTGCAATTGAGAGGTCAATGCGTGACAAGGTACCTGTCTGAACATGGAAGTGTGTGGGCTCTCCTGTATTACGGAGTCCCACATCCTCATTCTTCACAATTGATGAAATAATATTGCCCCTTGTGTTGGCCAAAACATCACCCCAAAAAGGATGTCTACCATTCATATCTCCCAGTATGAGAAAAGGTTGAGGGAGTTGTTGAATGACCACTATTAAATCATCATATAAAATATTATCATTTGGAGTTAAGTACAGAGAGCATATTGTATATTTTCTTCCTATATCAATTTGTACAACCACTGTCTGCAGGGGTGTACGAATAGAAATAGGTATTTGGGGAACATCTCAACGAACATACATGAGACTTCCGCCATGGCTCCCTGCTTGTTGATTATATGTTGTTCTATAGCTAACATACTCTCGAGGACTAGGAGTGTTAGCATCAACTTACTTTCCTGTAGACATAAAATTGTGGGGGAATGTTCACGAATTAGGAGCTTACGTTCTTCATATTTCACCCTCAAACCCTGACAGTTCCATTGCAAAATGGAGGAGAAAACTATGGATTATTTCTGGAAGACATCTTGGATGAGGTCTTCCCATTAGCAGTTTTTAATCTAACATTATTACCTGTAGGTCTCTTCAGAATTGGTCTCGTTATGTTGGGTTTTACGTTTGTGTTTTTCTTTGTATCCTTTTGATCTATTTGTTGAGGTGGATGGTGGACCTCAGCTTGAATTTTTTATTTATTCAGTTTATCTTCTGGTTCATTAGAAACATCAACAGACAAAACATCAAATTTATTTGATGTCGTAACTTTAATGTTTCTAATGGAGAGGGAGAGAGAGATGGAGGCCTCTCTCTTTTATGATTAATAAATGGTGGGATTCTAGGTTTTAGCACCTTTCCCACTACAGGTGCATCAGGTAAGTTGGTCATAAGTGGAACCTCCATCAAATCAGGCAAGGACACGGCCTGAGAGAGGTTTGTACTATTTTTTTGTAATGGGGGATGAAGGCTGTACAGCAATGGGCAATGCCCCAGTGTTAATACACTGCGGTAAAGCCTCAGGAGGTAATATGGTTACCTCGTTATTTGACATTTTATCAGATGGTATATTTTTTTTTGAGCTATTGGCAGTAATAGGTTAATTTGATTTTAATGCCTTAGAATATGTATTTGATTTATTTCATGGTCTTTTGGCATGGGTTACACACATTTATATGTTCTAAGTTCGATTTGTCGAGGGCAGCTTCCTCCAACTTATATAGCTCGCAGCTCTTGTCTGTGGATTTATGATTCGAGCTGCAATTTAAACACCTGGCTCTAAGTGCACACTCTCCATGGTAAGACGGGTGCCCAAACCTAAAACAATTAAAGCATTGCAGTGGCTTCTGCTTGAATGGTCTTACTTTAATTCTTTCGTTCTCAATAATAATATGAAAAGGTATATCAGCATCCTGGAGCGTAAGGATTATCATTGATGTACCTGGAACTTTGTGAACTTTCCATACATTTAGTGGACACATGGCCAGTATCTCCTCCTCTGTAAATTCATATAGATCTGTTAAAAACTAACCCCCTTTCGTAGCTAAAATTTAGGTGGGGTTTGACATCTAACTTAATGTCCTCATTACTTGTTTGCATGTTAGACAATATTACCGACTGTGTACTGGATTTGGCATGGATAAGGAAACTATTTTTTGCAAAATGAGATATATCGCCTAATGCAATAGTTCCTACTTTTTTCTGAATCAATTTGCATATTTTAAAATAATTCCCTGTAACCCCCTTTGATTCAACTATAAGCCACATCGGTGGTTTTGGCTTTCTCTTGGAGGGCATAACTAAATCTGCGTCTTTTTCCAACCAATCGGCAGGCCTATACACATCCAAGTCCTTTGGTACCTTATCGCAGAGAGCAGCCAAGACATTCAAGTTATTAATTTTAATATTATTCAAGTCACTTATTGCACTAAATGCTTCGTCATAACTACTGTAAGATATCCATGAATCCCATGTTTCAGCTTCAAGTTTCATCCTTATTTCTTTTATGCATCCATAGCATTCAAATGCTTTATATAGATCATCATAATTTGTCTCTATTGAAATTTGGGGAACATGAAGGATTTGAAGTTTCCTCGTTTTACTGTTACCCAAATTAGTCAATTTTGAAATATCAGTAGAATGGTCCTTTCCCGTTCCAAGGTCATCAACAGAACTTTCCCTTATCAGATTATCAGAGGTCATAAACAGTGCCAGGGGGGAGTCAGCAAATCCAGGGGATGGGGAGTCAGTATTTGAAGGGTCCATAGTTAAGGGTGGGATTTTCTTTTTTTTTGTTGGTTTTGTTGGTTTACCAGCTCAAGAATTTTAACAAAGTATCATACATTGGAAAGAAAATTTGCATTCTCCACTATCGGCACAATGAGAGTATACTTCCAAGATGGTCCACTCCATACCCTACCCGAAGGATAGCATCAAAACAGATACTGTATAGAGGCACAGATGTAAGCTAAACCCACCTGTTAAGACTGAGACCAAGGATATATGGAATCACCCTCCCCATATCTGTAATGATGGGCTTCTGGCCAAAAGCCAAGAGTCCCCCCTCAAGGACTGGATCCCCCTGGATTCTGATGACCCAATCCTTGAGAGTAGTTCCGCCAAAAAGGTCCAAACCATCTTTGGGATGGCTGAGATCATCCAATACTCTCCTATATAGCTTTGAATGCGACTACCTCCCAACCGTGACCCCTTCTCCCATTCATCTAAGTAGGCAGTAATAACGAATGTGGAAATATCTACGCCATTTAAATAAAATAAAAATAAATAGATGAATAAATAAATGAACAAATAAAATAAATATATATATATGCATACATCTACATATACAGTATATATATATACATATATATATATATATATATATATATATATATATATATATATATATATATATATATATATATATATATATATATATAAATAAATATATAACTTAAGAGAAATAATACTCATAGAGTTAGAAGAGCAAGACAAAAGAAAGTTGATAAAATTAGGAGAAGGTCGAAGAAATATTGAGCAAAAGGAATAGGAAAGGGAGAGAAATTTAGATTTGAACTTGGGGAGTAATTTCCCCAAGTTTGAGAGCCCTCTTCTCCGTCACAATTCTTCAACAATATGAAGAAACCACATGACTGCATCAAGGCATTCTATCATTAAGAGGGACATTGTCTTTATAAAAAGGCTTAATTTGACCTAGCAAATCACAGTTTATGCTGTGGTAGATACAGAGAAAGTAACCAGCAAGGATCTCCAAGCTTTGCAAGACTAAACTTCCTTTTGGGATGTATTATACAGTGTGTGTGTGGTATATTGAAATGTAACCTTTTAAGCCTATGATTAATGCTTCTGTGACTGAGTTACAGCTTGATGACAAAAGAGAGTAATCTCTTGAGACTTTCAACCTAACAATTGTTAGGTCCACCTCTACAATTCTGAAACAGGGTTCAAATAGAAAGCTGTAGGATCATTAGAGATATTATTATCCCATGGGATCCCCTAGTTATTCTCTTTGTGAAATCCATGAGATTAAAACTTTCACATGATCCAAGACTCTTCATGCCTTGGTTGTTCCCCGTCATTTACAAGGAAAGTTATGGTCATGGACACTCCTGTCTCCTTTACACTTGTTCTAGTTACCTTTTCAATACCTACATAGAATTTATTGAAAGATATAAAAAACTCATTGCCATTTGGAATGACAGTTCTGGGTCCTATAAGAAGTTAGATGAGGGCAATGGCCTTGACTCTCCTACTAAGGCATATAGAATTATTCTCTTGAGGTTTCTGCCATTTACCTTATTCATGGGTGCTGTAATTGCTGAAAAAAAAATGGTATGGAGCCAAAAGAGAGACAGATTTTAAGAAACCAACTGGTTTCTTATGCCAGACGGACCTTTGAACTCGCTGACTTCATTAGCTACATAATAAAATGGCAATATATATCTTTATTACAAATCTAGGATTCTAAAACAATGGACTATTATTTCTAGATAAAAACACACAATGGTGATGCACTATTTGTTATTCACAGTGAGCGGCCTGAACAAAATGGGTTGTTCATTAATAACCAAGATATGACTGGATCCTTCTTTGATGCTAAAAATGCAGAAAAATAATTTTCTGATTTCATAGTATATTCAATAGCCAAGGAAAGTGCAAAGATGGTCTATGCCATGGAATATAATACAATATACAACTAAGTATACAAAAAAGGGCACCCTCATATACAACCCATCTTGTATAGCTTGACAACAGCTGGACAATTTATTTCTTAGAATATTTCAGGTCTGACAGCAAACAAGCACATTTACTTCTGGCAAGAGTAATAGCCAGAGGAATGATACCAAAGCATTCCCTTTGAAAAAGAGCATCCAACCAGATAGGAAAAACTTGGTATATACACACTAAGGCTTATAAAAGGACCCTTGGTAAAAATGATGCACATGTTAGAGGCATGAATAACCTAAAGAAAGCACATAAACAAAATTAACAGAACCATATGGCAGAAATGGTACACAATCTACCTAAAGGGTTTTGGTGGCCTGGTGGTAGCACCCTAGCCTGGTGATTGCCAGACTGGGGTTCGAGTCACGCTCAAACTTGTTAGTTCCTTTGGTCGCTGTAACCTCAGCATCTTTGCGAGCTAAGGATGGGGGGTTTGGGAGAGTCTAATGGGGTATCTGTTGAGTCATCAGCAGCCATTGCCTGGCCTTCTTTGGTCCTAGCTTGGTTGGAGAGGGGGCTTGGGTACTAATCACATGTGTATATGGTCAGTCTCTAGGGTATTGTCCTGCTTGATAGAGCAATGTCACTGTCCCTTGCCTCTGCCATTCATGAGCGGTCTTTAAACCTTTAAAAGGTATATGAATTCTTCCCTTAGGTCAAAAGAGGTCCTCATTTCCAAACTGTATAAAAATACAGTACAATATGTGAACCATCAACAACAAAAGTGTCTCCTTATGCTCGATGGCCTAGGGCATTAACTGATGGAAAGGTAAATCCTACCAAATTCATGCAAAAGCCATTACTGTAAAGATAATGAATGTGTGCTGACTAATTGTAATGTGTGCTACCCTTACATCTCATAGAAATCTAACATTAAATACTGTGATAACCATGACTATTGTAAATTATAAAGCTTGAAATGCAAAACATTCAGACTATGGCTAGATGGATGAAAAAAAAAATGAGAAGTCATGACACTTCATCAAAAGTTTTAGATAAAGCCTGCCATTACTTGAAGTGTAAGTCTTTGATCATAATCTCCACTTGGAAAATAAGAACTATAGATGTCCTTTTACTAGGAAAAAAAAAGGCCTGAGGATCCATGTCCCAAAAATCAAAATAAAGTTATAGGACTTATCCTCATAAATAGTATATGTTTTTCCCTATCCATTACATTCATCATATTCATACTGGAAAATTAATACTGTATATGCATAAGAAATAGGAGATTGAAATACCATGGTTGGGGAATAAAAGGACTATCAAAACCTTAGTCTGAGCCTGAAATAGAAAACAAGGTCCAATATTATGGAGAATGTGCCAGAAGTCCATACCATTGGACAGCGTGGAAGTATAGACTCCAGCCACCACAGTAGGTGATGAAAAGGATTAAGATAACATGGTATTTACATCTGAAAGATGACAGCATGGTCTGCCATTACATTTACATATATAGTACTATAAGGTACTTTCTCCATAACGTTGCCCTCAGTCCCTGTCATCAAGACCTTAGAAAACGTATCCGCTGGTCTGAAATGGGAATCATTTACAGACTCTTAATAAGATAGAGATTGAGCTTGAGGCCTTTGCCAAGAAACCTAATGATTTGTCATTAAACACATGATTTGAAAGAGGAGCTGAGAGAAACACAAAGAGTGGAGGGGCCAGTGATGGAGATACAGAATACTGAAGTGAAGCAGGCATTGAGTAAAATGAAAAATGGTAAAGCACCAGGCCCACCAGAGTTCCAAATTGAAATGGTCGAGATACTGATTCCAAAGGGTGAAGAATGGATGCTGGATTTATTGAGATCAATATGTCAAGAGGAAATAATGCCTAAAGACTGGGAGGAGAATCTACTAGTATCTACATTTAAGCAGAAAGATGACATCATAGAATGCAGTAACTACATGGAATTAAACTAACAGAGCATGGTTTGAAAGTTTTAGAGAGGGTACTAGATGAGAGGTTGAGAGACTGTAAAGAGTGGGAAACAGCTGTTTGGATTCATGAGGGGGAGAGGGACTCTGGATGTTATCTTTATAGTAAGTCAGTTAGAGGAAAAGAGACTAGAGGGAAAAAAAAAAGCTTTTGTGGATTTAGAGAAGGCATATGATAGAATATCAAGAGAAGTGATGTTTTGGTGCTTGAGGAAGAGGAAAGTCCCAGAGAAGTTGGTAAGAATGTTGGAGATTATAGAGAAAAGGACACGGACAAAAGTAATAACAGCTGTTGGAGAAACAGAAACCTTAGAGGTTAGTTTTGAATTCCACCAGGGATCAGCATTAGGCCAGTTTTTATTTGTTAGTCTTGGATGTGTTAAGTGAAGAGATCAGAAATGAAGAGTTGTAGGAGTTGCTATATGCAGACGATTGGGTGATTACACCTGAAAATGAGGAAGGGTGTTAGAGTGGCAAGAGACTTTGGAAAGGGGTGGCTTAAGGGTAAATTTAGATAATACTGAAGCTATGGCGAGCAATAATTAAGGTAGGGATACACAAAAGTAGAGCAGTTATAAAACAGGTTGAATAGTTTGGCAACTTAGGATCTACTATAAATCAGGAGGAAGGATGTGAGGCTAAAGTTGAGAATAGGATAATTGAAGCATGGGGAAAAGTGAAGGGAGGTAGCAAGAGTGGTATGTGATAAGAAAATGCCAATCAAAGTAAAAGTCAAGAACTATAACACAGTAATGAGACTGGTGTTAATGTATGGATCAGAAACTTGGGCTTTAAGATCAAAAGAGGAGGCAAAGCTTAAGAGAACAGAGATGAGAATGCTGAGGTGGATTATGGAAATACAGTATCACTCATGGAAAAATTGGAAAATGATAAAACAAGAAGAATGGCAGGGGTAGAAAAGACTACAGAGATGATAAGAAAGTCACGACTGAGATGGCATGGGCACGTATTAAGGATGGAAGGTAGGGAGGGTATAGAATCCTGCAACATAGCAGGTGCCAGTGTGATTTTTCTATATATTGAAAGCCTTTTAGTTTAATGGTAATTATGTTTGCTCATGCCTAAAGTTTCCGATGTTGCGTTTTCTATATAAAGTAAAAAGAATCAATGCATAGAAAATGTTTTTGCTGATGTAATCAGATTTATGAATTGGTTCTATTATGGCACTGAATGTTGAATTCTAATTAGTTTCACCATAACGTATGCCTTGTTTTTGGTATCAATGAATGTGAACATTATAGAAAGTTAAGATTGCCCGTTCATCTCTTATTGCACAATTTTACGTGATTTCTTGAACTGGAAGTACAATCTCTGCATTTAATTGAATTAAGTTGTATGTAAAAATTGATTTAATGGAGTTTAATGTAACAATTATTAAGGAGAATTGATATAATTATTTTTAATTGAGTTATAAAAGCTGTGAAAAGTGTAATTAGGAATGTAATGTGTCATTGTTTATACATTTTCTGAAGCTAAACACGAGGCCCGGAGGTGACGCTTTAGAATTGTTGATATGTTGACCGGTTTCCGCCCAGACGAGACGTGTGTGTATGGACATGCCCCTGTGTATAAATTATCAATTGAACGTGGTCTGGTTAAGTTTGGGACATACCATACCATCGTGAAACTTGAAAATAGTTCATTTTAAAGACTGACAGCATTGTATTATACTGAAATTTATGTGTTATACTTGTCAGCCTACCTTGGAATACAGTGTTAGTAACAATTTATGTTTTTATTTTGTGAATAGTTTGATTTAGCCATACTTTTTATGGAAAGATATATTAAGTTTAAATATGTTTCATAGTTACAATTTGCACAGATTGAATTACTTATATTAAACACTTAAAGCTTTTCTGGGGGGCCTGTGACGGCCGGTGAGAAAGGTCCTTCCTTATACCTTTCCTAATATAAATCTTCCAAATATACTAGAGAAAGATAAAAGCATGGAATGCAGAGGTTACAACCCTCGCGCGAACACCTTGTAGGTGTCGTGTATTAAACAAAGGCGTGTGTAAACCACTATTCACAGGTTGTCTTCCATTTAGATAATCCCTTCATCAATGGGGAGGGCCGTGACAGGCCCTAGATAACATGGTTGAACTCCCCAACGACACCTACCACGCGCGCCCTCTAGGACATCCTTCTTTAATTGGACTTCAAGCAAGCATAGTTTTTTTTGGGCACAGTGTTTTTTCGAAGAATTTCTCGTTATTTCAACATGACTGACGTTGTTACTTCACCCTTACCAATGTTAAGTACCATAGTTTGTTTTGGCAGTTTTTGACAGTACCGGGCATTTGTTCTATTTCCATTATGGTGGTTTTTAGTTTTGGAAGCGATTGTCCTGCCGAGATATCGGCAGCCATTTTGGGTATGTTCGCTTCGGTAAATTTTCTAGTTAATTTTGCCCATCTGGTACTCTGTCGGATAGGTTATATCACTTACGTTTTATGGCCTTTTATGTTATCATTAATTATTATTAATTTTTACTATGGTATTTATTTGCTTGCAAGTCCAATTTGGACCTACGAAGAATAGCGATTTAAGATAGCATTTTAAAGCATAGTAACGGTTTAAAGCTTAGCGTTTTAAAGCATAGTAACGATTTAAAGCTTAGCGATTTAGTCTGTTAATTTGTACCCTCCTGGAGGGTTCGTTTTAGACTATATCCTTGTTTTTTGGTTACGTTGTCGTTATTCTTCGTTATTACTATTACTAAGAAAAGCAATCAATTTTATTAAATTTCTTATTTATTGTGTGATGTTAATTTTTAATATGTAACCTTGAGAGCGAAAGCATAGAGTGCTCGTTTCCTGTTCTACAGGTATGAGTTATCCTTTCTCTCGTTTTCTTTGAGTAAGAGAGGTGAATTTCCCGTTCTCCGTTTTATACGATCACGGGTTATTCAGGCCTCTTCTCAGTATCAGAATTGATGATAGTACGTTTAATATTATAAACGATTTATTGATGTGGTTACTGTTAATATAGCTAACACTATTATTAGGTACGTTAGTGTATGAGTCATTAATTGGGGTCGTTTTATACCGACACCCTTAGCTCCGCCTTGAGTTATGCTTGGCTCCGCCTTGAGTTATGCTTGGCTCCGCCTTGAGTTATGCTCCGCTATAATGGATACTCATTGGGTGAGAACTAGTTATCGTTCCGGAGCAGATTTTTGGAGTGCAACGGTGAAATCCGGCACTCGGACTCCGGCTGAAGCCTTTTACACACGAACCTTTGTCATGTTTGATCACAATTACACAGTTAAGGCCCCCGTTTTCATCGTATCTCCGGCTTCACTGGAGATAACTCATTCATTGAGGATAATGTTATCGTACCGGAGACGGTCACGATTTCACGATGACGGGCCTTTGCTACCGGACCTCCGGTAAAAACAGAGATCAAGCAGGAGTCCAGAACCGGAGTTAACAGTGTGATATCGATGAAGTTTAGAGATTCATGCTATGTGGTTACTGGTTTTCTATTATAATTTCTTATTTTATTAAGGTGTTACCTACTACCATACTCACACATTAATTAAGATTTAAGTGTTTCTGATTCATAAGTCAATGACAAGAATCTCAAGGAACATCCAGACTTATGTCTTCTTTCTTTTTACAGAAAGTCCGCTGCACTGCCAGGGGCTGCTCCGCTGCCTTTACTGATTCCATGGGCCATGATCTATGCCGGGCCCATGCCCATTGCGCCATATCCTTCTCTCGGGAACCGGGACAAGCCCCCTATACGATATGGTTTCCGGAGGCATGCATGCTCTGCTATGGGCTGTCAGCCCTACTCCTGAGCGAGGAGGTAAGTTGGTTCTAGTGGCCCTGTTAATATTCTTTGCGAAGAATTAATTGCTCTTTGTATATTGACTTCAGTTTTGACTTCATCATTAATTCCCTCTCCTCTTTCAGGCTGATGATGAATCTCTCAGGGAGGCGAGAGCTACTCTCCGGACTTGGGTGTCAGGGTTTGGGAGGAATGCGCCTGCTGGCGCACCCTATCTTCTTGATGGAGACATGGCTTCTCGCCTATTCCCAGGCTCTACTACTGCAGCAGTTCCACCGGAGACAGCGGCCCCGTTAATTGAAGTGATTAGAGAAACCATTCTAACTGAGGAAGAGGTTTTAGTGACGGAGGCCGAGCCCTACCTAGGTCTGGACGAGGAACCCATGGATGAGCAGGTAGGTGGTGTTGAGTTGGTGGACCCCCTTTCACCCCACACTCCTTCCTCTTCTACTTCCTTTCACGGCTTTGATAAACCTACGGCTTCTACTCTAGGTTCCTCCATTCCTGTACGACCCAAGGTGAAGCCACTACGTACCTTTAAGCCTTCAGCTTTGCCATTATCAGTGTCACCGGTTCCGGGACCCTCAAAGGATCCTGATGTTCATATTGCTATACCTAAAACCGTGACTCCTAAGAAGTCAAAGTCTACTAAGTCCAGGGCTTTGTTAGAGGATCAAGCTCGGGAGCCCCCTTTATCCGCCGCCATGGTCAGGGATATTGTGAAAGAGCAGATACAACAATATCTTCAACAGTCTAGGGCAGACCGAGGAGCTATGACGGAGCTCAAAGATATGGTGGCAAGTCTCATCCGTTCCGGAACTCAGATGCCCCCTCCTTCAGCCCCGGACGCATCGAAGTTACCTCCCTTCGAGAAAAACAACCCTTGGAGGTTTGCCTTACATGCTCCATATATTGATGGTGCCATAACTCTAGAGGGCATAGGCACCCGTCCTCTAGAGGACTTAGAATTTTACCCTCCGGGACTAGAATTCCCATTCAACGGCTTCGTGCGATTGAAAGAACATGCCTTGGTTAGGTTAGACAAGGTACCGAAGGAAACGGTAATATTCCCTAAAGAGCAGGCCCAATCTTTCTGGGCCAGGACGTTGTCAGACTGGGGTTGCACTAATTCCAAGCTCACCCCACACAAAGGAGCCTACACCATATTTACAGCTTCTCCAGGTATTACCTTGCCTATTACAGATAAAGTGGCAGCTCTTACTTTTCAGGCTATCAAAGAAGGTTCTGCCATGCCAGCTCTTAAAGAGACCGATCCCACCTCCATGCTCATTCCGAGTACCGTTACTATCTGGGATGATGCCCCCGCTACTTTCACAGTAGGGAAGTTAGACCCAGACTGTGCCTCTAATCTGTTCTCCGAGAAGCTTCCTAAATTACCAGATATTCTTCTCAAGACTGAGTTTGAGGCACGGAATAGGTTGGCTAGGTCTCTCCACTCCATTACCTCCGTGGAGTCCCTAACCTCACTTTACCCGACCGAGACCATGTTCCGGATATTCACAAAGAACCTGTCTCTGTCCTTCCAAATCGACTTACACGAGTTTTGTTCGGCTCGGGTTAGTTGCAGGAAGCACGTTCTTTCTGAGGCCACGATCAGGCATGAACCGAATAGGCTGATAGCTTCCCCCTGCTGGGGTAAGAACCTTTTTCCTCAGGAGGAGGTGAACAAGGTACTACAAGACGCTGCGAGAGCAAATCAAAATTTGCAAGTGAGGTGGGGCCTCACTGCCAAAAAGAGGGTTGAAGGGCAAAAACAAAACTTCTTCAGGAAGAAACAGAGGTTTGCCCCTTACAAGACGAGCCGAGGTCACTACCAACAATCGTCGATTGCCCACTCGTCTTCACAGTCTCCCACTGCTTCGTCTCCTCTACAGCCGAAACACCCTCAACAGGTGGTCTACCTCACTGCTCCCCCAGGTACCCAACCCAACCCCGTTTGGATGCCCTCACCCGCATACATCCCTAGCTACGGACCCTCAGGTCCCTTTCGTGGACACCAGAGAGGTAGCTACAGGGCTAGAGGACAGTTCCGTCAACGAGGCGGACCTAGGACAAGGGGTTCTCGAGGAGGGAAAGAACCTAGATTCACTCCCTCGCAATGATATAGTTCCGGTAGGGGGGAGACTTTACCACTTTCGAGACCGTTGGACCTTCAGTCCGTGGGCTCACAGCATAGTCTCCAAAGGCTTGGGGTGGAAATGGTCACAAGGTTCCCCTCCTCCACCAGTGACCTTCTTCCAGAGACCCACATCCATTCTGAAAGAGTACACCACCGAGTTACTACAGAAAAAAGCAATCAAACGGGTTCGATCGCTGAAGTTCCAAGGCCGCCTGTTCACAGTTCCGAAGAAAGGCTCGTCGGCATTGAGAGTGGTCCTGGACTTGTCAAAGCTAAATTCTTACATCCTCTGCGACAAGTTCCGGATGTTGACCATCTCTCAGGTACGTACCCTGCTTCCCCGTGGGGCCGTCACCACCTCTATCGATCTTACCGACGCCTATTATCACGTACCAATAGCTCGAAACTTCTCTCCTTACCTAGGTTTCCGTCTAGGCAGGAAAGCCTTTGCATTCAAAGTCATGCCCTTCGGCCTCAACATTGCACCCAGGATATTCACGAAACTGGGAGAGACGGTGCTAGAACAACTCAGGAACCAAGGGATTCAGATCGTTGCTTATCTGGACGATTGGCTTATTTGGGCTCGGTCAGCCCTGGAGTGCAACAGAGCTACGAAGAAAGTACTTCGTTTTCTCGCCAACCTGGGATTTCGGGTCAATCTCCAAAAATCCCGCCTACTTCCATCAGACCGCTTCGAATGGTTAGGCATACAGTGGGACCTTGCACGGCACAAGCTGGTTCTACCTCCCAAAAAGGTAAGAGAAATAGCTTCCAAGGTCAAGAATTTTCTAAAACACAGGCAGGTGTCCAGAAGAGCCTTAGAAAGAATCCTCGGCCTTCTGCAATTCGCCTCAGTAACAGATCGCCTATTGAAAGCCAAACTCAAAGACATCAATCGAGTTTGGAGAAAGAGAGCCACAGTACCTTTAAGAGACAAGGTCTCGAAAATCCCCTCTGTCTTGAAAATGAGATTACAGCCATGGTCCGAATCGAAGAACCTTTCCAAATCGGTTCCTCTTCAATTCCCACCCCCACAAGTGACAATTCATACAGACGCGTCTCTGAGTGGATGGGGGGGTTACTACGAACGTCAGATGTTTCAGGGCTCTTGGTCACCCGCCATGAAACACTTCCACATCAATGTTCTCGAAGCCATGGCAGTGTTCTTGACCCTGAAGAGGCTCTCTCCTCCGAGGTCGACCCACATCAGAGTAGTGTCAGACAGCACAGCCGTAGTACACTGCATCAACAGAGGAGGATCCAAGTCGCCCAACCTGAATCAGATCCTGGTCACTATCTTCACCTTGGCAGCAGAAAAGAACTGGTTCCTGTCAGCAACCCACCTAGCGGGAGTCCAGAATGTGATAGCGGACTCACTATCCAGGATGAAACCACTGGAATCAGAATGGTCTCTGGACATAATTTCATTCCAGTGGATACTCAGGCTGGTTCCGGGCCTTCAGGTAGATCTATTCGCAACTCAGATGAATCACAAACTTCCTTGTTATGTGACACCAAACATGGACCCTCAGGCTTATGCCATAGACGCATTAACCCTGGATTGGAACCTTTGGAGGAAGATTTACCTATTTCCACCAGTGAATCTTCTAATGAAAGTATTGCACAAACTACGCTCCTTCCTGGGGACAGTGGCCTTAGTAGCACCTCACTGGCCAAAGAGCAGTTGGTTTCCTCTCCTCCTCGAGCTGAAACTCCGACCCTTCCGGATTCCATTCCCCAAACTAACCCAAGTAATTCAAACACAGACTGTGTCAGATTCCTCAAGGATAGCCAAAACCCTAACTTTGTGGACTTCATGAAGTTTGCAGCGCATAAAGACGCAAACATTGACCCAGAAAACGTTCTCTTCATCGAAGCGGACAAAAGGGACTCGACAATTCGTCAATATGATTCGGCTGTTAAGAAATTAGCAGGTTTCTTAAAGAATTCAGACCACACTCGTATGACTCCGAATTTAGCCATCTCGTTCTTTAGGTTCTTATTTGACAAGGGCTTGGCAGCTAGCACTATAACTACCATCAAGTCAGCTCTGAAGAAGATATTCCTGGTTGGGTTTAACATTAATCTAGCTGATTCCTATTTCTCATCTATTCCAAAAGCATGTGCTAGGCTTCGGCCGTTGGATCGGCCACAAAAAGTCTCTTGGTCTCTGAACAATGTCCTCAAACTCGCGTCGGACACTGACAACGAGTCCTGCTCTTATATCACTCTGCTTAGGAAGACGTTATTTCTATCAGCTATGGCCTCAGGTGCTAGAATCTCAGAACTAGCAGCGCTCTCACGTAACCCGGAAAACATAGATTTCCTCCCTACAGGCGAAGTACTGCTTACCCCAGACAGAGCTTTCCTAGCAAAAAATGAGGACCCGCAAAATAGGTGGTCCCCTTGGAAGATCATCTCTCTTCCCCAGGATCCTTCGCTGTGTCCAGTCACTTCTCTCAGGACCTTTTTAGCTAGATCTGCCACCCGCTCGTCTGGCCCCTTATTTATCAGGGAACAAGGTGGTACTTTGACCATTCAAGGTATCAGACAACAAATCCTCTACTTCATTAAACATGCTAACCCGGAATCATTTCCCCATGCTCATGATATACGGTCAATAGCTACCTCTATCAATTACTTCCAGAACATGGACTTTGATGACCTTAAAAAATACACGGGTTGGAAGTCTCCTATGGTTTTCAAACGCCACTATCTAAAGAACTTACAGGCCCTTAAATACCCTACGGTTGCAGCGGGGAGTCTTATCTCCCCCCATTAATCTCTGATTATTTCTTTATTCCATCTCTTCTCTCCTCCCTCCTGACCACCTCTCACACCACGTCGCCACTATCCTGGGTGGTTCGTTAGCCCTAAGTTATTTTGCCATGTTTAATTGTTATGATTTAACTGTTATTGTAATTATCATTCCTGTAAAGTTTAGATAGGCTTAGACATGTAAGGTTGATTCCTTTCACGACGGGACACTCAGGTGATCCCTGGTCCTCATATTATTTTAGCATTACATCCCCTATGCCTATGGCTAGTTTATGATTTATGTTTACTTACAGTATTATATTATTGCCTTACATGGTGTTTGTTTTCTCCTTATTATGTTATTAATTTATTGGGCTTGGAAGGCATTCTCTGGTACATTCTCACCGGCCGTCACAGGCCCCCCAGAAAAGGGATTTTGACGAAGGAAAAATCTATTTCTGGGAAGAGGCCTGTGACGCCCGGTGAAACCCTTCCCGGTTATTTGATACGGACCCCACCCCTCTTTTTCCTTGCCAAGCCATATGTTCTTGCAGAAGGATGTCCTAGAGGGCGCGCGTGGTAGGTGTCGTTGGGGAGTTCAACCATGTTATCTAGGGCCTGTCACGGCCCTCCCCATTGATGAAGGGATTATCTAAATGGAAGACAACCTGTGAATAGTGGTTTACACACGCCTTTGTTTAATACACGACACCTACAAGGTGTTCGCGCGAGGGTTGTAACCTCTGCATTCCATGCTTTTATCTTTCTCTAGTATATTTGGAAGATTTATATTAGGAAAGGTATAAGGAAGGACCTTTCTCACCGGGCGTCACAGGCCTCTTCCCAGAAATAGATTTTTCCTTCGTCAAAATCCCTTTTTTATGATGAATAGATTAGCTTTTGTTTATTGCAAAGATGACGACATCCATCAGTGAATTTTGTCTGTTATTTTGAGGCCTCTTCAAAGTATAATGCTCTACAATATTATTGCTGAAAAATATTGAGGAAATTTTATTATGTCTATAGTAGGCATGTAATTGAAATGGATTTATCATGTATGGTACCATAGTGCAAATACAGTACCATTTTTACATCAAACTTCTCTTTATATTCTATGCACATATTGCCAGTATAAAGGCTACCACATATCAGTACTATTATGTAATAGTCATTTCTTGAGAATAAGTCACTTATAGATTTGTGTTTTTTTGTTTGCTCTATAAATGTTGTTGTAAAGCTCTTGTGAAGATAGTCCTAAGAGGCCTGGTGATATTAAATTTAAGGAAATGGCTTTCCCTCATTAATTCACCCTACCAAAGAGGTCATACCTGATAAGTCGGTTCTGACACCACAGAACCTTTTACAGAGGGAGTGAAGAGGGCTAGGGAGGAACATGTTTGGGGGAGATGATCAAGAGGGAGGTAGAGAATTATATGACGAGATAAGGTGAAGGATGATATGCAGAGAAGAGGTTTGGTGGAAGAGGATGTCTTTGATAGAAGGGATTGGAGAGGGCGCATCAGGCAACCGACCCCTCAATGTAGGAATAATGGTGGGGAAGAAGAAGACATGATTTGAATCTTTATCCATTAACAAAGAATGAAATAAGGGGAAATCAGAGCTTTACAAATGCAACTTGAGTTCCTAATTAACGTTTTATGAACACTTAGAAATTGGACCATAAACAAATTCTAATACTGTAACTCAATAAAATGCAATAGGCTATTAATAACCTACTCAAACTGGAAAGGAGAAAGACCATGGTTACCAAATACAGATATGTCATAAACATGCTTAGAAGCAATATGAACAGCAACTGTAAGAGACTTAAAAAAGAATCTAATAAAATTTCTGAACATGATGCGTTGCTGATCTACACTTGAATTAAAATCTATAATGACAGTAACCTAACTGATGAAACATTGAACTCGAGTGTTATTGTAACCTTTGCACTCTAAGAAGACACTACCAAGACCTTAGCATATCTCATATAACTAGACCATGAATCTACTATAAATCTACAAGAGACAATGCACACAACTTCAGAGAAGTTGTGGCATACTGGGCATAGCCTTTCTTGGTAATAAATATTGGATAATTTACTGTTCTTAAAATCTTTTATTTTCCTTTTTCCTTTCCTCACTGGGCTATTGTCCCTGTTGGAGCCCTTAGGCTTATAGTATCCTGCTTTTCGAACTAGGGCTGTAACTTAGCAAGTAATACTAATAATAATATAACCTACCAAAATATAATCATAAAGATAAAAGTGAACTACATAACAATCAACTGTTGTATGCCACTATATTAGGCCAGGATGTAAACAACTTGCTCATGTTAGACCAGGACTGGTTGTCTGAAAAGGCTAACATACATGTAAATCCATTGAAAACAGTTACACACACTTAATTATATTCAGAAAACCATTTCCAAACAGCCAAATATCTTTTACTAAAACATAATTAAAAAATCGTCTCAAATTTTTTCTCAAAAGATTGGGAATAATCGTTACAATGGATGACACATGTCGGTCAGATCATATGGAGCTGGGTTCCTTTCATTATTGGGGGTATTGTTTTTCTGTGTCTACCTTTAAGGACTAATAAAAGGACCATTCAGATTATTGCTTTTCAAACATTTGTTGCCAAATGATTTACTTCAACATCCTTAGGCAATTTAATATTGGTCAGGATAATAGAGATATTTACATTATGCTATACAAAATATGTTATTAAATATCAATGAGGAAAATTAATATACCTGCAAATTTCCTTCTGTTTTCATCCTTGATGTATGAAAATTTCTCTACAATTTCCTTGGGTGCTTGTAATGGAGCATATGGATTCCCCGAATGAACTGCTAAGTGGGCCAAATAAAGGAATAAAGGCTCGGATGTGTTGTGTTTCTTAATAATGTCAACAGCTTCATCAGTGAAAAGGTCAGTTGCATACTTCCCTGAAAAACCAAAAAAAAGTCAAATAATACAAAAGATTATCAGATAAATTCCAAAACTTTTTAATAAAACTATGAAAAAATAAAGTTTTTGTGCTTCAGAAAGTCAGGAATAACGGTAAAATTATATTTTAGATAAAAAATATTTTCGGGTTAAAGAGCAATACAGTCAGTCCTTTTTATATAAAGATTCTCCAACCCCAGATTTCTCTACATTCTGTTGAACTGTTGATACCATTAATAAAAGAATACATTGAAAATTGACTCATAAACAGCTACAAAACTGTGATCATGTACTAACTGTGAAATCATGGCCCTTAAATCTGTTTCAAGTGTATAGTGCGTTGGCCCAAAGGGTAAGGTACCCAACTTCATAGGAGCTACCATGTATCATTAGATTATTTCCCTGATGCAGACGGTAAAAATTCTCAACTTAATAGAAAAGGAGAAAAAGTATTTCGTTAAAGTTGCCCATAAGTATGGGAAGAACAAGTCTTCAGTTCGTGAGATCTTAAGGAGAAAGGAGATATGATCTACCATTACTAAGGCCCATTCCCAACTAAAGCCAAAGGGTTGGTATGTGACAAAGGTTTGGTACAATGAACTCATTGATAAAGGATATGATTAAGAGAATATATGCTGATTCGGGCATGTTACTATAAAAGCGATTTTGACGAAGGAAAAATCTATTTCTGGGCGAGAGACCCGTGTCGCCCAGTGAAATGCTCCTATAGCACCATTTCTAAGGTATATAACTGCAATATTTAAGCACTGGGACCTTCGGCCCCTAATTGCTTTCCTTTAGGATACTCATGTATCTTTTATCTTACAGACTGTCCGCTGTGCGATGACGGCATGTGTTGCTGTTCTCCACCAACCCTGCGGCCATAATGTGTGTCGTTCGCACGCTCACTGCTCTCTTCAAGTGGATGACCTAGCTGTTTGGTATCCGGACAACTGTGGTCCTGTCTGCTACAAATTGGTTTCCGCTCTAACATCTGAAGCGGTGAGTGAAGTTACTTCATTACATAATTATGGGGAGTCACATTTTAATTATTATTTTGTACCGTAAGGCCACAGTCCTATGGACTTCCTGCATGCCTTATATGTGCCTACAAAGCCCTTGGGCTTCTTAGTTTTCCTTTGGCACTTTTATCACTCACTAATAGTCTGTTCTCTTTCAGAGCACCCAGCTTGAAATGGAAACAGCCCGAGCTACCCTCAAGATCTTGGTTGGCGGGTTCGCCCGCAACGTGAAGGCCAGACAGCCATATGTCCTTTCTGAGGAATGGTGTTCCCTCCTCTACCCCAATGCTAAAACATCAGCTGCGGTCCCCAAAGCGCTAGCGGACCCGATCATCGAGAGCATTGCTTCTCTTTTTCTGGCCCTGGACCAAGGGGAGACGGGCGCCACCCTAACTGAGGACGTCCCTACCCTCGAAGTTGATGTGGAACCCATGGCTCTGGATGATCCCGACGCAGGTAGGGACGTAGGTGAGTCAGGTGGTTCCCGGGCTGGGATTCCTCTCCCTAGCCCGGCTTTCTCTTCTACTTCGGACCAATCTTCCTTTCGCGGTTTTCCTGAGGCAACCGGGACTGATCTCAGCTCCCGACCCGTTCCAACCAAAGTGAAGGCTCCTCACAAGTCTTTATTTTGAACCCACAATTCTTCCCACGACCACAACCCTTCGAGATCGTCACCCTCGGAGGCTAAATCCTTCTCCACCAGAGTTTCTCAAGACCCAATTGCTGTGCCCTTAACCTCTCAAGAGGTAGTCTCTGTTCCGGCACCTGTTCCCCCCCAGGCGGGATCATTTAACATGGAGGAGTTTTCTGACAAACTATTTGCTCGTTTTGAGTCGATACTATCGTCTCATACGAAGCAATCACACGAGAGGATAGCTTCTGTGGAGAGCCTAGTCCAAGGCCTCGTGAGTTCGGGGCTACCACCTCCTCAACAGCAGTACCCCATTCCCGACGCCTCCAAGCTTCCTCCTTTCAATAAGAATAACCCTTGGAGGTTAGCATTGCATGCCCCCTTCTCGGAGGGTATGCTGTCAATCGAGGGTTTCGGTACACGGCCTCTTACTGACTACGAATTCTACCCGCCGGGTCTTGAATTCCCCTTCTCCGGCTACACTCGCCTCACAGAAGAAGCTCTGATCCGTTTAGATAAGGTTCCAAAGGAAACTGTCATTTTTCCTAAAGAACAGGCACAGTCTGTCTTGGTTTGCCTGTTCCATGAGTGGCAATGTTTGAACACCAAGATTACGGCCCACAAGAGTTCGTACACTATGTTTGTGGCCGAGGCCTTAAATCTGCAAGACTACTCAGATAAAATCAAATTAGGTCTTGGCTATGTTATAAATCCCTTTGCAGCTAGTTAGGTATGGGTCAATAAAATCAGGATACAACTTGGAAAACATCAAAATTATCTGGATATATGCATCAGTGGATGAAGAGTCAGCACTAGCATATCCACCAAGATTTGCAAAAATGATAAAACAAGGGAAATGCAATTCAAGATAAGTTTTCAACTGTGACAAGCTGAGACTTTTTGGAACAAAAAAAAAAATGCCAGGTAGGACCTATATTGATAAAGTGAAAGAACAGGTACTCATGTTCAAATCATGGAAGGATTAGAAAATGGGCCACCCATATAAAATGTCATGGACTGTTTATCTCTCCAAAAATATGTCCCCCTTGAACAATAAGTACAAACAGACGTTTAACATTTTTTGGCAAAACATTGCCATGGCCAGGGCCACTGGCATCCTCTTCAAACAGTGTTCTTATGGGAACTTAGTTCCTGAAGTGGGAGCATACCTTGAGAAGAAAGGGCTGCCATTCAAAGTGTTGCTGATTATCAAAAATGCTCCAGGACATCATCAAGACATTGTTCTGGAGAATCAAGGCACAAGTTTCAAATTTCTGTTGCTAAACACAACTTCACTCTTGATCAGGGCATTATCAAACTTGTAAAAGTCGCCTAAACTCATTTGGTTTGAATATCATACCATTTTTTTCAAAAAATAAAATATACCGTAACTGTGCCTATAAGGAAATAACATATTACAATAAAAGATACAGTACGTTATTTTTTAATCACTAAGGTATAGAACATATGCACTGTAGATCAGTCTACTTAGAAAACAGAATTTTATTCCTATTTTCTACATTAATATAGATTCCTTCACTGTATTGTTTGCTCTAATTTATAGTGTAAAATGTATGTATGTACAGTTACATTGCAAAATTTAAAATTGTACCGTTCACAAATATTTCTATTACTGTACCGTACTAATGTATATTATTACCTCCGCCAACGAAGTAGGAAAGAAGTTATGTTTAACCCATCTTTGTCTGTTTGTTTGTATGTGAACAGCTTCCTGGCCACAATTTTAATCATAGAGTAATAAAAATTGCAGGGATTAATTTATGTACAAAGCAGGAAATTTCAGAAGGTCAAGGTCAAAGGTCAAGGTCACAATCAAGCAAAATGTTCAATTCATGTAATTAGCCATAAGTTTGGACATTGTTGTCACAGAATTCAAATTTGGTTCATATTTAAGAGTATGAAATTAATACATGTTAAGGTCCAAGGTCAAGCAAAAGGTCGAGAAATAAACTGCCGTGGCATAGGTCTCACTCTACTGAGTGCCTCTCTAGTTTCATCGGCCTTCAAAATGTCTTTGAGATGATAAGAAAGTCTTTAGATACAGAACACAGTATGAATATAATGGATTGCTGGAAGTCATGTCCTTTCACCGATACCATTGCATTTATTAAATGAGACTTGGACAAGTTGTGGCTGCAAACAATCTATGCCTGCTGGAAAAAAGTTTGGTCTGGGGCCATTAGTGACTTTAAAGGATTCCTAACAATTGACAAGCATGTTAAAAAACATTAAACGGCAACTAAACTTGGTGGTGATAAAACTACAAACATGTTTAATGAAGATGTTGTTAAATATATAAACAAACATCAGGAAGAATTGATGAAAAAGTATTAGGAAAAGCTTATTTAGTCGTCAACAGAAAAGGAGGGCGTAGATGACTACTCTGAGCCTTAACATTTTACTTGAGACAAATTCATCGAGGTCTTTAGAATGTCCCAGAATTTGAGAGACAAAATAAAAGAATATGTCTCCTATTTGAGGTGGTCCAATACAATACTTAGAGGTAATATAGATATACAGTATGTTAGCTCTACAGCAGGCATATGACAAAATGAAAAGGCAAACACACCAGTTGCTTATGACAAAAATTCATTCAAAGATAAAAAAAATGGTCCTGTGTTGGATGAATTGTAATGGGCCCAGGACTGCCAACCCACAACCTTCTACTTTGTCTGGTGCTAATCCACAACTCCCTGTTTTGGTCTGCTCTCCACCCCAACACCTCAATGACATCTACATCTCGTCAACTTCAATTAAGTGACATAGATCCAGATGAAACACATGCTCTTTCATCAAGTGGAAAAAAGCTGCTGCTATGATGCATACTCTATCATCCTCATATCTTATCAGTGTAGGCATTTTAAGAATGTCATCATAATCTTTGTCATCGACTATAGAGTATCAACAAGAATGGAGTGATTGCTGAGTACCCGAGTAGCCTATAGTTACAAAGAGCACTTTCAAAAACGGATTTTGATCAAAGTGAAAAATCCATTTTTGGGTGAGAGGGCCATGTCGTACTGATGGAAGGGTTCCTTTAGGTATATTTGCTACAGAGATACTCCCAGAAAATGAACCGAAGGTCTCCAGGATTTTAACTCCTGGCGCGAGTATCCAGTAAAGGATATCGCATAATATCAGGGGACGTATTCTAGATATGACACATGGCAATCTTCACCCCGAATAGATTTAACTCTGTGATGTAAGGGGGAAGAGTGGCAAAAGAAAGGAGTGCCGTTCTAGATACCCAGTGGACCTGCTTCCCTACTACTACCGCGATGCCATTCCTTTTCTTACCGTTAAGCAGATATGGCCACAGATAAAGTCATTTTGGGAGGGGTCAGAAAAAGGGTGGGCCTATCAGGACGACATGGCCCTCTCACCCAAAAACTGATTTTTCACTTTGATCAAAATCTGTTTTTTGCGTTCAACGGGTTCTCCCTCCCTCACCTCTCCCACTCTGGGTGGATGATAACTTACGAGTTATTTATTTTTCGTGACTTTTCAATTATTAGCGTTATTTTGGTCCGTGTTTCGTCCTCTCCCCGTTACGGCTCGGGAGTAGTTATGAACGTTTTCCACTCCGCCTTGAGTTCTACTCCGCCATGAGGGATTCTCAATGACTTTCGTTCTATTGTTATATTTATAAATTGTTTACTACATGGGACGGGCTTCATATTGTTTAGATACGACCCTCCAGTGGCCCTTACTCCGGTCTCAGGCAACGGCCATATCCACAATAGCCTTTGTTATTACAACTGTGTTTGTTATTCACAATAATTATTCAGGACCTTTCTTTTCCCTCCGGCCTCACCGGAGATCGTAAATACGCTTTACTATGATCTAAGCTTTAGACTTTAGCTGCGGCTTAGCTTTTTATCTTTCACAATTGAATTATTAGCCACAATTGAATTATTCAGGGCATCTCATTATCCTCCGGCGTCACCGGAGGTCGCCCATACACTTCACACTTATATTTGCCTTGCCTTTAGCTAAGGCTCCTTTATTCAGGACATTTCATTACGCTCCGGCCTCACCGGAGCTCCGGCTTCACCGGAGGTCGCCCATACACTTCACACTTATATTTGCCTTGCCTTTAGCTAAGGCTGGTGTTTATATTTATTTTAAGGGCATGTCACTGCTTCCCCGACCCTTGGAGGTCACCGGATTGCTTTAAGTTAATTATCCTTATGTCATTAACAGACATTAGGTGCATTACAAATATACAAACAATTGAATATTAAAGTGCCAACAATGGTATGGGGCGGTATCAACTTAAAAGTAATATTCGGTTGTTTGGTCAATGCAATATTGGTGCTTAGGGAATTCAGTGAGTGCCGGAACTCTAGAATAATAGGTTTTTTATCCCCTTATCAGAGTTTCAAGAAACACCAGACTCATATCTCCTTTCTTTTACAGAAGGCCCGTTGTACTGCTGAAAGATGCCCTGCCTCGTTCAACGACCCCGTTGGGCATGACCTCTGCCGGTCTCATGCACACTGTTCCATTCCTTTTATCCAGGAACCGGGACAGGCCCAATACCCGGTCTGGTTCCCGGATTTGTGCTCGCTCTGTTACGAGCTGTCGTCAATTCTACTGAACGATGATGTAAGTGGGTTTTCCCTTTGTTCCTTATTTCTTGTTGGCAGACACTAATATAGACATGAATATGATATACACAGTATATTTTGGAGGGCAAACCCCCTCCTCCATCACTAATCACTGCAAATCTTACAGGCCGATGATGTCTCTCTTCGTTCAGCAAGGGCTACTCTTCGTCCGTGGGTGTCGGGCTTCGGCAGGAATGCCCCGTCTGGCGCACCCTATCTCCTCGATGGGGACATGGCCTCCCGCCTCTTCCCAGGCTCGACTACTGCTGCAGTCTCCCCTGACCTTGCTGTCCCCTTAATTGAAGAAGTCAGGGCTACCATTTCCGTGGAGGACGAACCCCTCGTACCGATGGACATGGCGGGTCTGGATATAGACGTAGAACCCAGTGACGAGCAGGTAAGTGGTGCCGAGTTGGTGGAAACGCTTTTCTCTCCTACTCCCTCTCCTACCTCTTCCTTTCTAGGTTTTGATAACTCTAAGGCTTCTCCTCGGGATCCCTCTGCCTCCGTACGACCCAAGGTGAAGCCACTTCGAACTTATAAGACTTCAGCTTTGCCAGTATCAACGTCACCGGTCCCCGGACCCTCGACAGCTCCTGATATTCATATTGCTCCTCGTAAAACCACTACTCCTAAGAAGTCTAAGTCTACCAAATCCAAGAAAAAACCAACGGATGGCTTTCAGGTACCCTGGGCTGATCTCCTCCCCATCGAACTGATCAAAGGATTGGTCAGAGATCAAGTTCAACATCACTCTGGTGCGATAACAGAGATTAAGGATATGATGGCTACTCTGATCCGCGCCGGAACTCAGTTTCCTCCCCCTTCTGCTCCAGACGCATCGAAGCTGCCGCCCTTCGATAAAAACAATCCTTGGCGGTTTGCCTTGCATGCTCCATTCGTAGATGGTTCCCTAACTCTGGAGGGCATAGGCACCCGCCCTCTAGAGGACCTGGAGTTCTATCCCCCGGGCCTAGCATTCCCGTTCAATGGTTTTGTACGGTTAAAGGAACATGCATTGGTCCGTATGGACAAGGTACCGAAGGAAACGGTCATATTTCCAAAAGAGCAGGCCCAGGCTATCTGGGCCAGAACACTATCAGAGTGGGGGTGTATTAACTCCAAGCTCACCCCACACAAAGGTGCCTACACTATTTTTACGACAGCGGCCTCCATCTCTTTGCCGCTCATAGACAAAGTCACAGAGCTGACTATACAGGCCATCAAGGAAGGCTCTTTCATGCCGGCTCTCAAGGAGACGGACCCCACCTCTTTGCTTATTCTGGGTACCTCGGCAGCCTGGGATGCTGCGGCTTCTACCTTCATGGTGGGGAAACTAGACCCGGACTGTGCCTCTACTCTTTTCTCTGAGAAGCTTCTCAGATTAATAGAGAGTCTTCTCAAAACCGAGTTCGAGACCCGTACTAGACTTGCTAGGTCCCTCCAATCCATCACCTCCATGGAGTCCCTAGCATCTCTTTACCCAGAGGAAACGCTGTTCAGAGTCGCCACAAAGAACCAGCTGCTATCCTAACAAATAGACCTCCATGACTTCTGGTCAGCTCGGGTTAGTTGCAGGAAGTTCGTTCTGTTGGAGGCCACCATCAGGCATGAGCCGAACAGACTGATAGCGTCCTCCTGCTGGGGTAAGACCCTCTTCCCTCAGACCGAGGTGGATAAGGTTCTTCAGGACGCAGCGAGGGCAAACCAGAATTTGCAGGTAAGGTGGGGTCTCTCAGCCAAAAAGAGGTTCGAACCCCAGAGACACACGTTCTTCAAGAAGAAGCAGAGGTTTAGCCCTTACAAGGCGGCCCGGGGTACCTCGTCCCCACAGTCTTCCGCGGCCTCGACTTCTCGACAACAGGCGCCTCCTCAGCAGGTAGTCTACCTCGCTGCTTCCCCTGGTACACAGCCCAACCCCTCTTGGATGCCCTCACCTGCATACAACCCTGCCTACGTATCCTCCGGTTCCTTTCGTGGATACCAAAGAGGGAGTTTCAGAGGTAGAGGACAGTTCTGCCAACGCGGCGGGCCTAGAGCAAGGGGTTCCCGTGGAGGGAGGGGCCCTAAGTTCACTCCCTCCCAATGATGTGATGCCGGTAGAGGGAGACTTTATCACTTCCGGGACCATTGGACCTTCAGTCCATGGGCTCACAGCATAATATCAAGGGGCTTGGGTTGGAAATGGTCACAGGGATCCCCCCTCCACCGGTGACCTTCTTCCAGAGACCCACTCCCATCCTGGAAGAGTACACCGCGGAGTTACTCAAGAAGAGAGCAATCAAGCGGGTTCGATCCCTGAAATTCCAAGGCCGACTGTTTACAGTCCCGGAGAAAGACTCGTCGGCGTTGAGGGTAGTTCTGGACTTGTCGAAGCTCAACTCTTACATCCTTTGCGACAAGTTCCGTATGCTGACTATCTCTCAGGTACGGACCTTACTTCCCCGTGGGGCCGTCACCACCTCTATCGATCTTACCGACGCCTGTTATCATGTCCCAGTAGCTCGAAACTTCTCTCCTTACCTAAGCTCAAGAGAGCCTTCGCATTCAAAGTCATGCCCTTCGGTCTCAGCATTGCCCCCAGGGTATTCACGAAACTGGGGGAGACGGTGCTCGAGCAACTCAGACACCAAGGGATACAAATCGTCGCCTATCTGGACGATTGGCTCATTTGGGCCCAGTCGCACCAGGAATGCAATAGAGCTACGTCGAAGGTACTCCATTTTCTCGCCAAACTGGGCTTCCAAGTCAACCTCCGGAAGTCCCGTCTACAACCATCAAGCCACTTCGAATGGTTAGGCATCCGTTGGGACCTCTCAAAGCACAAGCTCTCCCTTCCTCCCAAGAAGGTGAAGGAGATAGCTTCCAAGGTCAGGAACTTTCTCAAACACAAACAGGTGTCCAGAAGAGCTTTAGAACGAATCCTCGGCCTTCTCCAGTTTGCCTCACTGACCGATCTCCTATTAAAAACCAAACTCAAAGACATCAATCGAGTTTGGAGAAAGAGAGCGACAATACCTGACAAGACCTCGAAGAGCCCCTCTGTCTTGAAAATGAGACTACAACCATGGTCCGATCGGAGGAACCTCTCCAAGTCGGTTCCTCTACAGTTCCCCTCTCCACAAGTGACAATTCATACCGACGCGTCTCTGAGTGGATGTGGGGGGGGGGGGGGGGTTACTCCCAACATCAGATGTTTCAGGGCTCTTGGTCACCCGCCATGAGACAGTTTCATATCAATGTTCTCGAAGCCATGGCGGTGTTCTTGACCCTGAAGAGAATCTCCCCTCCGAGGTCGACCCACATCAGAGTAGTCTCAGACAGCACGGCCGTAGTCCACTGCCTCAACAGGGGGGGGGGGGGTCCAAATCACCCAACCTGAATCAGATCCTGGTCACTATCTTCACCTTGGCAACCGACAAAGACTGGTTCCTGTCAGCAACTCACCTAGCAGGAGTCCAGAATGTGATAGCAGACTCATTATCCAGGACGAGCCCACTGGAATCGGAGTGGTCCCTGGACATGCACTCCTTCCGGTGGATACTCAGGCTGGTTTCAGGTCTCCAGGTAGATCTATTCGCGACCCGACTCAATCACAAACTCCCATGTTATGTGACACCGAACCTGGACCCTCAGGCTTATGCCATGGATGCATTAACCCTGGATTGGAACCATTGGCAGAAGATCTACTTATTCCCTCCAGTGAATCTTCTACTGAAAGTCTTGCACAAACTCCGCTCCTTCAACAGGGCAGTAGCTTTAGTGGCACCTCACTGGCCAAAGAGCAGTTGGTTTCCTCTCCTCCTCGAGTTGAAACTCCGTCCCTTCCGGATCCCATTCCCCAAACTGACCCAGGTGTTCCAAACTCAGACTGTGTCAGATTCCTCAAGGATAGCCAAAACCCTAACTTTGTGGATTTCATGAAGTTTGCGGCGCGTAGGGACGCAAACATCGACCCAGATAATGTCCTCTTTATAGAATCAGACAAAAGGGACTCTACGATTCGCCAATATGATTCGGCGGTTAAGAAACTAGCGGATTTCTTAAGGACTTCAGACCATTCGGTTATGACTCCTAATTTAGCCATCTCCTTCTTTAGGTCCATATTTGACAAAGGCCTAGCAGCTAGCACTATAACCACCATTAAGTCAGCTCTGAGGAAAGTCTTCCTGGTTGGGTTTAACATTAACCTGGCGGAGTCTTATTTCTCATCTATTCCAAAAGCATGTGCTAGGCTTCGACCTTCGGTTCGTCCTCAAAAGGTCTCTTGGTCTCTAAATGATGTCCTCAAACTGGCCTCCGACACGGACAATGAATCCTGCTCCTTTATCACTCTTCTTAGGAAGACTTTATTTCTAACAGCTTTGGCCTCGGGTTCCAGAATCTCAGAACTAGCAGCTCTCTCACGAAACTCAGAGAACATGGATTTCCTCCCTTCAGGTGAGGTACTTCTTTCACCAGACAGGGCGTTCCTAGCTAAGAACGAGGACCCCCAAAATAGGTGGTCCCCTTGGAAGATTATTCCTCTTCTCCAAGATACTTCTCTATGTCCGGTCACCACTCTCAGGGCCTTTTTAGCCAGGACTGCTACCCGATCGTCTGGCCCCTTGTTTATCAGAGAACAAGGAGGTACCATTTCCATACGTGGCATTAGGCAACAGATCCTATACTTCATTAAACAAGCCAATCCGGGATCATTTCCCCATGCTCATGATATCCGGTCGGTAGCTACCTCCATCAACTATTTCCAGAATATGGACTTTGATGACCTTAAAAAGTACACGGGTTGGAAATCTCCTATGGTCTTCAAACGCCACTATCTAAAGAACTTACAGGCTCTTAAATACCCAACGGTTGCAGCTGGGAGCCTTATCTCTCCCCATTGATCTTTTGTTCTTCCTTTCATCCATCTCTTCTCTTCTCCTCCTACCCGCCACTTGCACCACGACGCCGCTTCCTTGGTGGTTCGTTAGCCCTAAGTTTATTACATATTAGGTTAATATGATTGTAACTATTATTGTTTACCGTTGTTATAAGGTTGGGATATTCTTTGCCATGTCAGTTTTGTTGCATGTTTTTCTCTGATACTCGGAGGCTTCCCTGTTATCATGTTTGTTTAACCTTACTCTCACTATGCCCTGTGGCTAGTTATGTTTTACGCCTACTTACCTTAATTATATATGATTTTCTTTACATGGTGTTGTTTCTCTCCCTTTATTAAATTAGTAGTTATTGTTGGGCTTGGAAGGCATTCTCTGGTAGATTTTCACCGGGCGCCACAGGTCGACCCAGAAAAGGGATTTTGACGAAGGAAAAATCTATTTCTGGGGAGAGACCTGTGGCGCCCGGTGAAACCCTTCCCCTTTATTTTACACGATCCCACCCTTTCCTTTCCAAGCCATCATGGCCAATACAGAAGGATGTTGTTCAGATGGCGCTCGCGTCGTGGCGTGGGTGGTGTGGCGCTGGGGGTTGGCTAGGGCCTTTGTATCGGCCCATCCCTTTGACGAAGGAATTAACTAAATGGAAGACAACCTATGAATAGTGGATTTCACGCGCCTTTGCTTTATACACGACACCCAAAAGGTGCTCGCGCGAGGGTTGTAACCTCAGCATTCCATGCTTTTATCTTTCTCTCATATAATTGGAAGGTTTTATCAGAAAAGATATTTAAGAAGGACTCTTTTCACCGGGCGCCACAGGTCTCTCCCCAGAAATAGATTTTTCCTTCATCAAAATCCCTTTTTTGGGCTCACGTCATGTCGTCCTGATGGAAGTATACTAGAGAATTGTCTTGAAATTACTATTAGCTGTGGGTTTGTGTATGTGCCTTCTACCTTGAGTAAATTTCCTTATCTGGTCTACTAGACTTATATATGAAATTCCAGAAGTCTGTCTTTTCCACTAAGCCTGGAGCTGGTTTAGTGCTTCCTGCCCCCTGCAGGAAAAATGTCGATACTGACAATAAGGATTCAAGGTTGGTATTTCTGTTGGAACAAAAGTGAAAACTTTGGAGCTTACCTTTTTTTACTTACCATGAGAATGTAAGTTTCATTCCTTCAGAAATCATTATTGTGATTTCAAGATATAAGCCCTATACAGGGATTAAATAAAACTCTTTTGTATTTTATTAGTCTATAACTGAGGGAGCAATAATAAGACGCAAATACGTTTTAAGTATTTTATTATGCAACTAATTTACCAAATGTAGTTACAATAAAGTGTGAATCTGATCCAGCATTACAACACATCAAAGTCCATATTTTCTGGTGTAGAAAAAACATATAAATACATTATCGGAATAACGCCACTCAATGGAGATATGAAACCAAATTTATCTGATGTGTTCAGGTGTTCGGAAATGCATAAACACTGTGACGCAAACGTTCACTCGGTACTGGTGTATTGGTCAGATATGCACCTACATAGAACAGTATGTTAATCATAGCAGTGATCTGCACTAGAGGGTAGATATACCCTTACGCCCGATGCACTGTAAAGTCCCAAAACAGTCCACTGTTAATTGCAGTACTAGACGACAGGTTTAATGACACTACCTGCCAGCACCACAATGTGTTTTATTTCATGCACTTGTTTCGCGTAATGTTTCTAGAAGACCCTGGATGATCTCCACCCAATGTATGAGCGGAGTCTTTCAAAATCCATATGTTGAAAGAAGTTCAACGAAGAAGCAACTTTCCTAGGATCGTGACCTGCGGGTATACTGTCAGGATCCACTCTGCAAATAAAGTAGGCGAGCTTCACTCTCAGTTGTCTTAAAGATAGATTTGATCCTGAGGTTTCGCCTCTGAAGAGCTGTCCTCCCTTGAAGTTTAAAGTTCTTCAAAGATAGACCTTAAGACACTCTACTGGGCACAAAGAGGCATTTTCCTTCAATGGGAAGATTCTCCAAGGACCCCACCTCTTGGTGGGTAGCTCGTTCTTGGCAAGAAAGGCAGGATCAGGAAAAAGGTCCAGTTCTCCTGAGTCTAGGAACTGAATATAGCCTTCGTTTCTGGATAAGGCGGCTATTTCACTAACTCTAGCCCTTGAGGCTATTGCAAACAGAAAAATTACTTTCTGTGTTAAATCCTTTAGAGTACAATCCTCATAGTCTAGGTTCGAAGTATAGTGCTAGGCTTGAGTCTAGCGCATGCTTTCGGAATCTCATCAAAGTTTTCACCAGAGAGGTCCACCTCAAAAGCATACAGAAGTGGTCTAGCCAGGGCCGATTTACAAGAGGTAATTGTAGTAGAAGCCCGGCCTTGCTCGTGTAGGTATATGAAGAACGCAAGACAGAAATCTATCGATATCTCTGTCGGTTTCCTTGCTTTGACAAAGGACACCCATTTCTTCTATGATGATTCATATTGTTTCTTAGTCGAACTTGACTTGTACTCCTCGATAAAGTCAACTTTATCCTTCAAGATTCCAAACATTTTGTTCGCTGCTAGGACAAGAAAATCATGAGATGTAGGTTGTTGGTTCTCGAGGATGAAGCATAGACAGTCGACTTCTGGACCAGTTGAGATAGTACTGGATTTGGCAGAGGAAACAGCTTCAGTTTCAGTTCTAGGACTACAGGGAACCAATTGCTTTTGAGCCACTTGGGGGCCACTACTGCTGCTGTCCCTCTGAAAGATCTTAGCTTGTCAAGGACTCTTAGCAGGAGATTGGTTGGTGGAAACACATAAATGCGATTCCACCTGTTCCAGTCAGGGAACATGGCGTCCATCGCCTCTGCTTGAGAGGCTACGTAACGAGGTAGTTTCTTGTTGTTGCTCGTTGCGAAGAGGTCGATCTGCAGTTCTGGGACTTTTTCCGAGATGAAGGAGAATGAGTCTGCGTCTAGGGACCATTCTGTCTGTATGGGCTGTCGCCTGGATAGAGCGTCCGCCGTCACATTGCGGAACCCTTGTAGGTGAACTGCTGATAGAAGCCATCTCCTTACAGTTTGTGTATATAACCCTTTTTTCCTTAACTCAAATGCTGGGTTGAAAGAGAAACGACACTAAATCCTATATTGTTGTAACCAAGGTCTATAGATCGTGTCTGCCTCCTTGCCAGGTAGAAGATGGCAAACATCACATGGTTGATTTGGGGTGATCTTGAGCCTTGTCGATTTAGACACTTTACTATCACCTCGTTGTCCAGGTCCAGTCGGATGTGGATTGATCTGCGAGGGGATAGTTTCTTCGTCAGGAAAACTGCCATAGCTTCCCAAATGTTAATATGAAAGGTTTTGAACTCATGCGAACAATTCCCTTGCACATTTTTGTCGTGAGAATGGCCTCCCCATCCTTCCAAGGCGGCATGCGTGTGTATCACCACTAATGCTTGTGGTGATTGCAGGAGAATTGTCCGTGCTAGGCTCTTGGCTGTTGACCACGGCCTTAACTGCGTGTATAACAAGATCGGGGTCAACCTTAGTTGATCTCTTCAAGCATTTGATGTGTATTTCCTTTAGACTCCTGATGCATCTTTCAGACGTGCTTTTAGCACTGGGTCTGTCACTGCTGCAAACTGGAGAGAGCCCAATACTCTTTCCTGTTGGCATCTTGAAATCTTCTTGCGACGGATTAGTCTCCTGACAGATCCCGTTATTTCTCTCCTCTTCTTGGATGGAATGGAGAGGTGGTGTGACTTTAAGTTCCATTGGATTCCTAGCCACTGGAACTGTTGAGCTGGAGAGAGGTGAGATTTCTTGCGATTGATCTTGAAGCCCAGGTGTTCCAGAAACTCGGTCACCTTGTTGGCTGCTTGCAGACAAGTAGTCTTGGATGCTGCCCATACCAACCAATTGTCTAGATATGCTACCACTTGAACTCCTTCGGTGCGTAGCTGTTGGACGATTGTGTCTGCTAGCTTCGTGAATATCCTTGGGGCTGTGTTTAGTCCGAAGGGCATTGCTCTGAAGACAAACTTCTACTTCTGTAGTTTGAATTCTAGGTAGTAGGAGAAAGGGCGACTCATTGGAAGATACCAGTAATCATCTGCTAGGTCTATTGAGACCGTGTAACCCCCTATAGACAGAAAGGTCCTTATGTGTGGCAAAGTAAGCATCCGGAACTTGTTGTTCTCGATGAACTTGTTGAGTGTAGAAAAGTCTAGAATGACTCTGAGTTTGTCTGAGTCTTTCTTGGGAACACAAAACAGCTTCCCTGGAACTTGATGGACCTCGCTTTCCTTATTATCTTCTTGTTCAAGAGTTCTGAGGTATATTCTTCCAACAAGAAGTGGAGTGTTGGAAGAATTCTGGAAAACGGGGTGGAGTTCTGCTCCATTTCTACCCGAGTCTATTTGTGATTAGGCTGTGGGCCAGGGATTGAAGGTCCAGGGATCCCGAAAGTGATGCAGTCTGCCCCTTACCTGGAACCCCTCATTGCTTGGGGGTCCTACGGATTTGTTTCCGCGACCACGTCCTCCTCGGCCCCGAGAGAAGTTACCTCCTGGAGAACTTCTCTTAGGGCCTTTTCCTTTCTGACTGGGGCGAAAGGAAGTCGACTGCCTCTCAAAGGTAGGGTTTAAGACTGGTGACTGGGCTACCAGTTGTTGAGGGACCATCTGGAAGGTGGTCTGAGGCATCGTGGTCATAGTCATAGCGGGGAGTTGTGCAGGTCTATGTGGTCTTGCCTTTTTATTCTTGGGCTGGGGACCTCCGTCTGAGGAAGATTTCCTCTTCGAGGTCATGCCCCACTTTTGGAGAAGGTTCCTGTTCTCCGTGGCTGCTCTGGCAATAATCTCTTGGACCAGTTCCTGTGGGAAAAGGTCTTTACCCCAGATGCTCGAGGTAATCAGCTTCCTTGGTTCGTGTCTGATGGTTGCCGAGGGCAAAACGAACTCTTTACAGGCTCTCTTCGCTCTAAGGAAAGCTTATAAGTCTTTCAAAAGGGTACCCATGTGAGAGTTAGCCAGGAAGATGAACATTTCTGGGGCATTATGTTGAACTGCAGTCATTTCCAGACAGTTCTGATGAGAGAGGGAAGGCACAAATCTCTCCTTCAACTCCTGTTCCTTCCTCAGAAGATGGTCTGGCAACTTTGGAAGGTTCTCATTAAACTGTTGGCGTGCTATTTCTGGATCCAACTTAGAGACGGAGAAGGTTAGGTGGACATCCTTCCACTTCTCCTCGCAGGTAGGCAGTGCTAGAGAGAATGGTTTACATTCCTCTAGGGTTAGACAGGGTTTTCCCTCATTGACTGCCTTGACGGCAAAGTCTAGTGCTTTCTCTGTAAAGGGGAAAGAGATGGAGGAATGGGCAAGAAAGGTGGGGTGTTTTTTGCATAGTGCTGAGACTTTGGAGTTGGTGTACCCGCCTCCCTTCCAGGCCTTCAAAAGGATGGCTTGCACCTTGTCATGTTCAAAAACAATGACCTCATTGGGTACATTTCCTCTCGGACTGCGTTCTAATCCTGGAGTCTCACATAGCACTCTGGATAGGCCGAATAGTTAGGCCAGAACTCAAGGTCTTCAATCAGCCTGTCCCCCAACTTCTCAGAGACGAACAGTTTCCCATTCATCATAGGCATATGATCCACATACCTCCAAGGATTAGTTTCGGAGCAGTGAGGGAGATCCGACACTCTAAGAGGCTTCTTAGCAGTGCCCTTGGTGGATCCTGGCCGGTCCATCCTTTTTGCTGCTGCTTGTGATTCCTGCACCGTCTCTTGTTCCCTTTGGAACAATTCCATCATCCGTTGAATAGATGTTAAAATCTCTTCCTTTTTGTTGACCTGGGCAACTGGTTGTGGAGTTGGGGCCGAGGATGTTGACGGCACAGGTTGGTATGCCGTCACGGCGAACTGAGGGTCTTCTGTTGCCGTTGATACGGATCCTTCTTCTTCCGATTGTGGAGGCTCCCCGTTTTCTTCAGGGCCACCTTGCAGTAGGTCCTATTCAGTGTCGGTGGACACTTTTGACATCCTCTCTTGGTGGATGTCCATGCTTTCTAGTGCCTTATCAATGTCCGATTCGATCTTCAGTTGTATGTTCCTGAGGGACCACCGCACTCGGCAGAGCCTTGGGGAACAATAGGCACCTTAGGGAGTCATTGGGTAAGTATGGTCCAGGAGAGTTCTTCTGGAACCCTCTTACCCATTTGCGAAGGGTGTCCCTCGCTGTATCCCTAGTCTCTATGGTGACTAGGGGGGCTTCTCCGAAGCCGTTGGCCAGCAGGGTTGAGCAGGTGGTGCAACCCTTCAGGTCCTAATACCTTAGGACTCCAGACACGATGCAGCAGGGGGCATGAGTCCTGCATTTCGTGTGACCACAAAAGTTTATCCCTTTGTAGTTGCAGAACTTCTCCATCGGCCCCTCCTGTAAATGAAAAGGCCAAATGAGTATTCATGTTTTTTATATCAGTGATATAAAAGCATACATTTTTTAATAACAATAGTAATCACTATTGTTTATGGTAACTTTGGATAGTAAGCCTGAAAGGAAGTAGAAAAGACACATATCTGTATTTCCTCTCCTAGGGCATTGCTGAGACCTCCGTCAGTATTAATATTCAGTTCCCCTGATAGGGAGAATACAAGGTAGAAAAACTCTAGGATTGATTGATTGATTTAAAGTTTTCAGGCATCCTGACATCTGAGGTCATTGACGCCGGTAACATTTAATTTATGTATACAAAAATAAAAGATAAAATAAAATAAAAAATAAAAGAGTATTCAATTAAAATCATAAAAGTTGAATGTAATAAAAGTTAAATATTTTTCAGAAGACCTGCTTCCGAAATAAATCTAAAAATGCCACTTGCATGGTAGGACACATCATTTCCAAGAATCTTGGCAAGGATGAACCTGCCACCCTCACCTCGAGCCTCAAACAAATATCTATTCCGCAAGTTGTTATAATTGGGGCATTCGGTCAGCAAATGCCTTACTGTTAGAGGTACTAAGCAGTCATCACAATACGGTTGGTGTTGGCCCTTCAGCAGAAACTCGTGTGTCAACCGAGTGTGACCAATACGGAGACGACAAAGAGACGTCTCCCATTTTCGGGGCATCATATTATACCTCCAAGGAGATATGTCATTTGTTATCTCTCGCATTTTATTGCCATCTTGACTATCCCATTGCTGTTGCCATTTATTGCAAACCAAGTTCTTGATGACAGGTAAGAAATCATTACAGGCAATGGGATACCTTCTTGGCAGCAACTCGGATGCAGCCTCCTTAGCCAGTGAATCTGCCTTCTCATTCCCAGACACACCTACATGTGCTGGAACCCAACAAAATTGAACTGTTATACCTCTCCGTCCAATAATGAGAAGCCATTCTAAAATCTTTAAAACTAGAGGGTTATTAGAATTAAAAACTTCCATAGCTTGAAGGACACTCCTTGCATCACTAAAAATTGTAAAATTACCCTCCTTCTCCAATGCTATTTTCTCAATAGCGGTTAATATGCCATACAGTTCGGCAGTAAATATGGAAGCGGTCAGAGGAAGTGCACCTCTACAATTAAAACCATTACTATGTACTCCAAATCCAACGCCAGCATCAGATTTGGAGCCATCAGTATAGATAAAAGTTGATCCTCTATGTTCTTTAACATGTTCATTAAAAAGAGACCTGGCTTCTAGGTCTGACATATTCTTCTTATCTCCAACAAAATATTTACAAAAAGATATCTCTGGTAACTTCCATGGAGGCGTTGATGATACCTTGAATGGAAGTACCTTATTTCTAATTATATCCAGACTATTTAATAATCGTTTCACCCGAAAGCCATAGGGTTGAGGAGATTTTGGGTGCAACTCAAAGTATGATGCGTGTCTTACAAGGCTTGCAGTCTGAAAGGCTAGAGAGTTAGGGAGTCTTTGCAATCTAAACCAATACCGAAGAATGGAAGACATTCGGTAAAGGTCTAGAGGTAACTCTCCAGCATCAACAAGGAGACTTGGGATAGGCGAGGTTTTAAAAGCTCCAGTAGACAATCTAATACCTGCATGATGTATCGAGTCTAATATTTTTAACCGGCTTGAGGTGGCTGAAGAATATACCTCACAACCATAACTAATTTTGGAAAAAATCAAGGCCTTGTATAATTTTAAAATAGTACTGCGGTCTGCCCCCCATGATGTATGGGATAATACTTTTAAGATATTCAGAGCTTCAACACATTTAGCTTTTAATGCTTTTAAGTGAGAAACCCATGTAAGCCTACAATCAAATATCAAACCTAAAAATTTAGCTTCTCTTGCACATGGTATCCGTTGACTTTTAATGTATATATCCGGGTCTGGATGTACTCCCCGGATACGACAAAAATGGACAATGGTCGTTTTACTTGTCGAGAACTTAAATCCATTCATGTCAGCCCACTGGATAATTTTATCAATAGAGAGTTGGATTTTTCTCTCAACCATTGCCATTTTAGTGCCAGCAAATGATATTGAGAGATCATCCACAAATAATGTTGAGAGAACATCCTGGGGAATGGCTGAGGATATCCCATTAATTGCTAGTGCAAAAAGGGTTACACTCAGCACACTACCCTGAGGAACTCCTTCTTCCTGGCACTTACTCTCTGATAGAGTTTCCCCCACTCTCACTTGAAAAACTCTACGTGAAAGAAATGCCTGAATAAATAGTGGCAGCTCTCCTCTCAATCCCAATTCATGAATGGTTTTAAGAATACCATATCTCCATGTGGTATCATATGCCTTTTCAAGGTCAAAAAATACTGTAACATGGTGCTGTTTGGAAGCAAAGGCTTCACAAATAGAAGACTCTAGTCGTATCAACACATCAGTCGTTGAGTGCATTTTTCGGAATCCACATTGAATCGGTGATAAAATACCTTTCTTTTCAAGGTACCACACCAGCCTTGCATTGACCATCTTCTCCATGATTTTACATAAACAAGATGTCAATGCAATTGGACGATAGTTTGCTGCTAAAAACTTGTCTTTACCGGGTTTTAAAAAGGCTAAAATAATGGCTAGTTCCCAAACACTTGGGTAACTATGATCATGCCATATTCTATTAATAATACTTAAAATAAATAGCTTTGTATTAAAATGTACATGTTTAATCATTGCATATGGAATTCCATCGGGTCCAGGGGCTGTATCATTGCAATGAGCAAGTGCGGAATCAAATTCTCTTTCAGTGAAAGGAGAATTATACGACTCTTCCCTTCTTGTTGCAAAATTTAAAATTTTCTTTTCTTCAGTGCTCCTATACTGGTGACCAGGGGCTCCTTCACACTTGCTGGATACATTTGAAAAATGATTAGCCAGGGCATTGCTAACATCATTTGCTTCAGTTACATACTGGCCATTCACCTTCAACACTGGTGGTGGGTTGGGGGTGAATTTGCCAGCTATCTTTTTTACTTTCCTCCACACAGCAGATGGTGGTGTCCTACTGTTAATGGAGGAAACAAAAGACATCCATGACTGGCGCCTTGCTTCTTTCATGGCACGACGGAACTGTGCTCTACATTTCTTGTACATAATTAAATTCTCATCAGTTCTGCGTCTACGCAATCGTGTTAGAGATCTTCTTGTGGCTCTGTGGAGGGCAGTTAGTTCTGAAGACCACCACGGGACGGGTCGTCGTTTGAATAACCCTGTTGTTTTGGGAATTGAATTGACTCCAGCTGTATGGAGAGTTCCATTCAGTAAGTCTATGGCATCATCGATATTTTCAACTTGTCCTGCATCCCCCTCAATTTCGCTTAGTTCACGAAATTTATCCCAGTCCGCCTTGTCAAGATTCCATCGTGGCGATCCTTGTAAAGGTGGACCATTGTTGGTGTTTATAATGATTGGTGCGTGATCACTAGTATGCCAATCATCTAATGTTCTCCAATCAAAGTCGAGAAGGCAATTAGAGCTTACGATTGATAGGTCAATACATGACAAGGTACCTGTCTGGACATGAAAGTGTGTGGGCTCTCCTGTATTAAGGAGTCCCACATCTTCATTTTCCACAATTGATGTTATGATATTTCCCCTCGTGTTTGCTAAAACATCACCCCACAAAGGGTGTCTACCATTCAAATCTCCAAGTAAAAGGAAAGGTTGAGGGAGTTGTTGAATAACCTCCACTAAGTTGTCATACAAAATGTTATCATTTGGAGGCAAGTACAGAGAACAAATTGTATATTTTCGCCCTATGTCGATCTGTACAACCACTGCCTGCAGAGGTGTACGAATAGACAGAGAAACTTGGGGAACATCTCGACGAACGTATATGAGACTTCCGCCATGGCTCCCCACTTGGTGATCATATGGTGTCCTATAACTAATGTATTCGCGAGGGCAAGGGGTATTATGATCAAGTTTGCTCTCCTGTAGACAAATAATTATGGGGGAATGCTCATGAATAACGAGCTTAAGTTCTTCATATTTGGCCCTTAAACCCTGACAATTCCATTGCAAAATGCAGGAAAAAACTATGGTTTATAATTTGGTAGACCCCTTGGATGGAGTCTTCCCATTAGCAGTGTTTGATCTAACACTATTTTTTGGTGGTTTTATTAAAGAGGGTCTTGATAGATTGGGTTTAGAATTTATGATTTTCTTTTTGTCTTTTTGATCTGATTGTTGAGGAGGTTGGTGGACCTCCACTTGAATTTCCGATTTATTTAAATTGACTTCCAGATCAGAAATATCAACTGACAAATCATCATACTTATTTGACGTCGTAATTTTGATATTTCTTATGGAGGGGGGCGAGAGAGATGGAGGTCTCTCTCTTTTCCGATTAGTAGGTTTTGAGCTACCAGGTTTTTGCACCTTCCCCAATACAGGTGCACCTGGTAACTTGGTGTCAGGTGGCATCTCCATCAAATCAGGCAAGGACATGGCCTGGGAGAGGTTAGTACTATTGCTGGTAATGGGGGACGAAGGCTGTACAGAAATGGGCAATGACCCATTTTTAATACGCTGTGGCAAAGCCTCAGAAGGCGATATGATTACCTTGTCATGCAGTACTTTATTATCAGAGGTTGTATTTCTTTTCTTAGGATTACTGGCAGTGCTAGGTGGGGTTGCTGTCTCCTGTGGTAAATTTACCTTTGATTTTAAGGCCTTTGCATAGCTGGTTGATTTATTCAACAATCTTTTTGCATGTCCCACACTTATGTGTTCTAAACTTGATTTGTTTAGGGCAGCTTCCTCCAACTTATACAGTTCGCATCTCCTATCAGTTGATTTATGATTCAAATTGCAATTTGAACACCTGGCCTCAAGTGTACATTCTCCATGATAAGTTTTGGAGCAAATACCACACAATTTTCCATTTTTACAAACTTTGGATGGGTGTCCAAATTTAAAACAATTAAAACATTGCAGGGGCTTTTGTTTGAAAGGCCGAACTTTAATCCTTTCATTTTCAATAAAAATATGGAAAGGTACATCAGCATCCTGGAAAGTGAGTATAATCATTGAAGTTCCAGGAATCTTATGCACTTTCCATACATTTAATGGACACATAGAAAGTATCTCCTCCTCTGTAAATTCGTATAGGTCCTTATTAAAGACCACTCCCCTTCCATAACTAAAATTAAGATGAGGTTTCATTTCCAATGTAATTTCATCACTGCCTGTCTGTAAGTTAGACAGTATTGCAGACTGAGTCGAAGATTTGGCATGGATGAGATAACTGTTCTTCCCAAAACGAGATATATCTCCAGGTGCTATGGTTCCTACTTTTTTTTGGATAAACTTACATATCTTAAAATAATTCCCTATTATCCCTTTAGGTTCAGCTAAGAGCCACATTGGTGGTTTGGGTTTTCTCTGTGAAGGCATGGGTACATTTCTATCTTTTTCAAACCAATCAGCAGGTTTGTACACATCCAATTCCTTAGGGACCTTATCACAAAGAGCTCCCATGATGTTCAATTCGTTAATTTTGATACTACTAATATTACTTATGGCATTAAACGCCTCATCGTGACTTTCAAAAGATATCCAAGAGTCCCATTTTTCATCTCCAAGTCTCATCCTTATTTCCTTTATCAATCCATAGCACTCAAATGCTCTATATATATCATCATAATTTGTCTCTAATGGGATTTGGGAAACATGAAGGAATCGTAGTTTCCCTGTGTTACCCAAATTGCTAGATTTTTTAACATCAGTAGAGTGGTCCTTTTTAGTTCGAAGGTCGTCAACAGAGTTTTCCTTAATTACAGTAGCAGAAGTCGTCAACAGTGCCGGGGGGGAGTCAGCAAATCCAGGGGATGGGGAGTCAGTATTTGAAGGGTCCATATTTAAGGATGGGATTTTCAGGTTTTTTGTTGTTTTGTTGGGGTACCTGCTTGAGAATTATAAGAAAGTATCATACGTTGGAAAGGAAATTTGCATTCTCCACTATCGGCACAATGAGAGTATATTTCCCCGATGGTCCACTCCATACCCTACCCGAAGGATAGCATCAAAACAGATATAGAGGCACAGGTGTAAGCTAAACCCGCCTGTTAGGACTGAGACCAAAGTAATATGGAATCATCCTCCCCATATCTGTAATGATGGGCTTCCGGCCAAAAGCCAAGAGTCCCACCTCAAGGATTGGATCCCCCTGGATTCCGATGACCCAACCCTTGAGAGTAGTTCCGCCAAAAAGGTCCAAACCATCTTTGGGATGGCTGAGATCATCCAATACTCTCATATATAGCTTTGAATGCGAATACCTCCCAACCGTGATCCCTTCTCCCATTCATCTAAGCAGGCAGTAATAACGAATGTGGAAATATCCACGCCATTTAAATAAAATAGAAAAAAAAATAGATAAATAAATAAATGAACAAATACAATAAATAAATATATATATATATATATGCATACATCTACATATATATATAACTAAGAAAAATAATAATCATAGAGATAGGACAGCAAGATGAAAGAAAGTTGATAAAATTAAGAGAAGGTCGAAGTAATATTAAGCAGAAGAAAAAGATGAAAGAGAGAAATTTAGATTCGAACTGGGGGAGCAATTTCCCGAAGTTCGAGAGCCCTCTTGCCCGTCACCAAGATTCAGCACGGGAATGAAATGCCGTGCTGAAGCTCAATGACTTCATCAAGGCATTCTCTCATTAAGAGGGAAAAACTCTAGGAACTAGAGTTAGCGTTAGTAAATGTCTTATACTAACATTATCTACCTGTAGTATATATTAATACCGATCGGGTATTTTAAGTCCCTGATGATCGAGGAAAACCATCTGGGTGTTGACGGAGTATTCAACCTCAACAGAATATCGTGGTCCCAACAATTGTCTGCGATAGGAAACACAGAGTATGTTAGAAAACATGTGTACTACTGTATAGTTGTATACAGTAGTTTTGCTGGTGGCATTGCCGGTGTTAGGTTAGTACCCGGCGGTACTAACTGATAGAGATAGAAAAATGTTAAGGAAGGAGAGTTTCCTATTATTATGAATAAACATAACAGTTGGAAGTGTAGGAGGACTATCAGACCGCCTACTGTCTCCTTGCCGGAAAGAAAGTTCCAATGGAAGGGGAAAGAATATATCAGATTCTGGCTTCCACCCTTCCACAAAAGGCCTGTCGCCAGCTATGAAGTCGGCGGCAATGAATGTGGATGGCAGCTCAAGGGAGAGCTGAGGACTTCCAAAGTACGTTAGGTTTCACACCAGCAGCTGTCAGGAGCCGTCTCAATCTTCCCCCCAATATTATTCACTTCCTGTGAAGGAAGGGAGTAAGGGGGAAGGTGGTAGAGACGGGTGAACTAACTTCTACCGGCAGGGTACCAGCCGGTAATGCAGTCACCCTAGCAAGCCGGGATGACTGTCAGGATACTGGTGAAAGAATCTTGTGACGGCATGACATCACTAAAGGACACAGGGGGAAGGGTTGAGGGTCTTATAGTTCATTGATATCAGAGGTGGCGGCAGGTATGCTGCCTCCCTCAAACAATGAACTGAGGAAGCATAGCTTCCTGTGCTGACGACATCGTCGACGACAAGACAAGGGCACCCTGAGTTAGTCATTATCTAAATCAAAGCCGAGGCAGTAAGAACTTTGTTCTACTCGCAATAGAAGTTGTGCATTCTGAAAGGAATGAATCTTGGAGTGGCCACCTCTTAGCTATCTCACGGATGTTACCAAACATCATTAGTGTTGGACATCATTAATATGGTTTTGGCATAATAAATTACTCGGAAAAGATGAGAAAAATCCATGAAACTGTACTACACGTATTAGATTTGTTCAATTCAGGTTTACATACAGTCAAGGGTGCAGAAGGTCATTCAATTGTATCTGGACAGTTCAAGCTCTTGAATGTACTGTAGTCAAAACTGTGTTGCTAATGGGAGATCAGGGAATAACAATGAATGAGGATGGACGGGAGAAGTGGTTTCTTACTCTTCCATTCACAACAACTGTATCAACTGCCATCATGTTAAAGCTCCACATGGATTTCTCTGATACAGGCCACCATGAGGACTACTTAACTACAATGAGACCAGATAGAATCATTAGACTGGATCCTTGAGGTTATTAAAAGATGCATTAACACCAAGACTATAACCAAAGACCTCTTGAATATGATGGAACAAATTGCCTTGAAAGATGTTGAGGCTTAGTCTCTCATGTACAAAAGAATTATGTATACAAGAACTTTGTTGCTATCAATCAAAGACCATCCCACTCTAAAAGTAATTAAATTCAATTCTTTCCCCACAGTACCAGAGATGAGAAAAAATTCTATACTAAAGATAAAAGACAAATTATATAACAAAATAGCAATGTTAAAAAAGATCCTTTTAAAGCAAGAAAAAGGTTCTGGTACTTCATTGGAACCTTTTCAGTCTTCTTTCACATGGAATCCTACAATAACCTCCTGCTTTCACTGAAATTAATGATGACACTTGTGGGGTTAGATTATATGGAGGAAATAAAGCATCTGTTTTAGATGTTATACAGTATCTTGGGCCGGAGGAGTTAATCAAGAGCAACCAAAATCTTAAAACTGGCTCTATCATTAACGAAGGTTATTTGGTATTACATATAGCAGGCCTGGTACATGTACAGATTACATATTGTCACAGATTGGTATGATGGATTGCATGGATATGATGACTCTATGTAGTAACATCGTTTGATTAAAAGATGCAAGTGATTGTCCTACCAAATTAATGACTAGCAGTAAAGTTCACCACATTGAAAAGCACATGTCTATTAAAAACTACAATGTATTCTGATATAGTTACTTTTTGATGTTTGGGAAGAATGCAGTCATTTGCTGGCAGACAGACTTGCATTAAATCGGAGAAAGATGCTTACTATACCGGAGATGAAATTCCTTGGCATGCTTAAGGAAGGTAAAAGCTTTGTAGATATAAGTCGTCATTGTGGCATCATCAAATCTACTATTCACTACATCAAAAAGGACATAATAAATATAAGGACGACGACAAATGTCACTTTTAACAAGACAGCGAAAAGGGTAGTACCTTCCCGCAATAAGGCCATTATAGGATTGAGTCAGCATTACCCGTTTAGATTAGTGGCTGTAGGAATAAGAAAATTGCATTAGATACTAACTCCACAAGCAAGAGGACCAGGCAGCTTTATGGCAAGTTTATGGATGGTGGTTATAATGATTCCAAACCAGGACCATCTATGGCATCTTCCACCAAACCAACCAAGTTTAACGTCAGGAATGGCTGGTTTAAAAAATTTCAAAGGAGGTTCAAGCCTTAAGAATGTGTCTTTGCATGGAGAAGCTGCCTGCTGAAATATATGAAAATGTTCCAGACCATAACTGATGAAGGGGGTTATTCTCATGAGCAAGTTTTCAATATAGAAGATACTTGCGTCTTTTAGATATGTATGCCATCTTTTTCTTTCATTATGAGTTGATCGGCAACATCAACAGACAAAACATCATATTTATTTGATGTCATAATTCTAGTATTTCTTATGGAAGGGGGTGAGAGATATGGAGGTCTCTCTCTTTTACGATTAATAGGTTGCGAGTTACCAGGTTTTTGTACCTTCCCCACTACAGGTACACCTGATAACTTGGTGTCAGGTGGAATCTCCATTAAATCAGGCAAGGTTATGGCCTGGGAGAGGTTAGTACTACCCTTTGTAATGGGGGACAAAGGTTTGATAGTGGTGGTCAATGTCTTTTTGTTGATACTCAATGATAAATCTTTAGAAGGAGATATTCTTGTCTTATGCATCACTTTATCAATAGATGGTGAATTCCTTTTTCGAGAACTACCTAAAGTAGTAGGTGGGTGAGATGATTCCCGAGGAACTTTTTCTCCTGTTTTTAATGTCTTTGCATAAGTATTAGATTTATTCAATAATCTCTTGGCATGCCCCATGCTTACATGTTCAATAATTGATTTATTGAGGGCAGCCTTTTTTAACTTATAAAACTGGCAGCTCCTATCATTAGATTTATGATTAGAGTTGCAGTTTAAGCACCTTGCCTCAAGTGTACATTCCCCATGGTAAATATTGGCACAAGTATTACAAATTTTTTCATTATTACAAACTTTGGAAGGATGTCCAAATTTAAAGCAATTATAACATTGCAGTGGCTTCTGCTTAAAAGGTTGAAATCTGATCCTTTCGTTTTCTATGTCAATGTGGAAAGGTACATCAGCATCCTGGAAAGTAAGAACAATCATTGATGTTCCAGGTACTTTATGTACTTTCCACACTGATAGAGGACACATAGCCAATATCTCCTCTTCGGTAAATTCATATAGATCCCTATTGAAAACCACTCCCCTTCCATAGCTAAAGTTTAAATGGGGTTTGATGTCCAATTTTATATCATCATTTACTGTCTTCAAATTAGACAGTATAACAGACTGTGTGTATGACTTGGCCTTTATCAAGTAACTTTTCTTCCCGAATCGAGATATATCTCCAGGTGCGATCGTACCTACCTTCCTCTGAAGAAATTTGCAGATCTTGAAATAATTTTCCGTACCTCCTACAGATTGAGCAAGAATCCACATTGGTGGTTTTGGCTTTCTTTGAGATGGCATATCTGCCTTTATATTTTTATCAGCCCAGACTGCTGGTCTGTAGACATCCAGATCTTTAGGTGCCCCATCGCACAGAGCACCCTTAACACTCATATTACCTACTTTAATATGAACAATATTACGGCTTGCATTAAATGCTTCCTCATGACAATTAAATGATAACCAAGATTCCCAATTATCATCTTGAAATTTCATTCTAATTTCTTTTATTAATCTGTAAGACTCAAATATTTTATGTAGCACATCATAATTAGCTTCTAATGGGATTTGGGTAATGTGCAGGACATTCAGTTTTCCTGTGTTGCCCAAATTACCCTTTTTCCGAATGTTTAAAGGATAGTCCTTTTTAGTTCCTACATCGTCAACGGAGTTTTCTTTAAATGAATTGCCAGAGGTCGTCAACAGTGCCGGGGGCGAGTCAGCATATCCAGGGGAGGTGGGGTCATTCTCACAAGAATCCATCAGAATAAAGAAAAGAGAAGAGTGATTTTTTGAATAGTTTGATTTACCTGCTTGAGAACATTAAGGCATCACATGTTCGGAAGGAAATTTGCACTCTCCACTACCGGCACAGTGAGCGTATACTTCCCACATGGTCTACTCCATACCCTACCCGAAGGATAGCATCAAAACAGATATAGAGGCACAGGTGTAAGCTGAACCCGCCTGTTAGGACTGAGACCAAGAAACTATGGAATCATCCTCCTCATATCGGTAATGACGGGCTTCCGGCCAAAAGCCGAGAGTCCTACCCCAAGCATTGGATCCCCCTGGATTCCGAAGACCCAACACTTGAGAATAGTTCCGTCAAAAAGGTCCAAACCATCTTCGGGATGGCTGAGATCGTCCAATACTCTCACATATAGCTTTGAGCACAAACACCTCCCAACCGTGACACCTTTCCCATTCATCAAAGCAGGCAGCAATACTGGATGTACAAACATCCGCCCAAGTGGCAATAACAGATGTAGAAACATCCATGCCATAAAGAAAAAAAAATATACATAAATATGTAAATATATACACATATACATATGGGAAATTTTACTCATAGGGTTGGGACAGCAACATGAAGGAAAGTTTATAATATTAGGAGAAGGTTGAAGCAATATAAAGAGGAAGAAAAAGATAAGAAAGAGAGAAATTTAGATTCGAACTGGGGAAGCAATTTCCCCAAGTTCGAGAGCCCTCTTGCCCGTCACCAAGTTTCAGCACGGGAATAGAATGCCATGCTGAAGCTCAATGACTTCATCAAGGCATTCTCTCATTAAGAGGGCACCTGTGTAGAACAGTTTATTAATCACCATAGTGATTGCCACTCGAAGGTATTAACACCTATGCACCAGATGCACTGTTGAGTCCCAAAACAGTCCACTGTTCATCGCAGCACTGGACGACAGGTTTAATGACAATACCTGCTGCCACCACACAGTGTTTTATCTCGTGCACTTGCTTCGTATAATGTTTATAGAAGACTGGATGATTTTCACCATGCATATGAGCAGAGCCTCTCAAAGTCCATGTGTTGAAAGAAATTCAATGAAGAAGCAACTTTCCTTGGATCATGACCTGCAGGTGTACTGCCAAGATCCGCTCTGCGAATATAGTAGGTGAGCTTCGCTCTCAGTTGTCTTAGAGATAAGTTTGATCCTGAGGTTTCGCCTCGAAAGAGCTGTCCCTCCTTGAAGTCTGAAGTTCTTCGAAGATAGACCTTGAGACACACTACTGGGCATAGAGAGATATCTTCCTTCAGGGGCAGATTCTCCAAGGACCCCACCTTTTGGTGGGCAGCTCGTTTTTGGTGAGAAAGGCAGGATCAGGAAAGAGATTCAGTTCTCCTGTTTCCAGAAACTGAATATGGCCTTCATTTCTGGATAAGGCCACTACTCCACTAACTCTAACCCCTGAGGCTATAGTTAACAGAAATATCACTTTCTGTGTTAGATCTTTTAGGGTGCAATTCTCATTGTTCAGATTCGAAGCATAGTGAAAGACTTTGTACAACGACCATGTTATGGGCTTTGGAGGGGTTGCTGTTTTGAGTTTAGCGCATGCTTTTGGTATCTTCTTGAAGATTTCACCCGAGAGGTCCACCTGAAAGGTGTACAGAAGAGGTCTAGGCAAAGCCGACTTACACACAGTTATTGCGGTGGAAGTAAGGCCTTGTTCGTGTAGGTGGATGAAGAAAGAAAGACAGAAGTCTATTGATATTTCTGTCAGTTTCCTTGCCTTCACAAAAGAAACCCACTTCTTCCAAGACGATTCATATTGTCACCTAGTTGAACTTGACTTGTATTCTTCGATGAAGTCTATTTTGTCCTTTGAGATCCCAAACCTTTTCTTCGCTGCTAGGGTGAGAAAATCATGAAATGTAGGTTGTTGGTTCTTAAGGATGAAGCGTAAACAGTCGACTTCTGAACCAGTTGGGATAAAACTGGGTTCGGTAGAGGAAACAGCTTCAGTTTCAATTCTAGAACTAGAGGGAACCAATTGCTTCTGGGACATTTGGGGGCCACTACTGCAGCTGTTCCTCTGAAGGATCTTAGCTTGTCGAGGACTTTTAGCAGGAGATTGGTTGGTGGGAACAGGTAGATCCGATTCCATCTGTTCCAGTCGAGAGACATGGTGTCTATCGCTTCTGCTTGAGGGTCCATGTAAGGGGCTACATAACGAGGTAGTTTCTTGTTGTTGCTCGTTGCGAAGAGGTCGACCTGCAGTTCTGGGACTTTTACCGAGATGAAAGAGAATGAGTCTGCGTCTAGGGACCATTCTGTCTCTATCGGCTTTCGCCTGGATAGAGCGTCCCCCGTCACACTGCGGAACCCTTGAAGGTGAACTGCTGATAAGTGCCATCTTCTCCTCCTTGCCAGGTAGAAGATGGATAACATCACGTGACTGATGTGAGGTGATCTCGAGCCTTGTCGATTTAGACATCTTACTATCACTTCGTTGTCCAAGACCAGTCTGATGTGGACTGCTCTGCGAGGGGTTAGTTTCTTCCACATTAGGAAGACTACCATGGCCTTCAAGTTGGTGATGTGAAAAGTTTTGAACTGGTGCGACCAATTCCCTTGCACTTCCCTTTCTTGCGAATGGCATCCCCATCCTTCCAGGGAGGCGTCTGTGTGTATCACCACTGATGGTTGTGGCGGTTGCAAGGGAATTGTCCGTGCTAGGCTCTTGGCTGTTGACCACGGCCTTGATAGCGTGCGCAATTGGGTCGGTGTCAACATTCGTTAATCTCTTCGAGCATTTGATAGGTATCTTCTCTAGACTCCTGACGCATCCGTTAACTGTGCTTTTAGCAGCGGGTGTGTCACTGCTGCGAACTGGAGAGAGTTCAATACTCTTTCCTGTTGGCATCTCGAAATCCTCTTTTGTTGGATTAGTCTCTTGACAGATCCTGCTATCTCTCTCCTCTTCTTTAGTGGAATGGAGAGATGGTGTGACTGCAAGTTCCAATGGATTCCAAACCATTGAAACTTCTTAGATGGAGAAAGGCGAGACTTCTTGCGATTGATTTTGAAGCCTAGGTGCTCCAGGAACTGGATCACCTTTCCGGCCACTTGCAAACAAGTAGGCTTGGATGCTGCCCACACCAGCCAATTGTTCAGGTATGCTACTACCTGAATTCCTTCGGAGCGTAGTTGTTGGACGATTGTATCCGCTAGCTTTGTGAATATCCTTGGGACTATGTTTAGCTCAAAGGGCATGGCTGTGAAGACATATTTTGTCTTCTGTAGCCTGAATCCTAGGTAGGAGGAGAGGGGGCGACTGACTGGTAGGTGCCAGTAAGCATCTGCCATGTCTATTAAGATTGTGTACACCCCTTTTGGTAGAAGGGTCCTTATGTGTTGCAAGGTAAGCATCCGGAACTTGTTGTTCTCGATGAACTTGTTGAGTGGAGACAAGTCTAGAATGACTGAGTTTGATCGAGTGTTTGTTGGGAACACAGAAGAGCCTTCCCTGGAATCTGATGAACTTCACTTTACTTATTACCTTCTTGTTCAAGAGTTCTGAGGTATATTCTTCCAACAAGGGGGTGGAGTTTTGGAAGAATACTGGAAAACGGGATGGAATTTTATTCCATTTCTAACCAAGTCCATTCGTGATTGGGCTGTGGGCCCAGGGATTGAAGGTCCAATGATCCCGAAAGTGAAAAAGTCTGCCTCCTACCTGGAACCTCTCATTGCTTAGAGGTTCCAGAGGACTTGTTTCCCTGACCGCATCTTCCCCTACCCTTGAGGAGTTTCCGGAGGAGCCTCTTTTTGGGCGTTTACCTTTGTAGGGCCGAAAGTTGGGCGTAAGTCTCTCAAAACCTGGGTTGAAGACAGGTGACTGACCCACCAGCTGCTGAGGGACTGTCTGGAAGGTGATTTGCGGCTGGGTTACCACTTGAGGCACTGTGGCCATGGTCCTGGCCGGAAGTTGTGCAGGTTTACGTGTTCTCTTTGCCTTTCTGTTCTTAGGCTGGGGACCACTGTCTGAGGATGATTTCCTTTTTGAAGACATGCCCCACTTTTGGAGAAGGTTCCTATTCTCTGTGGTGGCTTTGGCAATGACTTCTTGGACCACATCTTGTGGGAAAAGGTCTTTGCCCCAGATGCATAATGAGAGCTTTCTGGGTTCGTGTTTTACCGTTGCTGCAGCCAACACATGCTCTCTACAGGTCCTCCTTGATGTGACGAAGGCATATAAGTCCTTCACAAGGGTACCCATGTGGGACTTGGCTAAGACCATGTACATGTCTGGGGCATTGGTTAGGCCTGCACACATTTCCAGGCAGTTCTAATGAGACAAGGAAGCGGCAAGTCTTTCTTTCGTCCCCTGTTCCCTTTTCAAAAGATTGTCTGACAACTTTGGAAGGTTTTCATTAAACTGCTGGCCTGCTATCTCCAGATCCAACTTTGAGATGGAAAAGGTTAGATGTACTTCTTTCCACTTCTCCTCGAAGGTAGGCATTGCTAGAGATAATGGTTTGCTTTCCTCTACGACTGGGTAAGGTTTGCCCCCTTCGACTGCTTTCATGACACAGTCGAGGGCTTTCACCGAAAAGAGGAAAGCTCTGGAGGAAGGAGCAATGAAGGTTGGGTGCCTCTTGCTCAAAGCCGAGACTTTGGAGTTGGTATGTCCGGCTCCTTTCAAGGTCTTGGTTAGGATGACTTATGCCATGTCATGCTCGAAGACAATGACTTCCTTGGGTACCGTATCCTCGCGGGATGCAGGTTCATCTCGCAGTCTCACATAGCAATCTGGGTATGCTGAAATGCTGGGACAGAATTGAAGATCTTCAAGGGGTTTGGCCCCCAACTTCACGGAGATGTAAAGCTTCCCATTCATCATGGGCATGTGCTCCGTATACCTACAGGGGTTGGTTTCGGAGCAGTAGGGGAGGTCAGATACTCTAAGGAGCTTACCAGAGCCCCTGGAAGCGCCAGGGCGTTTCCCTTCCTGTACCTCTCTCTTCGTCTCTTTGAGATCTTGCTTTATCTCCACTTGTTCCTTCAAGAACACTGCCAACATCTGCTGGATTGACTCTAGGAGCGCCTCGCTCCTGTCGACCTGTGTAATCGGTTGGGGAGTTGGGGATGAAGAGGTTGACGGCATAGGTTGATATGCCGTCACACTGAACTGGGGGTCCTCAATCACCGTCGAAACGGATCCTCCTTCCTCCGTGGGAGGTTGAACCACTTCTTCTTCAGGGCCTTCTTGCAGTAGGTCCAGTTCGGTGTCGGTGGACGACACCGACATCCGTTCTTGGTGGATGTTCATGCCTTCCAGTGTCTTGTTAATGTCCGCATCCATTTTCAGTTGAATGAAGGGAGGCTGGACCTATTCCTGGGGCACTACCGCACTGGATTGAGCCTTAGGGAACAGAAGGCACCTAAGAGATTTGTTAGGTAGGTAAGGTCCCGGAGAGTTCTTCTGGAACCCTCTTACCCTCCTTCGAAGGGTTTTCTTGATGTATCCCTTGACTGCGTGGTGTCAGGGATATCGCCTCCAAAGCCGTTGGTCAGCAAGGTCGAGCAGTTGGAGCAACCCTTTGGGTCCCAGTATCACAGGGATCCAGATACGATGCAGCAGGGGGCATGAGACCTGCACATCGTATGCCCACAAAAGTCCTTGGTCTTGTGGTTGCAGAACACAACTGCACACATCACCATTGGCTCCTCCTGTAAAGGAAAAAGGGTGAAATGAGTATAGAGTTGTTTATATCCTTGATATAAATGCATACTTTTAATAGTAATACTTACTATTATATTTAATAGCTTAGGATAGTAAGCTAGAAAGAAAATAGGAAAGAGACATATCTGTGTTTCCTCTCCCAGGCAATTGCTGAGACCTCCGTCAATATTAATATTTAAATTCCTTATAAGGGAAAATACAGGGTGGAATGACTCCCGTACGTAGAGCCGGAGTTAGTGAATATTTTTACTAACTTCTCCCCCTGTAGAATATTAATGCTGAACAGTGTTTCATAAGTGTCCTGATAATCAAATGATTCATCAGGGTGTTGAGGGAATACTTCAATCTCAACATGTTATGCGGTCCCAACAAGTCTTTTCAGTTCTCTAGCACTACTTGTATTGAGGAGCAGATTGAATTTAAAAGTGGTAGGTCTTCTACAATAGTAGGGCTTTAGGTATCTCCCTCTTATTTCTCTAATCACAGGACAAACTAAAACATAATGATATTCATCCCCAACTTCAATGCCGTTGCATAGTGTGCAAAGGTGCTGATTCTCCTGCTTAGAATATCTTTCAGTTGCTACAGGAAGTTTGTGGGTACCACACCTATATTTACTAAGGGCAATTCTTTCTGGTATATCTAAATTTATAATATACTTTTCTTGGCCAAATTCTGTCTTAAAAATTTATAATTACTACACAATATATTTCTCTCTACTTCTGCATGCCATTGTTGTCTCTCTATATCTTTGAGTTTCATTTCTAGGCTATTTATTATCCACGTGTGATTGAAATTTTCTGGATGTTCCCAAACATTTGACATACCACGTGAATCAAGGATAGTTTTAATTTCATGGATCCAACTAGACTTATACTCATTCGACTCGTAAAGAATTCTAAGAAAACGATAAAAAACATTTGACAATTTAGACGCCTTTGATTTTACAATTCTTAACCAAAATCCAATCATTCGTTTGCATATAGATATTTCAATTTTGAATCTGCCAAAATCCCCATATACCATGCAGTTTGCTGTTTGCTTGTTCACACAGAGCTGATTTTTCATGAATTTCTTGTGAAATGTTTCAACATGATCTAGTTTGTGGTAACCCCATATTTCACAACCGTAAGTCAAAATTGGTACAACTAGAGCATCGAATAGATCGCAGTTAATATCAATGGGTAATTCAAGTTTTTTACATTTAATTAACATACTAAATAATGCTCTACGTGCTTGAATGACTTGTTTCTTAATAGCTTTATCCATTTTACCATTATAATTAAACATAGTACCAAGGTAAATATAATCATCTACAATTTCGATGCTCTCCTTACCGTATTTAAAATTCGGGACATTTCTAACTTTTCCTCTAGAAAATACAACTACTTTAGTTTTTGAAACATTAATTTGAAGTTTCCAAGTATCACAATATTCTTTTACTTTGTTTAAGGCATTTTTTAATTCCTTTGGGAATTCAGCCATTACAATAGTATCATCAGCATAAAGTAAAACATAAATACGCAAAAACATTTCTATATCAAAACTACTTAATTTTTCATTTATTTCTCATGAACACATATCCATCCCATTATACCCCCTGCTAAGAGAAGACTCAAAATCATTTAGGTAGATGGCAAAAAGTAATGGGGAAAGATTCTCACCTTGTCTTACACCTATGTTACATTAAAAAAAAGTTAGAAATTTTGTAAGTCTGCTTTACACATGATTTTGCATTATTATACATATTATATATGACAGCCATAATATTACCGTTAATGCCATTAGAGATTGCTTTTCCCCACAAGGACGACCTGTCAACCAAATTGAATGCTTTTCTGTAATCAACGAACAAACAGTATATTCTCTTTTTTCGATGGAGATAGAAATTAACAAGTGAATGCAATACAAAAATATGATCTTGAGTACTATATCCCTCCTTGAAACCAGCCTGCTCCTCACCAAGTTGACCAGTGCTGTCAATATAATCAGTCAACCTTTTATTGACACAAGCGGTAAAAAGCTTCGCTACACAGCTCAGTAGTATGATACCCCTATAGTTATCTGGGTCGTCAGGGGATCCTTTTTTCTTAAATATGGGTTTTATTATCCCTATACACCAATAATATGGAACTGAGGAGATCAACACAATGTTGAAAATTTTGCATATCACATTTAGCATATCATGAGGGCAGTTTTTAAGGAACTCATTTATAATATTATCAATACCACATGCTTTTCTACTCTTAAGTTTTCTTATTTGAATTTGTATCTCCTCTACTGTAAAAACTCTATTTAATTCTTCGTTAACTAACTGGTTAATAATGCTTGGGTCGAAGTTATCAGGGTGTTCAATCTCATCAGGTTCAACATTACCTCAACTGAGTTTAGCAAAATAATCTCGAAATGTTTTAAGTGCAATTTTACAAATCAGCTCACTCTTATCAGTATTCTTTAACAAATCCCAATAATCCTTACTACTACTTTTCCTCAGATTTCTATGAAATTTTTTTCTGAAAGATTTCTTAGCTTTATTAATTATTCTCTTATGTGTTTTAGCTCTAGCTTTCAGTTCGTTTCAAGATTCACTTGTTTTGATTTGCTTAAGCCTGTTTTTTACTTTCATATATTTAGTTCTTTTACTAGAAAAGTCTTTGTCAAACCATGGTTTGCTAACCTTTTTGCAAGCCCTAGTTTTAGGTTTATTTTGATAAACTTTTTTACAAATGCCAA
>NC_090731.1:119603059-119743059 GCF_036898095.1 Palaemon carinicauda | reverse complement strand
AGGAACCACGTGATCACCTGCTACCACTGTCAAAGGTATGGACATCTTGAAAAAGATTGCAAGTCTAAGAATGATGGTAAAGTCTGCAAGAAATGTTCAGAAGAAACATTCCACCAAGGAGTGTAATTCGCAAAAGTCAAAGTGTATTAACTGAACAAAGTTAAACAAACCAAATGACCACATAGTAAATTCAAGAGATTACAAAGCTTTAGACTTGGAATTGCAAAGACTAGAAGAAAATACTGATCATGAATACTCAGGACGTCATAAAGTGTGGCTATGTAAATATACAATCTGTGGGTAATAAAACTATTCAAATTCGAGAATTGATAAACGGGAAACATGGTTAAATAACTTTGGCAACACTAAGATCACTGAAATGACAACGCCCTCACACATACCTTTCACATTTCAAAAGAGGTTAGGTCTGGTAGGGGTGTCAGGCTCTTCATTCATAAAAGTTACTCAAATCTAAAAATGTCAAAAAGAACTAGTGTACCAAGCTTTGAATATACAGAAATAAACTTCATGCAAAAAAAAAAAAAAAACTATCCATTGTAACATTTTACAAACCTCCGAGAACAAATGCCAGTATCTTCTTTGAAGAATTCAATGATCTCATAGAGATAATTATCATGGAGAAAAATGAATTAGTCATTTGTGGAGACTTAAATCTTCAGATGGATGGCGCATCAAATCTTCATACTTTAGCATTTGGTGAGTTATTGGAATCATATCAATCGGTGAATAATGTCGACTGCACAACTAATTTAACTGAATGAACAAGATAAAATGACAGTGGAGATCCTGTAGAGAGTAGGGATCCCTTACTATATAGAGCCGGAAAAACAGCTGTCAAAGTAAAATTAAATAAGTAAGTAGGTATAGCTATTGGAAGAGCGTTAGAGCAGTTTAATTAAAGTCTAGGAACAAAGGAAGGAGAAAAGGATATCTATAAGATTTCAAACTTGAAGAGAAGGCAAAGACAGGATTTGAGGCAACTGGTAGTCAACAGGTATACAGATGCAAATATATTGCATAGGAATGATGACATTAAGAGGAGATGGAGAGAATATTATGTAAACTATTGAATACAGAACTGGAAATAGAAAAAAGCACTAGGCCCATCAGAAAGTTTCAAATTGAAATGGTCAAGATACTAGCAAAAGAGGGGGAAGAATGAAAGACCTGTTTTAACGTTTTTATTGTTACAGTATTATAATGTGTATTTTAATTGTTCATATATCTCCTTATTTCCTGTCTTCATTGGGCTACTTTTCCTTGTTGGAGCCCTTGGACTTATAGCATCCTGCTTTTCCAACTAGGGTTGTAGCTTAGCTAATAATAATAATAATAATAAAAATAATAATAATAATAATAATAATAATAAAAGATAAAAACTTGAAAAAGCATTGACATCAGTTCTTAGGAAGGTAATACTTCCTATATTTTTTTGTCTCTCTCTTAACATATGAATCATATTTTGCAGCACCCAGGAATAAGCCAAGTACAGTATCTTTTACAAAATGGATTTTGACATAGGAAAAATCTATTTATGGGTGAGATAGCCATGTCGTTCTGATGGAAGTTCCTCAATGGCAGCTTTCTACTTGGGATATACCAGAGAATTTTACCTAATGAGGTAGCAAGGAGTTCTAACTTCTGGAGCGAATATCCCAAATACACCAGGGACATGTTTAAAACAAGCCACAGCTATCCTTCCCCAAACAGTTAACCTCAGCACGTTTCCTATCGAACCATACCATGAGCAGCCATTGCATGACATAAGGCCTCACACTGAGAATTGGAATGGAATGAAAAGTAACGGGAGGGTCATCAAGACAATGCGGCTATCTCACCCAAAAATAGATTTTTCCTATGTCAAAATCCATATTTTGGACTCAGGCCGTGTCGTCCTGATGGAAGTGTACCAGAGAATAATTATTTTTATTTGTGGCCAGGAGAGTTTTAACCATTTACACCTCATAGACATATCCATGCTTCCTTTAGCATTGGTAACTATGGTACCAAGCTATGAGCGCTAGCGATACATTTGTAAAAAGTAGGAGCAAAGGAAATCAATATCACAGTCCCACTCACTGTGAATAAAATCTTTGTCTCCACTAGATGAAAAGATTGAAATCTATAGAAAGAGGGTTAAAAATTGAGGTACACTGCTTTTACTTTGTACAGCAGTTCCAATGAAAAGAAATGCATAAGGAACAGTAGTCTTTTATTGTTTCCAAAGATTCATAAATGTAACAGTAATCAATACAACATTGTATACAGTAGATATATATAAAAAACCAAAGTTTTCAGACCCCAAAATTATGTAAAAGGTAAAGTCGTCCCCCTACCAATAGCTCCTCCTTGTTGTGAAGGACCTGCTTTTTTAACCGCCTTGCCTATACTTCCTTGGCCTGTAGACTGACCGCCCTTTCCAGACCTTCCCCTGCCACTGGCACTCCTCTTTTGAGCTCTGACAGAGTGAAATGTAGTGGTGGCTCTCTCACACACAAGGTTAAATGCTGGAGACTGTAATACATACAGCTGGGAAACCGTGTACACAGTCTGAGGAATGGCAGCAACTGAGGCTGTTATGACAAGAAAGGATTTCCTTTCTTTAAAGTGTCTTCTAGGCTTCTCCAGGAGTAAATTTCCTTTTAAAGGACATACGCCACTTGTCTATAGGGCTCTTATTTTCCTGAGCTGCTTTGTCCATGACTTTCTTAACCAATTTCTTGGGGAAGAGATCTTTCCCCCAGATGTTGGAGTCGATAAGTTTTCTGAGCTCAAGCCTGATCATCGCTGCGGCTAGGACGTGTTCTCAACATGTTCTTCTGGATAGGAAGAAAGCATGAAGATCTCAATGGAACATGGCCAGGTGAGTCTTTGCTATGATTGAGTAGAGATCAGATTTGGAATAGTTTACAATTAGCATCACTAGATAAGATTGAAAGGATAAAGAGGCAGATAGTCTCTCTTCATATAACTTCTAATTCTTCTCTTAGTAGGGATTCGGGAATTTTAGGCAGTTTCTGCTTAAACTGCTTTCCTCCAATGTCTTTATCTAGTTTTTCAACAGTAAAAGTATGTTGGACATATTCCCAACTGTCCAAATCAGGAGGAAGGGCTAGGCAGACAGGTTTGCACACCTCTAGCACTGACAATGGTCTACTCTCCACCACTGCTTTCTTTACAGTCTCTAAGTTTTTAGAGGCGAAGGGAAAGACAGTATCCTTGGGAGCTACAAAGGTGGCCTGCTTCCTGTCAAAAGCAAAAAGTTGGGTATTAGTGAATTCAGCCATCTTCAGCTCCTTAACCAAGAGAGACTGAGACTTGCTGTGGTCCAGGATGATCGTTTCCTTAAGGAACGTATCATCCCAAATGGACGCTTCCGATTAAAGCCTTTCGTAGCAGTAACGATAACTATCAATCGATGGGTAGAATTCCAAGTCAGACACTGGCTTAGTACCCAAACCCTCTCCGACGTGGAGGTACCCTTCACTTAAGGCCATATGCTCAGCATAATGCCAAGGGTTCTTAACTGTATATTCAGGTGGGCTCCAAGCTGAGGGAGCCTTAGAAGTAGGTGCCTTTTGTAAAACTTCTATTTTAGCCACTAGAGATGCTTGAGCACATTCATGTTTGTCGTTTAGGTTTTCCATGAAAGCTTTCATGGATGCCATAAATTCCATTTGACCTTTTAACAAAGGTTTATCCGGCGTAGGAACAGGGGTTGAAGTAGAAACTGGGGACTGAGCTGCAGATCTGGATGGGGGAACAAGCTGAAGGAATGCTGGAAACTGTACTCACCTCATGTATATCCAATGACTCCTCAGAAGCTTCCATGGTCAGCAGGATCCTCTCCCTCTCTGACGTCACAGAAGAAGTTGTCGACATGTTGTGGGCGTCTAGGCTCATTACTTGCAAAGCGTCCCAAACTTCATCATCCGCATGACCTACTGGTCCCGGGGGAAGTTAAACCATCGGTAACTGGTGACCAAAAACAGCGGTCACCTCGACCTTGGGAAAGAAGAGGGCCGGGTAAGTTCCATAGAAGGAAGATAAGGGGCACCTTGTTGAGAGCTCTTCTGGAAGCCTCTAACCCAGTGACGAATTGTCTTTCGACTCCGCACCTGCACATCCAGGAGACGTTGGTGGCGTGGAAGCCTGTGTGTAGTAAGTCCTTGCAAACCTGACAGTTAGTGGGTTCCCAGATTGCAAGAGACCCTTTGGAAAACATGACAGTATCCATGTTTCCGGCAGTGTTGTGGCCACACGGCAACTTGAATTGCCTAGTACAGGTGACCGTTGACCACTCCATTTCATCAGCACCCTGTAAAGAAGGAAAAATTTCACTGAGTACAAATCATTGAAAAATTTAATTTTTAAATTAAGCATATATAAGATTTTACAGAAAGATTATGCTTAAAAATAATCATAGCATAAATATTCCTACACACTATAATATGGTTAAGACTACAAAACAATGGAGACTCATGCCAACTAGCTCAGAAATCACCGGAGATTTAAAAAAAACTATCAATGACAGTGTTGTAGGAATATGGAAGAAAGGGTCACATCAAAGAAACACCAGTACCTCCAAAGTCGGTCTATCAGAAAATCTAAGATGGCAAATTTACTTATGATAGTGCCTAAGCCAGTAACAACTGCCCCCAATTCGGCAGTAGCTGGGTTTAAGGCAGTAGCTTTTTCTAGCAATCATGATATAAACTGACCTTTCAACGCCCCACGTATTTCGACACAACGCGGAAGAGGCATTTTCAAGTTGACAAGATGAGAGGAGACAATCCCATGGGGAAAGATCAACAACCAGGGAAGAGGTACAGGAATGAAAGGCAGTGAAGAAGGAAACCTGCTAAGACCTGGTTACTATCATTAACTCATGAAAGAGGGGGTTTTAGCCTGTAAGATAATGAGACCCATACAGGATGGCCAAGATGCCAAGAATTGGAAATTTAAAGGATATCCTGACAACCAGGAGGGATACAATTGACCAATTCAGAGGAAAATGTTCCTCAGATATGGAAGAGGAGAAGAAGCAGATGATCAATCTAAGGCTGCTGCTAACGTGTGCGGACAGAGTGTCGAAAGACAGAGTGCCGAAGGAAAGAGCGTCGAAGGACAAAGTGTCGAATGGACAAAATGTCGAACAGACAAAGTGTCGAACAGACAAAATGTCGAACAGACAATGTGTCGAACAGACAATGTGTCGAACAAACAATGTGTCGAAATTATAAAAATGATAAATGATAAAATATAAATGATAAAAAGAGAGAGAATACAGTATCCATTTAACTAACGACCTAATTAACCTTTAACTATATAATAATGTTTACATTGGTATATCCTTACATATAACTATATAACAATGATAAAATATAAATGATAAAAAGAGAAAGAATACAGTATCCATTTAACTAACGACCTAATTAACCTTTGACTATATAATAATGTTTACATTGGTATATCCTTACATACAACTATATAACAATGTTTACAATGATATATCCTTGCATATAAAAATTCTTACATTGTTATATTCTTACATCCATATTCTAGAGAGAGACAGAGAGAATATATATACGGTATTCAGTCTGTGAGAGATTTTTCACCAGTTAACTTCCTTCGAGATTCAAGTTTCAATTTAAATTTCCATTCTACCTAACCTATAATAATGGAAATAATCAAGACTCAAATGGGTGGAAAAAAACTGCTACACGAAGGTTATGCATACGTGATAGATAAAGTGGTTAATGAAAGAATATATTGGAAATGTGAAAAACGAAACTATTGTAACAGCAGAGCAATAACTCAAGGTGAAACAATTTCCAAAACTACTGAGCATTCACACCAGCAAGACAGTTCTCAGATTGATGCTATAAAAGTTATAGATAAGATAAAAATTCATTCCAAACATTCCGAAGAAATTCCATCTTCTATAATAAATCAGTGCACAAACGATGTTCCAGTCTCCATAGTTGGAAAGCTTCCAAGAAAGGAATCTCTAGCTCGAACAATTAGGAGAGTTTGAAATTCAACTTTTAGCGGTGAAAACTTAACTGTAACAACGAGGGGAGAGCCATTCTTATTAGTTGATGAAAATGGTGTAAAAATATATTCAACAACCCAGAATCTCAACACTTTGAGCTCCAATAGAAGATGGTTCTGTGACGGAACTTTCAAGTCAGCCCCTAATGGAAATCAACTATATACCATTCATGGTCTTATTGATCAAAACATGACTTTACCCTTAATGTACTGCATTACCGAAAACAAAGACGAGACTACTTATTCCATTATTTTTGAGTTTTTGTCTGCTAAGCAACTAAATCCTATTTCCATTACTGCTGATTTTGAACGCTCGGCCATCAACCAAATGAGAAATATTTTCCCGGAGTCCACAATTCATGGATACTTCTTTCACTTCGGGCAGTGTTTGTGGAGAAAAATCCAAGCCCTAGGATTGCAGACATGGTATAACGAGCGTAATGATGCTTTTATTATAAAGCAAATTCAGGCCCTCGCATTTGTTCCCCCCTGTGATGTTTGTTTCTCTGTTCAATAAGTTAATTGAGTCTTTTGATGATGAAACCGATGAAACATTAGGAGAATTTTTACAATATTTTGAAGCTACATGGCTTGGAATCGTCCAGAGGGGAAGAAGAAGAAAGCCATTGTATGAAATTGCTTGTGGTCAGTTCACGAGAGTGTTCCAAAATATTTGCCTAGGACCAATAACTCCGTTGAAGGGTGGCATAATGCTTTTCATAGAAGAGTGAAGATTTGCCACCCAACAGAGGACAAACTTTTACGAAAACTTCGTATGGAGCAGGTCAGCACTGAAATGATTCTAGGACAAATTCAACAAGGCCGTGATGTAAAAAGAAAATACAAGAAATATGCTCTCCTTAACCTAAGACTAAAAAGTATTTTTGATACATATGACGTCAATGATGGGTTACAATATCTTGAAGCCATCGCTCACAATCTTTAAATAAATATTGCTACAAGTTTTTTTAATACATTAATACATTTGTATTTTCATATTTTATGTCTCCTCATAAATAAAGTTTTATTGCTTATATTGATGTATGATGTATATTTATGATCCTATATCCATTTCATTTTTTTCAAAAGCGCTGAATGACCTTGTAATCCCAGTGCTTGGCGTAAGCCTAAATTGAATAATCAACTCAAAAAACATTTATAACTCCTTGTAACCCTCTATCTTCTGGATGACCTTGAAGTCCCATTGCTTGATGTAAGCCTAAAATCAATAATCAAATCCAATCTATCCATCTCTCTTTTTAACTTTTGTCCATTCTACACTTTGCCCAATCGACACTTTGTCCATTCTACACTTTGTCCATTCGACACTTTGTCCTTCGACCCTCTGTCCTTTGACACTCTGCCTTTCGACACTCTGTCCTAATACTGCCGCTAAAGTGGCAGAGGGAATGTCCCATAGCCAACACACATCCAATGCTAAAAAAACTCAAGCTGACAAGACAGGAAGTAGGGACAGAAGGTGACACTTCTGACAAGACAGACTAACCAGGCAAAGGAATCAAGACTTCGCAGCAAGGGGTACATAGCTTAGGATGAGTGGCTGAAGTCACAGAACAAGCAACTGCTAAGGTGGCAGAGGAGAACCCCAATGGGTACCAACTCTTCGCCTGGATAGGGTTAGGCCATAGAAAAAACTGTGCAAGCAAGCCTAGCCCACCTAGCGGATGAGGGAAAACTGTATTGCTAGGGGAAGATAATTAAACAAGAGGAACTGTAGTTCCCAGTACAGTCAGGTTATGGCTTAACCATGGAAGAGGAAGAGGCAGAGAAACCACCCAAGAGTGGTCTCTAAGATGGCAGAGAGATATAATAGGGGAAAGAAAAAATCTTACCCAACTAGGACCAGGTTAGATAGCCCACAAGCTATCCTGTCCAAAAGTGGCAACGAAGAGTACTTAAGTTACCATGGGACTAGACAGGGATGGGAAAAAAGTTCCACAGCAAGCAAAAGGGTGGGGGAAAAAGGGTGGTGATGGGAGACTCAGAAATTGGTAAGGTGGCAGGACAGGAAGGCCTAACTGCCACATTAGACCACATTAGTACAAGAATAGTGTTTTAAGGGGTCTGCAGTGATAGGGCACATAGGATAATTCCTCACAACCAAAAACTAAGAAGGAAGCGTAAGAATGGATAAAGTGACACAAAGGGATCTACCTACCAGCAGTAGAACTGGGGGTAATGGGTTCCAATGGGTAAACAAGCAGTCGACACAGAGAACAAGTTCCCAAGACCTGTGCCACCTTGCCAAACACATAGGCTAAGTGAAAAGTGAAGACAGTCACCCTAGGACAACTATAAAACACTATCCAACTCCCAGAAGGACCTTCAGGACCGCAGCTCCCCGCTACGACGAATCAATAGCATGGGAGGATGGGAAGTCTCACGAAACCAGTAAAGTTAGGTGAAAGATGGGGATGGTGCACAAGTGTAAATTCGCCAGTCATGGCCGCCAGAAAGGGTAGAGCTAGCCTGAGTCAAGACTGATAAAATATGCATATGTAACACTAATAAAAAGGGGGGATACCCCACAATCATATCACACTTCACATTCCTACAATAATATGACTAAAGAACTAAACCTTTCTGAACGATTTAGATACATGATGTGCCAGCGCCGACCGCATGTCGGCCACAGGCAATAAAAAGCAATCACATCAAGTAAAAAACGGGGTGGGGATACAAAATTCTCCAACACACAAGAAAAAGATACTCAACTTGGTCGATGAGGAAGAAGCTAAAGCATCCATGATCGCTAAATCTATCAAAAAGTTACAAAACATGCAGAAAAAAACTCCAAGCAACCGTCAAGATGGCATCTGAAAAGTTTGACATTAAATGTCATAGTTGTAGCACACTGGGATCGGGAGTTGTAACGGCTCTCGTGCCCACGTATCCAATCCTATCCCATACCTTTTAAGACGAGGTTAACTCTATTCAGGGAAGGATAGCTGTGCCTTGTTTTAAACACGTCAATGGTGTATACACGATATCTCTTGGGATATTCGCTCCAGAGGTTAGAACTTTGTGATACCTCTTCAGGTAAAATTCTCTGGTATATCACTCGCAGAAATGTCCCAAGTAGAAGGCTGCCAATGAAGAACTTCCATCACGACAACATGGCTTGAGCCCCAAAATTTATATAAGGTGGTGACACACACAATAGGTTTGATTACATAATTCGCAAGATTATGTGCAATTAGGGATTAAGTTCCCAATTAAATCTCAAAAATAGTATTCAGGATCCTTCAGGCATATGAAAATAATTTTGGGCATTGAGAATCCTGGCCTCCCATCTACACACACAGGATTAGTAGAAATTTGGTGTTACAGATAATGTTTTGCACCACAAATTGTTTTTTTTTTTCACATTAATCATATGAAGGACTGCCATCAAATGAAGGACTGCCTTCAATCCCCTTGCATCTCGCTTACTCACATACAACTCACGCTAAAAGTGAGGTTAGTGATTGAGACTAATCTCTTTTTGACAAAGAAAAGACTGGTGAGCTTAAAAGCATTTAAAATACTAATACTTGAAGAAATATATAAGATTAAACTGTAAAAAAATAGTTTTTACTTGAATATTTCCATTCTTTATTAGTAACATAATTTAATAGTTATTTTTACAATTTTAATTTCTTCACTTCCCTTTGAAATTTATTAAGCATTAAGTGTCCTATTTATAGAAATTTGGGGCTGATTCTAATTTTAATAATCATTTTCTTGGTCGACCTGTGACGCCCGGTGAAAAGGGTCCTTCTTTACACTTTTCTGATATAAACCTTCCAAATATACCAGAGAAAGATAAAAGCATGGAATGCAGAGGTTACTACCCTCGCGCGAGCACCTTGTGGGTGTCGTGTATAAAGCAGGGGCGTGTGAAAGCCATTATTCACAGGCTGTCTTCCATTTAGATAATTCCTTCATCAAAGGGAAGGGCCATAACAGAGGCCCTAGATACCACACTTGAACCACGCCACCGACGCCTAACACGAGCGCCCTCTAGGACATCCTTCTGTTTTGGACTTGCTCGCTTGGTCGTATATTTTTGTGCTCTTGGTGTTTTTCCTGTTTCTAGATTTAATTCATCATGACTGAAGCTACTACTTCACCTTTACCAATGTTAAGTACCATAGTTTGTTTTGACAGCTTTTTACAGTACAAGGCAGTTGTTCTCTTTCCAGTAGTGTGGTTTTTAATTATAGATTGGCTTGGCCTTCCTCGGCGTCGGCAGCCATTGTTGTTTTGATTTGCCTCGCTGGAATTTCACGTTAATCTTGCCCATTTGGTACTCTGTCATCTAGGTTCTTGGTTAAGTCACTTACGATTTTTGAACCATTATTATTATCATTATTATTATTATTGTTTTACTATGGTATTTTTTGCTAGCAAGTCCAATTTGGACGAACGAAGAATAGCGTCCTTGGCTTTATTATAGTTTAGTACCCGCCTCGGGAAAGCGTTCGTAAATAGACTATATCTTTATATCTATTTGTTACGCAGTTGTTATTCTTCGTTCCTAGTCTTGATTGACATTACAATTTTATTGTTATACTTAAATCATATTATAGTGTGCTTTTGGTTCTTTTTAGTGTAACCACGAGAGCGTGAGCATGGAGTTCTCGTTTTCAGTTGCTACAGTCACGAGTTACCCTTTCTCTCATTTTCTTTCTTAACCTCGAGTAGGAGAGGTGAATTTCACGTTTTCCGTTTTATACGATCACGGGTTATCCCTCCCCCCCTCTATGGGTTTAGGATATTTACGTTTTATTTTATTATGTGATTACTGTTAATATGGCTAGCGTTATTAATAGGTCCCGTTCGTGTGTGAGTCATTATTTTGGGCCAGCTTTATGCCGCCACCCGTTCCCCTCGTAGTTCCGTCCTCTCCCCGCTCCGCCTTTGGAGTAGGATCGGAACGTTCATCCTCTCCGCCTTGAGTTCTACTTTGCCATAAGGGATACTCATTGGAGTTGGAACCTAGTCAGATATTATTTGGAGTGAAACGGTGACCCCTTGCCCTCGGACTCTGGCTTTGGCCATATGCACACAAACTTTTTCATTATTAATCACAATTTAATTATTCCGGACCTTATCACCGGACCTCCGGCTTCACCGGAGATCACCCAGACGATCAGCATTGAGGTTAACATTAACTTTCCACTGCTGCTAATAGTTACATATTACTTGGTTACAGACCTATCACTGCATCCTCGGCTCGTCCGTGGTTCCGCAGCGTACATTAGTTTATTCTTATTTTGTATTAATATGGAACTCTAGCTCTCAATTATGGAACCATTCTATGCACACATATTTAATGTTATCTAGACTCTTTTGGTTGATCTGAATCACTGATCAGAGTCTCAAGGAACATCCAGACTTGTCTCCTTTCTTTTACAGAAGGTCCGCTGCGCTGCCAAGGGCTGCCCCGCTGCCTTTAATGATCCCGTGGGCTATGACCTATGCCAGTCCCATGCGCATTGCGCCATATCCTTCACTCGGGAGCCGGGACAAGCCTCATACATGGTGTGGTTCCTGGAGTCGTGCACGCTCTGCTACGAGCTGTCCTCCCTACTCCTGAACGATGACATAAGTTGGTTCTAGTTTGTTCCTTTTTATCCTTTGGTGATGATTTAATTTGTTCCTTATATATGTATACATCGCTTATTGCGGAGAACGATCTTCTCCTTCATCATTAATTCCCTCACCTCTTTCAGGCTGATGATGACTCTCTCCTGGCTGCAAGAGCTGCTCTCCGTCCTTGGGTGTCAGGCTTTGGAAGGAATGCTCCGTCTGGCGCACCCTATCTCCTCGACGGAGACATGGCCTCTCGTCTGTTCCCGGGCTCTACCACTGCAGCAGTTCCGCCGGAGACAGCGGCCCCGTTAATTGAGGCAGTTAGAGCAACCATCCCAACGGAAGAGGAAGCTTTATTGGCGGGGGACATGTCCTCTCTAGATTTGGACGTCGAACCCATGGACGAGCAGGTAGGTGGTGCTGAGTTGGTGGATTCCCTTTTATCTCTCACTCCTTCCTCTACCTCTTCCTTCCTCGGCTTTGATAAGCCTACGGCTTCTCCTCGGGATCCCTCCGTCCCTGTACGACCCAAGGTGAAGCCACTACGTACCTTTAAGCCTTCAGCTTTGCCATTATCTGCGTGAACGGTCCCCGGACCCTCAAATGATCCTGATGTTCCTATTACTTTACATAAAACCGTGACTGCTAAAAAGTCGAAGTCTGCTAAGTCCAAGGCTTCGTCAGCGGGTAGTGTTCAGGAACCCTCCTTCCCGTCGACCTGATCAGGGATATTGTTAAGGAGCAGATACAACAACATTCTAGGGCAAGCCAAGGGGCTATGACGGAGCTCAAAGATATGGTGGCGAATCTGATCCGTTCAGGAACTCGGATGCCTCCTCCTTCAGCCCCAGATGCGTCAAAGTTACCCCCCTTCGATAAAAACAACCCATGGAGGTTTGCCTTGCATGCTCCATATATAGATGGTACCATAACTCTACCCACTCGTCATCACCGTCTCGCTCTGCTTCGATGTCTCAGCAACCGAATCCCCCTCAACAGGTGGTCTACCTCACTGCTTCCCCAGGTACACAACCCAACCCTGTTTGGATGCACTCTCCTACATACAACCCTAGCTACAAATCCTCAGGTTCCTTTCGTGGACACCAGAGAGGAAGCTACAGGGGTAGAGGACAGTTCCGCCAACAAGGCGGACCTAGGACAAGGGGTGCTTGGGGAGGGAAGGGACCTAGATTCACTCCCTCGCAATAATGTGGTCCCGGTAGGGGGGAGACTTTACCACTTTCGAGTCCATTGGACCTTCAGTCCGTGGGCTCACAACATAATCTCCAAAGGTTTGGGTTGGAAATGGTCACAGGGTTCTCCACCTCCACTAGTGACCTTCTTCCAGAAACCCACTCCCATCCTGAAAGAGTACACCACAGAGTTACTCAAGAAGAAAGCAATCAAACGGGTTCGATCACTGAAGTTCTAAGGCCGCCTGTTTACAGTTCCGAGGAAAGACTCGTCGGCATTGAGAGTGGTCCTAGACTTGTAAAAACTAAACTCTTACATTCTCTGCGACAAGTTCCGAACGTTGACTATCTCTCAGGTACGGACCTTACTTCCCTGTGGGGCCGTCACCACCTCTATCGATCTTACCGACGCCTATTATCATGTGCCAATAGCTCGAAACTTCTCTCCTTATCTAGGCTTCCGCCTAGGCAGGAAAGCCTTTGCGTTCAAAGTCATGCCCTTCGGTCTCAGCATTGCCCCCAGGATATTCACGAAACTGGGAGAGACAGTGCTAGAACAACTCAGGAACCAAGGGATACAGATCATAGCTTATCTGGACAATTGGCTCATTTGGGTTCGGTCGACCCAGGAATGCAACAGAACTACGACGAAAGTATTTCGATTTCTCGCCAACCTGGGATTTCAGGTCAATCACCAAAAGTCCCGCCTGCAACCATCATGCCACTTCGAATGGTCAGGCATTCAGTGGGACCTTTCAAAGCACAAGCTATCCCTTCCTCCCAAAAAGGTAAGGGAAATAGCTTTCAAGATCAGGAATTTTCTCAAACACAAACAGGTGATCAGAAGAGAGCTACAGTACCTTTAAGAGACAAGATCTCGAAGATCCCTTCTGTCTTGAAAATGAGACTACGCCCATGGTCCGAACCGAGGAACCTCTCCAAATCAGTTCCTCTACAATTCCCACCTCCACAAGTGACAGTTCATACAGACGCATCTCTGAGTGGATGGGGGGGGGGTTACTCCGAACATCAGATGTTTCAGGGCTCTTGGTCACCCGCCATGAAACAGTTCCATATCAATGTTCTCGAAGCCATGGCAGTGTTCTTGACCCTGAAGAGACTCTCCCCTCCGAGGTCGACCCACATCAGAGTAGTTTCAGACAGCACAGCCGTAGTACACTGCGTCAACAGAGGAGAATCCAAGTCACCCAACCTGAATCAGGTCCTGGTCACTATCTTCGCCTTGGCAACAGAAAAGAACTGGTTCCTGTCGGCAACTCACCTAGCAGGAGTCCAGAATGTGATAGCGGACTCACTATCCAGGACCAAACCACTGGAATCAGAATGGTCTCTAGACATAAATTCATTCCGGTGGATACTCAGGCTGGTTCCGGGCCTCCAGGTAGATCTATTCGCAACTCAGCTGAATCAAAAACTTCTTTGTTATGTGACCCCAAACCTGGACCCTCATGCTTATGCCATGGATGCATTAACCCTGGATTGGAACCATTGGAAGAAGATTTACCTATTCCCTCCAGTGAATCTTCTAATGAAAGTTTTACACAAACTACGCTCCTTCCGAGGGGCAGTGGCTTTAGTAGCACCTCACTGGCCAAAGAGCAGTTGGTTTCCTCTCCTCCTCGAGTTGAAACTCCGTCCCTTCCGGATCCCATTCCCCAAACTGACCCAAGTAGTCCAAACTCAGACTATGTCAGATTCCTCAAGGATAGCTAAAACCCTAACTTTGTGGACTTCATGAAGTTTGCAGCTCATAGAGACGCAAACATTGACCCGGAAAACGTCCTCTTCATAGAATCAGACAAAAGGGACTCGACAATTCGTCAATATGATTCGGCCATTAAGAAACTAGCAGATTTCCTAAAGAATTCAGACCATACTCGTATGACTCCGAATTTAGCCATCTCTTTCTTTAGGCTCCTATTTGACAAAGGCCTAGCAGCTAGCACTATAACCACCATCAAGTCAGCTTTGAAGAAAATCTTCCTTGTTGGGTTTAACATTAACCTAGCTGATTCCTATTTCTCATCTATTCCAAAAGCGTGTGCTAGGCTTCGACCTTCGGTTCAGCCACAAAAGGTCTCTTGGTCTCTGAACGATGTCCTCAAACTTGCGTCAGACACGGACAATGAATCCTGCTCCTATATCACTCTTCTTAGGAAGACTTTATTTCTAACAGCTTTGGCCTCAGGTGCTAGAATCTCAGAACTAGCAGCTCTCTCACGAAACTCAGAAAACATAGATTTCCTCCCTTCAGGTGAAGTGCTTCTTTCTCCAGACAGAGCTTTTCTAGCTAAAAATGAGGACCCACAAAATAGGTGGTCCCCTTGGAAGATTATTCCTCTTCCCCAGGATACTTCTGTGTCCAGTCACTACTCTCAGGGCCTTTTTAGCTAGAACTGCCACCCGCTCGTTTGGTCCCTTGTTTATCAGGGAACAAGGAGGTACTATTTCCATTAGAGGTATCAGACAACAAATCCTCTACTTCATTAAACATGCTAATCCAGAATCATTTCCCCATGCTCATGCTATCCGGTCAGTAGCTACCTCCAACAATTACTTCCAGAACATGGATTTTGATGACCTTAAAAAATATACGGGTTGGAAATCTCCCATGGTTTTCAAACACCACTATCTAAAGAACTTACAGGCCCTTAAATACCCAACGGTTGCAGCTGGGAGTCTTATCTCTCCCCATTAATCTCTTGTTCTTCCTTTCTTCCATCTCTTCTCTTCTCCCTCCCACCTGCCACTCACACCACGTCGCCACTCTCCTGGGTGGTTCGTTAGCCCTAAGATTATTACCATGTTTAATTCCTATGGTTTAACTGTTATTGTATTTACCGTTACTTTAATGTTTGGATATGCTTAGACATGTAAGATTTGATGCTTTTGCATTTGGACACTCGGATGATTCCTTGTCTTCATATTTATTTAGCCTTACTTTCACTATGTCCTTTGGCTAGTTTGTAATTTTATGTTTACTTTCATTATTATATTATATTATTTTGTTACATGGTGTTTGTATTCTCCTCATTATGTTATTACTTTATTGGGCTTGGAAGGCATTCTCTGGTACATTTTCACCGGGCGTCACAGGTCGACCCAGAAAAGGGATTTTGACGAAGGAAAAATCTATTTCTGGGGAGAGACCTGTGACGCCCGGTGAAACCCTTCCCTGTTATTTTGTACGTTCCCACCCTTTCCTTTCCAAGCCATGTGTTCTTGCAGAAGGATGTCCTAGAGGGCGCTCGTGTTAGGCGTCGGTGGCGTGGTTCAAGTGTGGTATCTAGGGCCTTCCCTTTGATGAAGGAATTATCTAAATGGAAGACATCCTGTGAATAGTGGCTTTCACACGCCCCTGCTTTATACACGACACCCACAAGGTGCTCGCACGAGGGTGGTAACCTCTGCATTCCATGCTTTTATCTTTCTCTGGTATATTTGGAAGGTTTATATCAGAAAAGTGTAAAGAAGGACCCTTTTCACCGGGCGTCACAGGTCTCTCCCCAGAAATAGATTTTTCCTTCGTCAAAATCCCTTCTATACTTTAATCAGAATGAATATAACTTTTTCTCTATATAACATACAGTTTAGGATATGAAATCTTGATGCTTAATCCTAAGAATTAGAAAAAAAAATGTGAAAATCTGATAATAAACAACAAAACAGGATAGCATTACCTAAAGCCAATGCACTAAAAGTTGTCACAAATAAAATATTTGAATGATCTTCAGGTGTTAAGAAGTTATGTGACAGTAAAATAAGCCATAAAAGTAATGAAAAAATGTCTAATAAAGTTTGATATTTTACATACCATAAAATTATAAACCAACAAAGTACAAAATATGAAAGATACATACATTTTCAAATGCTGTGTGATCATAGTAATCAATACGGCCACTCCAATAGCCAAGGTGGCTTTTAAAACCTCTGAAAGTGGGTGTGTATTCTTTATTGAAGAATCCTAGATGCCATTTACCAACATGATGTGCGCTGTAGCCAAAAGCAGTTAAATAATCAGGAAGAAGGATTTCTGATGGGGAAAGGCCATATGGCTGAGGACCACCTATGGTATAGCACTGCAAACCTTGAAAAAAGGGGGTGTAAAAAATGTTTTGAGCAAAATGCAAAATACCCCATGTTTCAGGCAATAAACTACCACCAAGCAAAGACAAAAACTATTCTAAAAATACCTTTAAGATGCATTATTAATACAGGTACCATAGAGGCAGGAGCTTTTAGACTTCAAAACATGAACAATAAATTTCTTCTCTTCATCCCTTATAACCTCTCATCTTGGAAAAACAGAGCGTGTGTACTGTATGCCAATCCCATTCCTAAAGTTATCAATATACCCATGACTCACTTTTAAACAATTCACTACTATCGTTCCATTAGTTTTTTTTAAAAAATGCCAACTTACATCTATTTTGCTTTTTTACAAATGAGAGACTTTGAAACTCTATCAATTGCTAACTGTTTTAGATTTATCCAAATCAATGACTTTACTTTATTTCCGATGTCTTATTGTTTTTTACATCTTCTTTCCCCAAAGAAATGTTACCTCTTCTGATGATCTTTTTCTTTTCACTAACCAAGAAATTGTTGTTATAGGCATAAAGTAAGCTACCTCTAGATCAGTTGTAAATGTCACTCATATTTTTCTACGATCCCTTTTTTTATGCTCTTTCTTTGTTCTAACCATATACTTTCTTACATAGTTTTTTCACTATCCTTCTTATGACCTATGATGAAAAAGATTACTGAATTTCACAGCATATTTTTGCAATCTACACTGGGTGATATCTACTACAAGATATAATTTACCAATGTGCATTGGGTGAGACTTACAGTACAGCAAGACAAACTTTAGCAATGTACATTGGGTGAGAAATAAAGTAAGATTAAGATACACAGCCCTGTTTTCAGCTTGAATATGCTATATACAGGTAAGTGTGACTCATTTTGGGTCTTACAAGTTCTAGTAGGCACAGCAAATACCAGATAAGTGATGAATATCAAGATGAGTTTTTCTTATCAAAGAAAGACGAATAGTGAATTCAGCAAGTTCAAAGAGGATGAATACTGAATTATAACTGCATTGTGTTTGTTAGCCAAAAATATTAAGAAAAACGTAATTTCAAAAGATCTATCTTTAACCTACCTCCCCCTCTCTCTCTCTCTCTCTCTCTCTCTCTCTCTCTCTCTCTCTCTCTCTCTCTCTCTCTCTCTCTCTCTCTCTCAAATCCAAGATAAAACAAGCAAACATTTCAGTTTTAAACTTGTACTTGTATATGCATTAATTACATTCTCTTATCTTCTGCTTTGTAGGACCCTTAATCAATGAATCTAATGGATCCCAATTTTCTTCTTTGTTAAAGGATATGGCAGAGAGCAAAACTCCACCATGAACAAAACTATTATGAACTCTAAAAAACATGCACCAAGAGTTTCGTTGCTCTGTCCTGCTACCTTCAACAACAGCTGAAAATTGAAAGAACCCAAAAGCCTGTAGAAAGAATACCTTTCTTCTACTCTGTCCAAGCATTTTTTCCTCAAGGAAAAGAGGAAAGTTAACCCTTAGGCTCCGTCCACACAACTGAACATTGTATCTTATCGAACAAAGTTCGGTAAAATGGAAATCTATTTTTGGGTGAGATAGCCATGTCGTCCTGATGGAAGATTCCTTTAAGTAGCTTCCTAGGGTATATTTGACTACAGTGATATTCCCAGAGAATTTAACTTAAGGTCTCCAGAATTCTAACTCCTGGCGCGAATATCCTTAAAGTTTCCTTTTAGGATATCGCATAATATCAGGGGACGTATTCTTGACATGCCACATAGCAATCTGCACCCCACATAGCGTTTACGCTTCGAGGGGGAAAAGTGGCAAAATAAAAGAGGAGCGGTTATAAAGTTCCACTTCCTCCGTTACTGTTTGAGTACTCAGATGGCGCTATAATCGTCCGCTATTCTTTATTCCTTGTTAAGCCGTTATTTATAGATACAGTATATCGGGAGGGATCCTGCCAAGGCCTTTCATAGAAATGAGGGTGGGTCCATCAGGACAACATGGCTATCTCACCCAAAAATAGATTTTTGAGCGACCGTTTTTTGGACTCGGGCTATGTCGTCGTGATGGAAGTTTACCAGAGCATTAATGTATCCGTGGATTTCCCAGTTGTGCCTTAAACTTCAAGATAATATTTCCTTGGTCATCTAAACCTAAGAGACCAATGACATTGCCGTTATATGTCATTTTTTCTAATCATATACTATGTTAGTGCTTCTTGGCCCCTACAGGAAAGAGTCGAACTAGACTCGGGAAAAAGTCTCGAAGTTGCATATTTCATGTGATGAACCTAGCATTCAGAGACATACAGGTCTCCCTGTATGCCTTTAGCCAAAGTTTGTATTTATAATATGAACACAGGTTCATGTCAGTCACCATATCATCTGAGGTATAGTAATCCAGTCGTATACCTCAACAGACAAGTTTGCATCTTGTATTGAAACAAGTTACTTCTAGCTAGAAAGGTTTATATACATATAGGAACAAAGTTACTACCTTTGCTCGATATAATTATGCAGAATAATAAGGAATGAAAGGAATGCTCACACATAACTTTATTAAAATGTTTAGGGCGAAATATGACACACAAAACAATTAATCATTTATTGTCAAACAATAAATAAAAAATTCAGCATACATTTATAATACATAAAAATGAAACAGAATTTATTAACATAGACACAATAAAATCAGAAATACTTGTTTTACCTGAAAACAAAATCTTTGCCCCTCACATGAAAATTTTAAAAATTTTCTAGTGTCTTTCTGAGAAGTCTGTCTATTTACACTTGTGTAAAAAACACAGGGCACCTAGTGATCAGTCTATGTTTCATTACCTTTGTACACTGGAACAGTCCGTAATGTCATCATGATGACATTTCACTTACCATGTTGCACTATAAAGTGCCATCATGTACACCCTTAGAATTACAGTCCCACATAATTCACTGTTCCTCGCAACAATAAGCAACAGGTTTTAGTACACTACCTGCCGCTACCATGAAACGTTTTAATTCTTGCACTTGCTTCGTGTAGTCTTTGAAAAACACTCTGGATGACTTCCATCCAGTAAACGAGCGAAGGCTCTCGAAATCCACGAGCTGGAAAAAGTTTAATGAAGGAGGTGCTGCAGGCCTGAGCCTGGCCCAGGCCTTAGGGATTTTGTTAAAAATCTCATTAGACAAGTCTACTTGGAAAGCATAAAGCAAAGGCCTAATCAAGGCAGATTTACATGTAGTTATCATGTTGGCAGCTAAACCTTTTTCATGAAGGTGAATAAAGAAAGACAAGCAGAAATCCATTAAGGTTTCCTTTGGATTTCTTGCCTTGACAAAGGCCACCCACTTCTTCCAAGATGACTCGTATTGCCTTTTGGTAGATTTTGACTTATATTCCTCTAAGAAGTCTATACTTTCTTTCGAGATCCGAAACCTTTTCTTTACTGAAGGTCTTGGGTTTTCTGTAATGAAGAGAAGACAGTCAACTTCTGTATTTGTTGAGATAGAACTGGGTCCAGCAGGGGAATCAGCTTCGGCTGTAATTCCAAAATTAAAGGGAACCAGTTGCTCTGGGGCCACTTGGGAGCCACTAGGGCTGCTGTTCCTTGGAAAGATCTCAACTTGTTGAGGACCTTCATCAGCAGGTGGGATGGAAGGAACAGGTAAACCCTGGTTCACTTGTTCCAGTCGAGGGACACGTCCACTACTTCCGCTAGAGGGTCCTCGTACGGGGCCACGTATCGAGGAAGTTTTTTGTTGTCGCTCGTTGTGAAAAGGTCGATCTGCAGTTCCGGGACTTGATGTAAGATGAAGGAGGATGATCTTGCATTTAGGGACTATTCTGACTCTAACGGAGTTATTCTGGATAGAGCATCCGCTGTTACATTGCGGAACCCTAGAAGGTGAACTGCTGATAAGTGCCATCTCTTCTTTTCCGCTAAGCGGAAGATGGCCAACATCACTTGGTTGAGTTGAGGCGATCTCAAGCCTTGGCGATTCAGACATCTCATTACTACCTCGCTGTCCAAATTCAGTCTTATGTGGACTGAAGGGTGAGGGGATAATTTCTTCAGTGTGAGGAAGACTGCCATGGCCTCCAAAATGTTGATGTGGAAGGTCTTGAATAGCGAGGACCAAGTTCCTTGAACTCTGCGTTGATGAGTGACCTCCCCATCCTTCCAACGATGCATCCGTGTGGATGACGACTAAGGGTGGAGGTGGTTGCATAGGTGTTGATCTCTTGAAGTTTCTGGCCTCCGACCATGGCTTGAGAAGTGATCGTAGTCGAATCGGTATTGGTCTTTTTAGATCTCTTCGACCGTTTGATGCGTATCTTCTCCAGACTCTTGACGCATCTTTTAGCTGTGCACTTGGCACTGGGTCTGACACTGATGCAAACTGAAGGGAGCCCAGCACTCTCTCATGTTGGCGTCTTGAAATCCTGTCGGATTTTAGAAGTCTCTTGACAGATCCCGCTATCTCTCTCCTCTTCTTTAATGGAAAGGAGAGACGATGTGACTGTAAATCCCAATGTATGCCTAGCCATTGGATTTTCTGAGCTGGAGATTGTCGAGACTTTTTGGTGTTGATCTTGAATCTTAGATGTTGCAGGACCTGGATCACTTTCTTGGATGCTTGCATGTATTTTGACTCGGAAGCTGCCCACACCAGCCAATCGTCCAGATAGGATACCACCAGGACACCTTGTAGGCGTAGTTGTTGAACGACTGCTCCTGCAAGCTTCGTGAAGATCCTTGGGGCTATGTTTAGTCTGAAGGGCATGGCTCAGAAAGCATACTTTCTTTTTTGTAGCCTGAATCTTAGGTAGGAGAGATGGCGATTGATCGGAATGTGCCAATAGGCATCTGCCATGTCTATGGAGACTGTGTATGCCCTTTTGGGCAACAGGGCGTTATGTGTTGAGGGGTCAGCATCTTGAACTTGTCGTTTTCGATGAACTTGTTGAGTGGCGACAAATCCAGAATGACTGAGTTTGTATGAGTCCTTCTTGGGAACACAAAAAAGCCTTCCTTGGAATTTGATGGACTTTGCCCTCTTTATTACCCATTTGCTCAAGAGCACTCGAGTATATTCTTCCAGAATGGGGGTGGAGTGTTGGAAGAACTGAGGAAATGATGGTGGAGCTGTCTTCCAGCTCCAACCTAATCCATTCTTGATTAGGCTGTTGGCCCAGGGATCGAAGGTCCAATGATCCCGGAAGAGTCAGAGTCTTCCTCCTACCGGAAGCATTTCATTGCTTCTGGTTTCCGGGGGGCTTGCCTCCTTGACCGCGTACTCCCCTACCCCCTCTTCCTCTCGAGGGACGTCTAGAGGAATCTCTACCTGACCCCCTACGTTTGGGGCGAAAGGTGATGGTCTGCCTCTCATAGGTGGGAGTAGAGGCTGGTGACTGAGTCACCACATGCTGGGGTACCATCTGATAGGTGGGTTGGGGCTGTGCTACCATCTGTGGCACCGCAGTCATGGGAAGTTGTTGTCTAGCAGGGCGAGAAGGCACTCTTGACCTCTTTGCCTTCTTCTTCGGTTGGGGACCCTCATCCGGAGAAGACTTCCTTTTAGCCGACATGTCCCACTTCTGGAGAAGATTTCTATTCTCCGTGGCAGCCTTGTCGACTATTTCTTTGACCAATTCATTTGGGAATAGGTCTTTCCCCCAGTTATAGGAAGATATCAACTTCCTGGGCTCGTGTTTGACAGCAGCCGAGGCAAACACGAACTCTCTACAAGTCCTTCTTGCCCTAACAAAGTTGTAGAAGTCTTTAGTTAGGGTTGCCAAATGTGTTTTCGCCATGACCATGAGCATATCCGGGGATCTCTGCTCACTGGCCATTGCCTCCATGAACACCTGGAGGGACAGAGAGGCAGCAAATCTCTCCTTCGAATCTTGCTCCCTGCACAAGAGAAACTCAGACAACTTGGGGAGGTTTTCCCTGAACTAGCGTCCAGCGATATCAGCCTCCAACTTCCCGACTGAGAAGGTAAGCTGACTGTCCTTCCAGTCTTTGTGATCCGTTGGCAAGGCTAGGGAAAGGGGCGTACACTCCTCCAGTGTAGGGCAAGGTTTCCCGGCTTCCACTGCCTTAATTACCGCCTTAAACCCTTTTTCCGCAAAGGGGAAGGCCATAGATGCTGGAGCAAGAAAAGAGGGATGTTTCTTGCTCAGGGCCGGCACCTTCGAATTGGTGAAGCCCTTGTCCTTCAAACTGATGGCTAGCAAAGCCTGAGCTTTCGTATGGTCAAGCACTATGACCTCCTTAGGCTCTGTCTCCTCCTCGGATGCAGGTTCCACCCTTAGACGAACGAAGCAGTCTGAATAGGACTCAAAGCTGAGCCAGAACTGAACGTCCTCGATAAAGACAGCTTCCAGCTTCTCTGAAATAAAGATCTTACCGTTTGTATTCGGCATGTACTCGGCATGCCTCCATGGGTTTACCTCGGAACACGAGGGAAGATCCTTAGCGTTGAGTCTCCTTTGAGACCTACGGGTCGCTGCCAGCTGAAGAATCTCCTTCCTGAACACAGCTTCCCTTTGTTCACTATTCTTCTCATACATCTCCATCATAGCTTTGATGGCAGACAGGGTGTCGTCCGACTTTTCGGGTTGAGGAGTGGAGAACGTAGAGGGCACGGGTTCTGGGGCAGGAACCGACGAAACCGAAACCGTTCCGACTTCATCCTCTTCCGTCTCTGGAGCCAACGTTGACTACATATCTCGACCTTCCACTAGAAGGTCCTTTTTGGTGTCCTCTGACACCTCTGACATCCTCTCAACATCTAGATGGATGTCCTTCATCACATCCGAGACATCCGTGTCCACGGCTATCTGGATGCAAGGGATCTCAGGGTGAGGCTGAGGAATAACAGCATCCGCAGATGCTTTAGGGAATAGACAGGCTCTCATACGTTCACTAGGGAGGTAAGGCCCCGTGGCATTCCAAAAGAATGCCACGAACCCATTTGCGCAGCTTGTCCCGAGCTGCATCCCTTGACTCCGTTGTCTTGGGATTTTCAAAAGCCTCATTCACCAGGTCTTTACATACAGTACATACCTGTGGGTTCCAGTATTTGAGAGGTCCCTTAGTGATGAAGCAGCGGGAGTATGTCCTACATCCAGATGGCCACAGAAGTCCCTACTACGCACGTTGCAGAAGACGCTGTTGCACTTCACATGGTCCTCCTGTAAAGAGAGAAAAATAAAATGAGTATAATGTAGTCTATCTCACTAGATAAACTAATAAATATTATAATAATATTTTCCATTTTATTCTATTGCATATAGCTTAGGATAGGTAAGCTAGAAATGAAATAGGAAAGACACATACATGTGTTTCCCGCCCAGCCAATTGCTGTGACCTCCCTCAATATTAATGCTAGGGTTATCCTCCTCAGGAGGCCCGGTGGAAAAGTCTAGCCTCTAAGGATAGAAAAGTGTAACTAACACTCACTTCCAAAAGGATTAATAATGAGGGTCATTAACAACTGATCATCTATCAGTATATAGAAAGGGAATTCCTTTCCCAATCTTATGAGATCTCAACAATAGACTGCACCTGGACACACAGTATGTTGGAAAATTTAACTGTATACTTTTATACCATAGTTTTCTGTCTGCAGTATGCTCTATACTACAGATGTACTGGCTACTGTATATGCATATACCGTAGTTGCTGTTGGCATGTAGCCGGCAGAGCTAGTGCCTAAGGCATAATTCAACTGACACAAAATTGATCATTTTTATGGCCAGCGACCCACCGTACTTCCGGCGGCTTGCCGGACGCCGGCGGGTCACCGGCTGTCGGCACACTATCCCAGACAGCATACAATGTGACAGGGAAGTGGCCCGTATACCAGACTTGGCCGGCTCTTTCCGGCTATGTCAGATGTGACAGTGAATCAATGGCTGTCGGTCCACAAGTCTAGCCAGCATCTTGCCGGAAAGGCTAGTGGAGGGCAGCCACAAGTTAGGCTAGTGGAGGGCAGCCACAAGTTAGGTTAGTACCTGGCGGCACTAGTTAATAGTGAGAGATAAAGCAAGGAGTGAAGGGTGATGTAAGAGCACTGTCTCACTTCCTTCCTCCGGAATGAGGGTTCTAATGGAAGGAGAGAATATAAGTTAATCAAGCTTCCACCCATCCACCTCAGTCACCGGTCCCTGCCGGCATAGGATGTGAATGGCAGCCCAAGGGAGGACTGAAGAACACTCTACACTAGATGTGGGTCCTCTGTCAGCAGGTAGACCTGCTGACATAGCTACCCCGGAGCCCATGTCCGATAGAGAACCTGTTCGACTAGGCCATACAAGCAGAAGCCCAAGCCGGCCCTACAACCTGCCAGCAATTGGCGCGATTGCAGGACAACGGCCACGGGGATGTGATGGCTAGGCCATCACTAAAGGACAGAATTGGGAGGGGAAAGGGTCCTGTATAAGGTGTGAGAGGAGCCGGCAGCATGCCGACCCTACCACCCCTTAAGGAAGCTCTGTTTCAGTATCGGCTCCATCCTAGGCGGCCGGAGAAATCGATCCCCAGCCTAGGGTCTGTCAATACAGTATGGGGGCCGGCAAACATCTAGCCGACACCCTTAATTATAGAGAAACAGAGTTCAAATGACGGTGCCATCCTAGACAGCAGAATAATCTCTATTCTTCAGCCTAGGGTCTGCAAGCACAGGACTAGTCGACTAAACCACAGGGAGAAGGGGGGATCACATGATCCCTTCAAGTGCAGTCTAGGGATGCAAACCCTTCTATTATTATTATTATTATTATTATTACTATCCAAGCTACAACCCTAGTTGGAAAAGCAAGATGCTATAAGCCCAGGGGTTCCAACAGGGAAAAATAGCCCAGTGAGGAAAGGAAATAAGGAAATAAATAAATGAAGAGAACAAATTAACAATAAATCATTCTAAAATAATAAACAACGTCAAAACAGACATGTCATATAATAAACTATCAACAACATCAAAAACAAATATGTCATAAATAAACCATAAAAAGACTATGTCCGCCTGGTCAACAAAAAAGCATTTGCTCCAACTTTGAACTTTTGAAGTTCTACTGATTCAACCACCCGATTAGAAAGATCATTCCACAACTTGGTCACAGCTGGAATAAAACTTCTAGAGTACTGCGTAGTATTGAGCCTCGTGATGGAGAAGGCCTGGCTATTAGAATTAACTGCCTGCCTAGTATTACGAACAGGATAGAATTGTCCAGGGAGATCTGAATGTAAAGGATGGTCAGAGTTGTGAAAAATCTTATGCAACATACATAATGAACTAATTGAACGACGGTGCCAGAGATTAATATCTAGATCAGGAATAAGAAATTTAATAGACCGTAAGTTTCTGTCCAACAAATTAAGATGAGAATCAGCAGCTGAAGACCAGACAGGCGAACAATACTCAAAACAAGGTAGAATGAAAGAACTAAAACACTTCTTCAGAATAGATTGATCACCGAAAATCTTGAAAGACTTTCTCATTAAGCCTATTTTTTGTGAAATTGAAGAAGACACAGACCTTATATGTTTCTCAAAAGTAAATTTACTGTCGAGAATCACACCTAAAATTTTGAAAGAGTCATACATATTTAAAGAAACATTATCAATACTGAGATCCAGATGTTGAGGAACCACCGTCCTTGACCTACTTACAATCATACTTTGAGTTTTGTTAGGATTCAACTTCATACCCCATAATTTGCACCATGCACTAATTCTAGCTAAATCTCTATTAATGGATTCACCAACCCTAGATCTACATTCAGGGGATGGAATTGATGCAAAGAGAGTAGCATCATCTGCATATGCAACCAGCTTGTTTTCTAGGCCAAACCACATGTCATGTGTATATAGTATGAAAAGTAATGGGCCAAGAACACTACCCTGTGGAACACCGGATATCACATTCCTATAATCACTATGGTGCCCATCAACAACAACTCTTTGAGATCTATTACTTAAAAAATCAATAATAATGCTAAGAAACGACCCACCCACTCCCAACTGTTTCAGTTTGTAAACAAGGGCCTCATGATTAACACGGTCAAAGGCAGCACTAAAATCAAGGCCAATCATACGAACTTCCCGACCACAATCAAGGGATTTCTGTACAAACAAGGCCTAACAGGGGAGTACATTCACCTTGTCAACCAGTTGCTGGCATACGACAAGTACTCTGAGATTCTGACCCAAAACCCAAAGCTCAACATCAGTAGCTAGGTGAAGGGGCAGAAAAACCCTAGCCTAGTCTTGCCTGATATACAATTTGAGACAAGATCAACTAGGATTGTAGCCATAGGCTACACTCAGAGGGAAGGAGGGATTACCCTATACTGTATATAAGGGTAACCGGGGAGATTGTATGAAAGTATACTAAAGCCCCTAGGCTACTAGCCTAGCGACAGTGAGATCGACTACCTAACTCATCGAAGCTCTCTCGTATACTATCTTAGAAGAGGAAATTTTATATGCAATCGATATATCTTACATGTATAAATTCCCTATTATCTTCATTTAATTTTAATGACACCAGGAACACTTATTATATGCAAGAGAGTAAACTAAAACGCCTAGGCTAAGAAGCCTAGCATAAACAAGATCGGCTACCTAATTCGCCAAAACTAAATTGAATACTATCAGCATAATATAATTAATTCCTAGGAATCAAGACTAAATAGCTAATTATATTTATTTAAGCTATTATACCGGGAAAGTCGTTCTGGCTAACTAAATAACTCATGCATTACGAACGACAGCGCTGAAGATGCCTCCGGTCTAGGCAATAGCTCTGCCAAAAATTTAGATTAATTCGATTCAATTTTTTACTTTACGGCCAGAGCTAAATTTATACAGCATAAGAATCAAATAATCAACTTTCCAGAGGCAGAAGAGGCTGGAGATTGCATAATAAATCCTGAAAATGAGAGAGCACTGGGAAAACACCGAGTGTAACCGCTACAGAAAAAAGGAATAAAGATGGCGGATGATTATAGCGCCATCTGAGTACTCAGACAGTATCGAAGGATGGCGAACTTTATAACCGCTCCTCTTTTATTTTGCCACTTTTCCCCCTCGAAGCGTAAACGCTATGTGGGGTGCAGATTGCTATGTGGCGTGTCAAGAATATGTCCCCTGATATTATGCGATATACTAAAAGGAAACTTTAAGGATATTCGCGCCAGGAGTTAGAATTCTGGAGACCTTAAGTTAAATTCTCTGGGAATATCACTGTAGTCAAATATACCCTAGGAAGCTACTTAAAGGAATCTTCCATCAGGACGACATGGCCTGAGCCCAAAAAGGTCTTTAAGCTTGCGTCCAAACGATGACAGATGAGCAGCGAAAGCTTGGTAACGGCAGCAAGAGCAATTGTTGTACGAGTAACAAGAAAATGAACATTAGTAAGCAAAAAAAAAAAAAATCTGTTATGTATTATTATTGCTGTGTGCTAGAAAAAGGAAGAAGAAAATTTAGTGCCTAGATTGTTTGCAAAGGAGACAAAATTTGGGAAGTCGTGTATGTTATAACAATACTGGAGTTATAAAGTGGATCAGAACTAGATTTCATAAATTACATGAGAACAGATCCAAATAAGTTTTACAATGTTACCTCAAAACTAGAACCTACAATCACCAAACAAGATACAATTACAGTATACAGAATTTTAATACACATTACAAGGATTTCCAACTAGAGTTTGTGTAAAATGTTATTTTGATAATAAAATAAATTTTTGAATATACTTACCCGGTGATTATAATAGCTGCAACTCTGTTGCCCGACAGACAACTCTAAGGTAAAAACTCGCCAGCGATCGCTACACAGGTTGCGGGTGTGCCCAACAGCGCCATCTGTCGTCCAGATACCCAGTACTCAATGTAAACAAAGACTCAATTTTCTCCTCGTTCCACTGCGTCTCTATTGGGGAGGAAGGGAGGGTCCTTTAATTTATAATCACCGGGTAAGTATATTCAAAAATTTATTTTATTATCAAAATAACATTTTTCAATATTTAACTTAGCCGGTGATTATAATAGCTGATTCACACCCAGGGGGGTGGGTAGAGACCAGCAATAAATGTTTACATTTCTATGAGCTAAGAGTTTTTATTTCATTTTAGAAGTTATCAAAATAACAAAAACAAAATAAATAGGTACCTGGTAAGGAAGTCGACTTGAACAATTACTCTGCCTTTTTAAGTACGTCTTCCTTACGGAGCCTCGCGATCCTCTTAGGATGCTGATCGACCCCTAGGATCTGAAGTATCAAGGGTTGCTACCCATACAACAGGACCTCATCAAAACCCCTAATCTAGGCGCTCTCAAGAAATGACTTTGACCACCCGCCAAATCAACCAGGATGCGAAAGGCTTCTTAGCCTTCCGGACAACCCAAAAAAACAACAATAAAAACATTTCAAGAGAAAGATTAAAAGGGTATAGAATTAGGGAATTGTAGTGGTTGAGCCCTCACCCACTACTGCACTCGCTGCTACGAATGGTCCCAGTGTGTAGCAGTCCTCGTAAAGAGACTGGACATCCTTTAGATAAAAAGACGCAAACACTGACTTGCTTCTCCAATAGGTTGCGTCCATTATACTTCGCAGAGATCTATTTTGCTTAAAGGCCACGGAAGTTGCGACAGCTCTAACTTCGTGTGTCCTTACCTTCAGCAATGCTTGGTCTTCCTCACTCAGATGGGAATGAGCTTCTCGTATTAACAGTCTGATAAAATAGGATAAAGCATTCTTTGACAAAGGCAAAGATGGTTTCTTAACTGAACACCATAAAGCTTCAGATAGGCCTCGTAAAGGTTTAGTTCGTTTTAAATAGAACTTAAGAGCTCTCACAGGGCTTAAGACTCTTTCTAGTTCATTGCCTACCATATTCGATAAGCTGGGAATATCGAACGATTTCGGCCAAGGTCGAGAAGGTAGCTCATTTTTGGCTAGAAAACCAAGTTGTAGTGAACATGTAGCTTTTTCTGACGAAAATCCGATGTTCTTGCTGAAGGCATGAATCTCACTGACTCTTTTAGCTGTGGCTAAGCATACCAGGAAAAGTGTCTTTAAGGTGAGATCTTTCAGGGAGGCTGATTGTAGCGGCTCAAACCTGTCTGACATGAGGAATCTTAGTACCACGTCTAAATTCCAACCAGGTGTAACCAAACGACGCTCTTTCGTGGTCTCAAAAGACTTAAGGAGGTCCTGTAGATCTTTATTGTTGGAAAGATCTAAGCCTCTATGCCGGAAGACCGATGCCAACATGCTTCTGTAGCCCTTGATAGTGGGGGCTGAAAGAGATCGTTCTTTTCTCAGGTATAAGAGAAAGTCAGCTATTTGAGCTACAGAGGTACTGGTCGAGGATACAGATACTGACTTGCACCAGTTTCGGAAGACTTCCCACTTCGATTGGTAGACTCTAAGGGTGGATGTTCTCCTTGCTCTAGCAATCGCACTGGCTGCCTCCTTCGAAAAGCCTCTAGCTCTCGAGAGTCTTTCGATAGTCTGAAGGCAGTCAGACGAAGAGCGTGGAGGCTTTGGTGTACCTTCTTTACGTGTGGCTGACGTAGAAGGTCCACCCTTAGAGGAAGACTTCTGGGAACGTCTACTAGCCATCGAAGTACCTCGGTGAACCATTCTCTCGCGGGCCAGAGGGGAGCAACTAGCGTCAACCTTGTCCCTTCGTGAGAGGCGAACTTCTGCAGTACCTTGTAGACAATCTTGAACGGTGGGAATGCGTATAGATCTAGATGAGACCAATCTAGGAGAAAGGCATCTATATAAACTGCTGCTGGGTCTGGGATTGGTGAGCAATATATTGGGAGCCTCTTGGTCATCGAGGTTGCAAAGAGATCTATGGTTGGTTGGCCCCAAGTGGCCCAAAGTCTCTTGCATACATCCTTGTGGAGGGTCCATTCTGTTGGAATTACTTGTCCCTTCCGACTGAGACAATCTGCCATGACATTCAAGTTGCCTTGGATGAACCTCGTAACTAGTGATATGTTTTGACCTTTTGACCAGATGAGCAGGTCCCTTGCGATCTCGTACAACGTCAGTGAGTGGGTCCCTCCTTGCTTGGAGATGAACGCCAAGGCAGTGGTGTTGTCCGAGTTCACTTCTACCACTTTGCCTTGAAGGAGAGACCTGAAGCTTTTCAAGGCCAGATGTACTGCCAGTAGCTCCTTGCAGTTGATATGCATTATCCTTTGACTCGAGTTCCATAATCCCGAACATTCCCGACCGTCTAATGTCGCGCCCCAGCCTACGTCCGATGCGTTCGAGAAGAGAACGTGGTTGGGAGTCTGAACAGCCAGGGGCAGACCCTCTCTGAGGCTGATACTGTCCTTCCACCAAGTCAGGCAAGACTTCATCTTCTCGGAAATGGGGATCGAGACCGCTTCTAGCGTCTTGTCCTTTTTCCAGTGAAATGCTAGGTGATATTGAAGAGGACGGAGGTGTAGTCTTCCTAATGACACAAACTGTTCCAGGGATGATAGCGTCCCTATCAGACTCATCCACTTCCTGACTGAACATCGTTCCTTCTTCAGCATGTTCTGGATGCATAACTGGGCTTGGCTTGTTCTGGGGGCCGACGGAAAAGCCCGAAAAGCTAGATTGTGAATCTCCATCCCTAAATACACAATAGTTTGGGATGGGACCACTTGTGACTTTTCCATATTGACAAGGAGACCCAATTCCTTGGTCAGATCTAGAGTCCACTTTAGATCCTTCAGACAGCGACGACTGGAAGAAGCTCTGAGAAGCCAGTCGTCCAAATAGAGGGAGGCTCGGATGTCCGCTAAATGAAGGAATTTGGCTACATTCCTCATCAGCCTCGTAAACACAAGAGGAGCTGTGCTTAGGCCAAAGCACAGGGCTTGAAACTGGTAGACAACCTTTTCGAAAACGAATCTCAGAAAAGGTTGGGAGTCCGGGTGGATGGGGACGTGGAAGTAGGCGTCCCTTAGGTCTAAAGAGACCATCCAGTCTTCCCTTCTGACCGCTGCTAGAACCGACTTTGTGGTCTCCATGGAGAACGTCTGCTTTGTGACAAAGACATTCAGAGCACTGACGTCTAGCACCGGCCTCCACCCTCCTGTCTTCTTTGACACCAAGAAGAGTCGGTTGTAGAATCCCGGGGTTTGATGGTCCGAGACTTTGACCACCGCTCCCTTCTCTAGTAAAAGAGACACCTCCTGTTTCAATGCTCGTCTCTTGTCTTCCTCTCTGTACCTGGGAGAGAGATCGATGGGAGACGTTGCTAGAGGGGGTTTCCGTACAAACGGGATCTTGTACCCCTCTCTGAGCAACTTCACAGATTGTGCATCTGCGCCTCTCTTTTCCCAGGTCTGCCAGAAGTTCTTGAGTCTGGCTCCCACTGCTGTCTGAAGAAGCTGGCAGTCAGACTCTGCCCTTAAAGGACTTGGTTCCTTTCTTCTTTCCTCGTTTCCCTTCGGCACGAGCACCTCCTCTGCTGGAGGTTCTGCCACGAAAGGGCGGAATAAAACGGGACGCTGGAGTGTCCATCCTTGGTCTAGCTGACAAGGTAGGCAAAGGGGTAGCTTTGCGAGCGGAGGACGCAACAAGATCGTGAGTGTCCTTCTGTATCAATGAAGCGGCTATTTCCTTAATCAGGTCTTCTGGAAAAAGGCACTTGGAGAGAGGAGCAAAAAGAAGCTCGGATCTCTGGCACGGTGTAACTCCAGCTGAAAGGAATGAGCATAGGTTTTCACGCTTTTTAAGGACTCCGGACACAAAAGATGCAGCAAGCTCATTAGACCCATCACGTATGGCCTTGTCCATGCAGGACATAATGAGCAAGGAAGTCTCTTTCTCTGTTGGAGAGATCTTTCTGCTTAGGGCTCCTAGACACCAGTCTAACAAGTTAAAAACTTCGAAGGCCCTAAAGATACCTTTCAAAAGGTGGTCCAGGTCCGAAGATGACCAACATATCTTTGAGCGTCTCATGGCAAGGCGGCGGGGAGAGTCTACGAGGCTTGAGAAGTCGCCCTGGGCAGAGGCAGGAACTCCCAAGCCGAGAACTTCTCCCGTGGCATACCAGACGCTCGATCTAGAAGAGAGTCTAGCAGGGGGAAACGTAAAGGCTGTCTTCCCTAAACTCTTCTTGGAGTGCAACCATTCTCCTATCACCCGCAAAGCTCTCTTGGACGAGCGTGCGAGGACGAGTCTAGTAAAGGCAGAAGTGGTAGACGGCATGCCTAACACAAACTCTGACGGAGGAGAACGAGGAGCCACAGAAACAAACTGGTCCGGAAACATCTCTTTGAAAATGGCCAAAACTTTCCTAAAGTCCAAAGAGGGTTGCGTAGACTTAGGCTCGTCCAATTCTGATTGTGGTTCATCTATGTGTGCAGCAACATCATCATCAGAAAGTCCCTCATCCGATAACTGATGAGGAAACGACAACGGAGTGGGTAACGGCTGGTTGGCTGAGTCCGGTCGCACGGGTGCATGAGTGACTGAGCCGGACGCAACGTCATGGAACTGTTGCCCAGTCTGTGAGCTGGCAACAACCATAGCAGCGCGGGGACGCACAGCGTCTACTCCAGACTGTCTGGACTGATGTGGGTGCGCAGTGGCAACCACACTGGGTTGCGGAGGTTGACGCACCGCGTCAAAACAAAACAACTCTGACGGTTGTTGAACCTCTCGAACGTCAACGGAGACCTCCGTGCGTCGCTTAACGTCAACATGCGGCTGGCAGATCACACTGGAACGCATGGGTGGCGGAACTCTCTCAACTGGTGTGCGTGAGAAGGTTACCTCAGCGTCCACAGGACGCACAACCGATCGTGTGGAAGGTTGTGGGCTAGGTACTGCACTAGCTGGTGCGGCAGCAACCTTCTCCGCACGAAAGTCCTGCATTAGAGACGTCAGTTTAGACTGCATGTCTTGCAGAAGAGACCACTTAGGGTCTACAGGAGCAGGTGCGGCGACAGACGGTGTTACTGTCTGAAGCGGTACCGCTTTGCCTCTCTTAGGCGGTGAGCAGTCATCGGATGACGGCAGCGAGTCCGAACTGACCCAGTGGCTACAACTGGGCCGTTGGACTTGCTCGGAAGGGACCGACTTGCGTTTTAGCGGTCGTGAGACCTTGGTCCAGGGTTTCTTGCGAGAAACACCTTCCGAAGACGAGGTATAAATGGGCTCTCTCGTCTTAGTTAGGCAGGGGCGATCTTGGGTAGATACGCCCGATACCACGGAGGGAACGTCTGTTCGCTGATTAAAGCCTCTCGAACCCATTTGTCGTACGACATTGCTTCTCCCCTGGACTTGGGAGCTTGCAAGAGGTCCCGGACTAGGAGGACGACAGGCACGAACAGACGAACCCTCAAGCGCAACACTATCCACAACACTATCACTCGGCACTTTAGCACTTCCCACTGCACTTTTGCACTTAAGCTCCTTCACATCCGCCATGAGCTGATTACGGTCACTAGCAAGGGACTCAACTCTCTCACCCAGAGCCTGGATGGCACGCATCATATCAGCCATGGAAGGTTCCTGAGTGCCAGGAGGGGGGTTAGGAGCAACCACTACAGGGGAAGGAATAGGTTGTGCGGCATGAGGAGAGGATATATCAACAGAACGAGAAGAACTTCTCCTAACTCTATCTCTCTCTAGCCTACGTGTATACTTTTGGAATTCGAGAAAATCGAATTCCGAAAGCCCAACGCACTCCTCACACCGATCTTCCAATTGAAAGGTTTTATCCCGACAATTGGAACAAACAGTGTGAGGGTCGATAGAAGCCTTCGGAAGACGCCTTGAACAGTCCCTAGCATTGCACTTCCTAAATTTTGGGACTTGTGAAGGGTCAGCCATTTTGAATTGGTCAAAGGGAAATTCAAAAAACTATCAAAAAGTCATCAACAAAGAATCCGTTATCAAAAAGAGTTCAAGGATTTGTGTGAAGAGAAACCCTGCACAGCGAAAGCTCAAAACTAGAATAAAGTACTTCACCAATTAGTTGTGAAAAAACTCCAGTTTAGCAACAGCGAGTAAGTACGTCTTGTCGATAGCACGACAGAGAGAAAATTGAGTCTTTGTTTACATTGAGTACTGGGTATCTGGACGACAGATGGCGCTGTTGGGCACACCCGTAACCTGTGTAGCGATCGCTGGCGAGTTTTTATCTTAGAGTTGTCTGTCGGGCAACAGAGTTGCAGCTATTATAATCACCGGCTAAGTTAAATATTGAAAAATTACTGTACACTCAAAATTTGCAGAAATATGTATGAAACCCTAAGAAAAGAGATTTCTTCGAATTGCTAATTTGCTGCATTTCTTGCCTGTGATGTCTGTGTTATTTGCCGGAAAGGGCTACTTTTTGCTTCACCTACTCTTTAAGGGGCCCGGCTGGAATGTCAATATATGGGGGTATAGAAAGAAAAACACGAAATCCTGAAAAAAAAATTCACTGAGGTTCGTATGGCAATGGAGAATGCGTATACAAAATATTTTGTCAAAATTCCTCTTGCTTTCATAATTACAGGGTAATTAATAATATTTTGTCAAAATTCCTCTTGCTTTCATAATTACAGGGTAATTAATAAAAGAAACTCAATAAACCATAAACATTGTTCCTACAAGAAAATGCAGTATTTCTTCTGTTTTCATAAATTTTTATAATTATCATATTTTAATGTAAAAGAAATTGTGAAAAATGGCATCTGTATAGCTTCCACGAGTTATTAGGCGGCAAATTTCACCCTTCACCCTTCAGTCTTACCACAAAACTCAGGGAGACTACATGCCTGAGTTTGACCTCTGACATTCACTCATTTTTACGTTGTTTTTTCTTGTTTTTGGCAAGAATTTTATCCTTTCAAAGAGGAAAAGACAACTTCATCATCTTGCTAACATAAGGAAGAAGAAAATTCGCTCTATTAAGAGTTAAGAAGAGGATAATATCGGTAGTGCAGAGAGAGAGAGAGAGAGAGAGAGAGAGAGAGAGAGAGAGAGAGAGAGAGAGAGAGAGAGAGAGAGAGAGGTGTGGATGGAGGAGCAACGGCCTTGCCTGACACGAGCCAAAAGAAGCAATATATTGAGCAAAAGGATCTTTGTTTATGATTAAATTAGGATAAATAGCTTTGTTTTCGTTTATCAAAATGAAAAAAAAGGAACATAAAATTCATAATAATCAGCATTTATTGATACAGTATTATCTTTATAAAAATACAAAGGAAAACTTTAAACGCCCTCTGACATTCACTCATTTTTACGTTTGTTTTTCTTATTTTCGGCAAGAACTTTATCATTTCAAAGAGGAAAAGACAATTTCAACATCTTGCTAACATAAGGAAGAAAATTCACTGCATTAAGAGTTCAGAATGAATGAATGATTTAAAGTTTTCAGGCATCCTGACATCTAAGGTCATTGACGCCGCCATTAAGAGTTCAGAAGAGGGTAATATATATATATATATATATATATATATATATATATATATATATATATATATATATATATATATATATATATATATATATATATATATATATATATATATATATATATATATATATATATAGTGAGAGAGAGAGAGAGAGAGAGAGAGAGAGAGAGAGAGAGAGAGAGAGAGAGAGAGAGAGAGAGAGAGAGCATGTGTGTGTGTGTGAGTGTAAAGGCTGCCTTGCCTCACAAGAGCCAAAAGAAGCAAGATATTGAGCAAAAGGATCTTTATTTATGGTTAAATTAATGATAAATAATTTTGTTTTTGTTTATTAATACCCAAAAAAGAACATAAATTCATAATAACCAGGATCTATTAATATTGTCTTTGTAAAAATACAAAGAAAAACTTTGTACGCCCATATCCTAAAACTATACTTATTGATCTTCAAATTCTATCTTTTCCCTTAGTTTTGAAGATATGGCGTTGAAAATTGGTATATAACTCATATAAACATTTAAAAAAAATGAAGTCATTTTTTTCAATGTTTTTTTTTCATATTTTATTTCTTAATTTTTTCCCCCAATTTTTAGGATTCATTTTCTATCATAATGAAAAAAAATTAATATCTAGCAAAAAAATGACTTTTAGGATAAAAACTCATTTTATTGAGGTGTACATCAAGTCTATATAGGGTAATAATCCCAGGTCTTAATTTTAATTATCAAGGGAGAAGATAGAATTTGAAAATCACTCATTGTTAGGATAATTCACCCTGGCATCACAAAACCGAAGGTCAGAGGCGAAAACCCTATGCAGTTTGGAGATGTCCTAAGTCACCTTATTAAGTGGTATGAATGTAATAGTCCTGTCCTTAAAAAACAGCATTACCTGGCCGGCCCCCTTAATAGTATTATTAATATTAGTGTCCAGAGTTACTTTAGAAATTGTTGCAACTCATCATTCATTACAGATTGCGACAGCATAAAGTTGAAACACGTGCCCTTGCATTGGCAGCCCGTAAAAAAATTAAAAATTGCATCACGATCTTGATAAGCATTGGCCCTCAAATCCCAATGGCTGAAAGGGTGATGTTTATACGACTATAAAGTTTAAACTTGCCTCACAAGACCAACAAAACTTGGACATGTTTAAACTAGAAAGTAAAAGATAAAAAAAAAATGGTATATCATTGTCATTGGTAAAAAACATAACTTTGTATGTCAGGCAATGCCATCTCCCCAGTCCTAACCACCAACGAGCACAGCTCTCGTTACTTCGGTAATCATACAAAAAAAAAAAGATATACCGAACTTTGCTCGCAGCTTCTACACTTCTGACGTCACCTGAAACAAAGTTCGTCAAGCAAAGCTCGTCGTGTGGACAGAGCCTAAGTCACTACCTGTCTTGCCTGTATCTTGTGGTGCTCACCTACATAAATTCTGGAAGTTTCATTAAGAAATAAGAACATATTGGCAGGAGGTTAAAATTTTACTTTTTAAGTTGAGCCACTCATCCTTCAAATTGTATGAAAGAAGGACAAAAGTTTCTTGAATGGGCAATGAGATGTGGTTAATGATGGATAAAAAAAAGTAGTCAGAGAGGTTACTGCCAGTTGTTTGTGGTTCCCTAAGCTTCTGGAGATTAGAAACACCATCATCAACTTTACCCCACTTCTGACCGACTCACTTCCAAATAGACTGAAGCTTCAATCAAGTATTTAATGAAGTCCCAGCCCAATGGGCATTGGGGCTCACAACAAGGCTTCAATGATATATCATTAATTGGCAAATGATACCTTCATGTGCTCTAGAGATTTATCAACATCCAAGGAGTTATCTTAACATTGTCAGCGGGAGGATCAAGTAGTAAATGGGGAGAAGTCTGACCCAAATCCACACATCTTGACACTGAAGTGACCTTAGTCAAATCTACAAGAGACTGAAAAGATTCAAAGTAATTTGGTCTGGTGCAGAAATTCCTTACAACCCCAGCTCCTACCAACAAGCTGTGGTACTCACTGATAGGTCATAGTCTCTGGAAAAAGTCTATTTCTTCCAAACAAAAGTGGATCAGTGCCCATGGAACTTCAAAAAACAAGGTCTGTTCTGAGGTAATATATCTGAAAAAAATTCTTTCTTCCTTGACAAGTTCATAAAGATCTCTTGTGGTGCTGTGTCATTCAGAATCTGCTCACGAGAGTCCCTCTCATCCCTCCATCACCAGATGTACTGTACTTTTTATTCTTGGATTTAATTTTTATTCTTGGGCATGGAGAATATTTTCAAGATCTAAAAGATTCGGGTTCCTGGTACTAGGACAGATGCTGGAACCATCTAGTATTTTTAATATGATGGCAGTACGTATATGTCACCTTACAAGCTTTCGTGCCTTATGTGGGAAACAAGGGAACAGGTAATATATTGGATAAATTCAGTGACCACCGCTTGTCTTAGAAACGAGGGAGACATAAAGTCATATGATCTATGTTCTCAGACAAAGCAAAGTGGCAGGCTTCCTCGGTTCTTTCCGGTCCGATATTTTACGAGGTATTGTGGTGGCTTCAAGGATGTCTCTTGCCAATATTTTTCATATCAGCATGAACAAAGCAGTGGCAAATCATTACTCCACTATGCCATACTCAATGGTATGGCAATTGGGTGCTTTTAAGAGCAGCTGGGACAATTAGGAGTTGTATACCTTTCCATTCCCTATCCTCAATTGTCTCATATTGGTGAAGATTATTTGCCCTTCATATGTCATGATTGATGTTACTATGACTCTTCTGCAAAAGAAAAAAAAATATTACTGTCACTACACATCCCACTCTTTCAATGAAAACCTCAATACTCTCAACCTTCAAACCTTTAGTATAGACAAGTAAGGCAACCGAGAGAAAAGATCCAATTCTAACTTCTGTTAAAATAAGCAGTCTTTCTGTGATTGGTGTTGCAAGAGAAGCCTCAAAGCTTCTGTTCTCTAACTAGCTGAATTTTTACTATTCTATTCTTGTCCGAAGAAAATGTGCTTGTGAGCTATCAAATGGTATCAGATAAGACTGGATTGAACGGGATTCCATAGCATTATAAATTTAGGAGAAAGACAGGTAATGCAACTTGTGAGGTATCACTGCATAAGCTACAGGTGAGGTATCAGTCTACTCAAGCCAAGTTACCTGGAATTTAGTGTCAAAATTTGGGCACTTTTCCATTATCTATAAAAGTGTGTCAGTATTTTGAGAGTGGCTTCTATAGGATCTCTTGAACAACCTTAGTTAAATCTATTCTTTGATCCTTTTTAGTTTGATGGGGCCTTATGTTCTGAATCAAACCTCACTCCAGAGAATTGCTAGAGGATGCTTTCCTAATACTTTTTGCCTTTGTTTATTAGATCTGTGATTCAAGCTCTTTCCAGTCAAGTTACCATACAAACTGGGATACAATTTTAAATGAAAGATTTCATATTCAAACGCTGATGGATGACATCTGCTTGACCTTCATTCTCCATTCCGTTTTTCACCTCTCAAGAGAGGAAAGATAAAGATAGTTTCATTTGTTCAGTCAGAATTGTAAAGGAGTAGAGATAAAAGTTTTGAGAAAACCGGCTTTCCATTTCATTCTTATCAACATGGGATATTACTAAAGAGGTGAACAAGGACAATCCCTCTTCATGGTTATGACAAGTGATTGTAAAACCTTATGAGAATTCTTCGAAGAAACAAGTTTCTTAGGAGAAAGTTAGGGGTCATGAAATAGCCAGACTATTGCTTAAAATCTATCTTCATACCAGTGCAACATTAAATGCCAGTTTCAATATGTTTTAGTCAACCTTCACACTACTTTCTTTACATATTACTTACAAATTCAGAGATGGAAAGATGATGGGAACTCTAATAGCAAGAAAAAATGTGTAACAATTTCATTCACCATCTGCATAACTCATCTCCTCACTTAATTGACATAGAAAATATGACAAATTCGCAAATAATTTGTATTTTTCCTAACTATACAAACCTTAGCTATTTAATAGAGGTATTACTTTCGGCGTAGCTGAAATGACGAGCCATTAATTTTTAACGAGGGTTAACTACCCACATTGCTAGTTAGCGGGGGTAGGGAGGGTAGCTTGCTACCGCTCCCCCTCACACACCTGTGATTGAGCTCACTTTGCTTGGAGGTAGGACTTCAAGGGGGATAGGGCTGGCGGGAGAGTTTGGCTAAATAGCTAAGGTTTGTCATTTGTTCTGTAACTGGAATACAAACCACGCTATTTAATGGGGGTGACTCACCAATTAGGATGGGTGGACGTTGGAATAAAAAAGTGGTTTGTATCTAAGAAAGCTTAGTGGGTTGAATCTTATGAAACACATTATTAAATTTTGTTATTTTGTTTATAGCCCTCAGTGTGCCCTAAAAAGTGCTTTAATCTGTTATTATTCCTTTCTAGGTATAGACAGCAGCCCCCTTCACCCAGAAGGGAAATTAAGAGTATTCGAGTACTGTACATAAAAATTATGAATGTGGTTGATGGTCTGTTACTATTGTGTTAGTGGTCTGTGATGCTGCTCTATATTCATATTATCTTGCCTGTGAACTGTAAGTCCCATCAAGTGTTTGACTGAATGACACAAAAACAAATGTATTATAAGGCCATTGTCGATTGCTCGTATTCGGCAGTGAACACCGTAAAGTTAATGAATGTTTTATTTAGATGTGCGAAATAACGAGGAGGAATCTCATTATATGAGTGTCATAAACATTAATAGTTCACAGGAGCTATTGAAATGGCATACATGGTCTTGGGCCCTGGAAGTGAATTCAGTTGTTAGGAGGAGAGGGGACTGTGTTTGAGTTTAGTTTGAATTTTTCCAGAATTATCAAAACCCTTTCCAAGAATGAGAGATTTAGGCACTACTGTTGTCGACAGAAAATTTTCGATGACAAGGGAATCTTATCACAGTGCAGGGTTACAATTGGAGATTTTCTAGACATTGTTATTATGGGCCCGCAGAGGCCTGCACGGCATCGTATGCGGCCATACTGTTCAGAATTTAGGAATGTTTAAGTGACTTTGTAGCCTGATGGTGGACGGGAGATTGATAAGGACAGTATTGATTTAGGGAAAATTATCGCAGTACAGTATTTTTTCACAGTTATATGTTCTTTATAGAAGTTTCATTCAATAGTAAGGGTTCAAGTTTATTACTGGTCATTACAGATGTCATTAAACCATAGTGTTGCGGGGTTCTCCTTTAAGCTTAGTGTAGGAGTAGTGTTTTTTGGTTAAGATAATTGGACCACCCAGGCAATACGCACAGTTGTGTTCATCATGTACTAAAACATGTAAATGTGAGTAAAATAGTTTAAGGAAAACTTGTGAGTGTCCAGCATTTGAATAATTTTTTTTATTTATTCAAATCTTTTGTTTATCTTGTTTTTTTTTTGTTTTTTTTGTGTGGCTGGAGGGTAAAGAGATTTTAATTTTGTCTCTAATTGCTTATTTGAATTGACAAAACAATGTTAATGTAATCCTAACAGTTTTTTCTTTTTCAAATAAATATTTTTTTGTTTTTATAAAGACAAATTTATTCCAGTTTCTTACATCACTGTGTCCCTTTCTCAGCCACTGTTTTTTAATCCTTCTAATAAGTTATTTATCATATTTTTTCCTCCCACACTGTATCCTGTTGTCAGATATAAAAAAAAATTATAATGTTTCTCTTTCACCTAATGTTCTGACCCTTACTTAAACTTGAAACTATCTAACCTGAAATTCCAGCTATTAACATATAAATTCTGCTAACTCCTCAGAAAAGAATCAACAGTCATCTTACGTGTTAATCCAGCTAGCCCAAGGAAAAGGAATTTAGGAAAGAAATAAGATTCTAACTGGGTTCCCTTGCCCAGTATAAATCAAGGGGTGGTGCCCAGTGCTCCGTTCTCTTGACCTGTTATCTAGATTTTTGGGTATTCCACAGTTGTATATTTTTTGTGTAGTGAACGTTGTGTTGTGGTCAGCATTCGGACACTAGGCAGTTTAGGTGCTACCTCTGGCCACAGTCCACAAACCACTACAACGTCCCAGCCAATCTGGCTTTTTGGCTTTACTCGGGGGCTCCTTATCTGAGTGTGTTAGCACTCAAGGAATAAGGAGTCCCTGCGCCTCGCTAAAACCTTGTTACGCAAGGTTCATGGCCTACGCAATCTGTGTATGAAGGTATGTAGAAATGCGACTCCTCCTGGAAAGTTATTCCGAGTTCTTTAGATGGAAAAACTGTGCACTACGACTTTCCCAATACCACCTCGTCATGGTATGGGGACGCAACAGTGTTAATCTTAATACTAGGTACACAAGGGAGCATGGTTTACCTGCAGTGATTTGAGGTCAGCTATGCAGAGAACCCAGGATGCTGCTTTCCCAAAGAGAGGGGAGAATGAAGAAAAGAATAAGGGACAGTCAAACCTTTTCATTCATGCAGGCTAAAACCGGGTAACAAGGCCCTCAACCTTCTGCTACTTGTCCAATAAGGAGCTTGAGGTTTTAAACCAATTGTTGTGCAGCCACCACAGGACCGATAGAAAATGCATCGAGTCTCCTGTGGGTCACATCTTGCAGGTAGTGGGATGTGAACGTGTTTAGATGTTTCCACACCCCAGCTTGAAGAACCTGTGTTACTGAGTAGTTTCTTTTGAAGGCCAGGGACGTAGCTATGCCCTTGATATCATGTGCTCTGGAGCGACGTGACGGAGGAGGGTCTGGATTTAGTACAAGGTCAATGACCCTGCAAATCCATGCTGAGATGATATTCTTGGTGACCATCCTCTTGGTCCTACCTGTGCTGACGAATAGTGCAGGCACATGAAGACAGGCTGCGGCTGTTCTCTTGAGGTACAGCCTCAAACTCCTTACTGGGCATAGTAAGAGATGGTCTGGGTCATCTGTTACAGTACGGAGACTAGAAATCTGGATGGAATCGAGTCAAGGATTCGCTAGTCCAGGGTTCTGAGTCTTAGCAATAAACACAGGGACAAAGCTGAACATTACCTCTCCCCATCCACTTGAATGGGCGACGTCGTATGAGAGACCATGAAGTTCGCCGACTCGCTTGGCCGAGGCCAAAGCTATCAGAAACACCGTCTTCCAAGTCAGGTGGCGATTTGTTGCCTGGCATAATGGTTCGGAGGAAGGTCTCTTAAGAGACCTGGGAACTCGAACTACGTTCCATGGGGGCAGGTAAGTTCATAACTCCGTATGAGTAGAGAAAGTTCTAGCGATGAAGAAATGTCCATTCCTTTCAGTCTGAAGGCGAAGCTTAAGGCTGACCGATAGCCTTTCACTGCCGAGACTGATAGGAGCATTTCTTCACGCAAATACACGAGGAACACCGCTATTGCTGGAATAGTGGCATAGACCACAGACGACTTTCCACTTTGCCTGGTAGACTGCTGCTGATGATTTTCGCAGGTGTCCAGACATCCTGATCGCAACTTGTTGCAAAAAATCCTCTCTCAGAGAGGAGAGGCCTGATAGTTTCCAAGTGTGAAGTCGTAGCGAAGCTACAGCTTTGTGGAAGATGTTAGCATGGGGTTGCTTGAGTAGATTGTGTCGTGAAGGGAGTTCTCTTGGGGGCTCCGTTAGGAGTTGCAGAAGGTCCGGGAACCATTCTCCATGATGCCATAGTGGAGCCATGAGGGTCATTGAAAGATTGACCGATGTTCTGGTCTTGTTGAGTACCCTCCTCATCAGACAGATGTCACTGTTGTCCCACCGTTGTTGGAAAGCATCTTGCCAGAGAGCCTTGGGGTCTGGGACTGGGGAACAGTACAGCGGGAGCCTGAAGTTCAGGGCCATTGCGAAGAGGTCCACAGTCGGTGAACCCCACAAAGTCAGGACTTTGTTGGCTGAAAACAGCATCAAATCCGGGGGGAGGACGAAAAGGTCTACTCCTTTTTGTAGATTCTCGTCTGTCACCCACCACTGGAGGTCTGTCAGTTCCGCAGGTCCTATGGGGATCTGGATGTCCGAGGAATCGCGTGCTTGATCCCACAAGGACTTGAGTCGCCACTGGAGGGATCTCATCCTGAGGCGACCATTGGGAACTAGACGGGCCAGCGATGAAAGGTGACCGAAGAGACGTAGCCACGATTGGGCTGGAAGTTCTTCTCATCTGAGAAAAGGTCTTGTGACCTTTCTCAGCCTTGCTATCCTGTCGTCTGATGGGAAGGCTTTGTGGAGATTGGTGTCTACAATCATGCCTAAGTATACCAGTCTTTGAGTGGGAAGCAGAAAGGACTTCTCAAGATTTACCATGATCCCCAGATCTTGGCAAAGTCTCAGAAGTTTGTCTGTGTTGAAGAAGGGTTGACACCGAGTCTGCTAGAATTAGCTAGTCGTCCAGATATCGGAGGAGACGGATGCCAATCCTGTATGCCCAAGATGACACTAGGGTAAACACTCTGGTGAAGACTTGTGGTGCTGTGGAAAGACCGAAGCACAGCACCTTAAACTGGTATATGCTGTTGTCTAGGCTGAATCTTAAGTACTTCCTTGAAGACGGATGGACTGGGATCTGGAAATACGTGTCCTTTATATCCAGGGTGCACATGAAGTCTTGCAGTCTTACTGCTAGTCAGACCGTGTCTGCCGTTTCCATGCTGAACCGAGTTTGTTTGACAAACTTGTTCAGAGCCGAGAGGTCGATGACTGTTCTTCAGCCTCCAGACGCCTTCTTTACAAGAAAGAGTCGACTGAAGAAGGCTGGGGATCTGTCGAGGACCTCTTGGAGATCGCCCTTCTTCAACAGGGTCTCGACTTCTGCCGGAAGGGCTCGCCCCCTTGCTGATCCCATGGCAAGGCAATTCAATGACACTGGATTCCTGGTCAGGGGAGGTAGAGATGTTATGGACGGGACGCGATATCCTAGACTGATCACGGAGGTTGTCCAGGAATCGGCCCCGAGTTAATTCCACCTGTTTGCGGAACTTTGTAGGCATCCTCCCACTGGTGGAAATGCAGGGGGACTGCCTATCCTAGCATTTGTGGCCTTGGCTGCTCCCTCTAGAATTTTTCCCTCCCCTGGAGGACATTTTGTCTTTCCTGTCTTTGAAAAGAAAGGGCTTAGACACATCTTCGCTGCAGTATTTGTCATCGTTGTGGTCTTGGTTGGACGGGACTGCTGTGGTGCTGGAGGTTTATAGGGCTTGGATGTTAAAGCCCTATGGAGGAGGGAGTCTTAATGAGACTTCCTCCACCTCTCAACAGCAAGTTCCACATCCTTAGGCTCCAACAGATGGAACCCCTCTATGCAGGAATGTCTGAATCTATTGATCTCGACGCTAGGGACCTTCTGGTGGAACCTCTCAGCTACTGCATCTCGACATTTCAAGATGGTATTTGCCCACAAGTTTGAGACTTGGTGGGCAACAAACTCGATCGTGCGAGTACCTGAGAGAAGGAAGGTTTCCATAGCTTTCCTGGTACGTTCCTTGGAGAAATCCTCGGATCGTATCAGGATACCTAAGGTCCCTAACCAGATATCAAGCCACGAAGTAGCTTGCATAGCATACTTCGTGACCTTCTCCTGATTAAGGATCTCGGCTGCCGAGAACGAGACCTGCCGGTTGTAGTCTCTCTCAAGAGGAATTCCCCTGGTTAGCTCTTCCTGCGAGTGGTGAAGAGGAAGAGCTGAACTGGGCTCCTCCAGGATCTCGAAATACCTCCTCTGCTATATGCGAGGTGGTGGGAGGAGCTTGTTCGTGGTACCGGAACGGTTAGAGGAGGCAAACTCGGAGAGCTGTCGGGCAATCTTGTCCCTGGCACTCTTCTCCCCTTGAGACCAGGACAGGGCTGCACTGGTCTACGAGGGTTTTTGAATACCAAAGACGCAGTCTAGGACCGTGTCATTGGCCTCTTGAGGGGGGGGGGTGTCTCTTGAGAACCCTCATTAGAGTCAGAACCTGCCAGAATGCATGTTCTGACTCCTGCTGGTCTCCTCCTGTTGTAGGACTTGCAGCGAAGTCTCCATCTGTCCCCAAAGGCTCTTCTTGGGGAGAGTCACGGACATTCCCTGAGTGGCTGGCTGGCTCCATTCTAGCCCTAGTGGAGGACTTCGGCAGGGTTTTGGAGTCTTTGGATTCCTTCCGGGGAAGGAGAAAAGACTCCAATATCAATGTGTGTGACATGTCCCTACTGTTCTCAGACTGCAGGGAACTCTGGGCGTGAAGAAAGAATTCCTCCATTGGTGCGATGGGGGAGAGTCTATCTCCGCGTGGTTCCCTAGGTGACGGGAGATCTTCGTCCGATAGGGATGGAGAGTTTGTCTGAGGAACATGAGGAACTTGCCTCGATGGTCTGCATGGAGTCAGCTTCGCCCTCGGGGAAGTGACCACGTCCAAAACTCCTCACTTCCTCTTCAAAAGGGTAGAGGAAGCCATGGTTCCATGCCTTAGATCTAGAGCTATAGGTCACTCTGATGAGCGATCAGACAGGACAGGCTTGAAAGCCTGGTTTACGGCTCTGATTAAGGCACTGAACTAGGGCTGCTGACTGACAGACGCACTGTCAGACAGATCCCCTGAAGGGAAAGGGGCCAAAGGTTCCCTGAAAGGAGTTACTGGAATAGGTCGGTTCACCTTAGAATGTAGCTTAGGAATCCTGAACCCCTCTGCAAGAAATTGTTTCCCTTCTCCCACAATGCGCGATAGTATGCGCTTGTGGGGAGGGGAATGAGGCGAGGGCGATCTTGCCGGATGACGTGCCTGTTGGTGTGCATGCTCACGCGCGGGAGAATATTGGCGCTCGTGCGAGAGAGAATAACAGCACTCGCGAGAGGGAGAATATTGGTACTTGCGCGTGCGCAGGAGAATATTTGTGCGGTTGTGCAGGAGAATCATGATGAACGCGCAGGTGCGCCGGAGAGTCATTTTGAGCGCGATAGTGTGTTGGCACACGTCCGTAGGAGAGAGAGAGGGGGCGCGCGCAGGAGAAAGATGGCACGCAGGTGAGCGCACATGGTCTGGCAAGCGCTGACGCGCAGGTAAAAGTTGGCGCACAGGTGAGGGCGGCAACATGGCTGTCGCCTCACCTACGAACTTGTGCGCGGGAGAGTGATGGCACGCAGGTTTTTGCTAGTGCATTGGTTGGCTTGCAAGATGGCATACAGGAGAGCGCTAGTGCGCAGGTGATGTGGAGCACACATGTTGCCGCGCAGGAAAGCGCTGCCACGCAGGATAGCACTGCCGCACAGGAGAGCGCTGGTGCGCAGGAGAACGTTGGCGCACAGGTAACTGGCGCGTAGGAGAGAATTGGCGAGCAGGTGAGCACTGGCGCGCAAGTGAGAGCTGGCGCGCAGGAGAGTGCTGGCACGCAGGAGAGTGCTGGCGCGCAGGTGGGCGCTGGCGCGTAGGAGATCGTGAGTGCGTGGCGCAGGGCACAGGGTGCATGGGCGCAGGGCGCGTGGGTGCAGGGCGCATAGGGGCAGGAGAGCGCTGGCGCACAGGAGAGCGCAAGTGCGCTGTGGTGTGCTGGCACGTAGGAGACCCTGGGAGTGTGCGCGCAGGTGATCGTGGGCGCGTGTGTGCATGGCACGCACGAGCATGCGAAAGATCAGGAGACTGATGGTGCGCCGTAGTGTTGTGGATTGACGAGCTGCTGGTGAGCACTGATCAGGGCGCGTAGGAGCGTGGTGCGCAGGGCGAGAGTGATGGCACGCAGTAGCGCACTTTGGAGTAGCTTTATTAGGCTCATACAGGAACGGCGATGGAAGGTAGGTAGGTCTGTTGGATGGATGGTCGACGTGTCCTTTAAAAGGACGACCACCCACCAAAGGAGATCGCGAACGATCTGCAGAGAGGTCCAGGACCGAATTCACAAGACTGGTTGCAGGTGCAGTCATGGACGATTGAAGGTCTAGAGGATCCTGTGCGGGGGACTGCATTGAAGACGTTAAACCAAAGAGGCACCTCCTCACCGCAGGTGAAGGAAGGCCTCTAAGGCGAAGAGGAAGGCGTGCCTTCCGACGGATGCGCCCTCTGGGGGCCATTGGATCAGCAAGCTGACCGTCAGCAGTCCTCCGAAGAGGAGTCTCTGTAAGTGAACTCCCACAAGGGAGAGAAACACTAGCAGGAGAGCCCCATGATGAGCTTAGTTTCCCCCTCGGAGGATGGTCAGGAATGGGGGAAACTAAGTCGACATCTACAGTTGTAGAGTTTGGAGTGGCAAAGGAGATGGGTGATGTCGCATAAGACACCTCTGACACAACAACGTCGACAAGAGTCAGGAGATCACCTCTGACGGCAAAAAACGACTGCTTGACAGAAGCACCCATGAGGATGAACTCAAGCAGTGCCTCCTTGGAGGGCGAACCCGTGAGCCCCAAGGAGGACCAAATCTGAAATACGGAAGTTAGTGACAAGGCCTCACCCGGGGGGAAAGGTGGTGCTGTTTAGCTAGGGGAAGTAACCTCAACTCTCGAGACCCAAGGTTGGTCAGACATAAATTGGTCTACGCTACTACTCGACGGTCTCTCGAAAGAGACCGACCAAGTAGGAGCTTCGGAGGAGGTTTTGGCGACAGAAGAAGAGGCCTTGGGTTTTCCTCCCTTCGAAGCAACCTTCGAAGGAGAAATATCCCGCATGGACTACTTCTTCCGCCGTCGTGAAAACCTCTCCCACTCAGAGGAAGACCATTCCTTACACTCACTACACTTGTTGACACTATCACACCGTTGACCTTTGCAAGAAGGACAAAGGGCATGAGGATCAGTCTTGACCGCCGACATATATGTTCCACAGGGGCGGTCGGAGAGTCCAGGGCAGGTGCGCATGGTCGCAGGTTAACTTCACACACACTCAGTCTAAGAAAAAAGAGAAAACAAAATGGCGTTAATGGCAGCCAATTGTCGGCGAGGATGAAGAACAGCAACGACCGTTCACCATCTGAGCCGAAAGCCCGGTGTGTGAAGGGGAGCGGTAGCAAGCTACCTTCCCTACCTCCCACTAAAAAGGGGTGTGGGTAGTTAACCCTCGTTAAAAATTAATGGCTCGTCATTTCAGCTACGCCGAAAGTAATACCCCTATTAAATTGCGTGTTTTGCCTTCCAGTTACGGAACAACTAGAGTTTTCACTTATCACCTTAATTGATGGGTAAGTACAAACACTTTTCTTGTTAAAAAGATGTACAGAGTATGACCTCTTTACTTCCAAAGATCCTCACCATTCATTTGCAGGTCTCATGAGTTTCAGGGCACAATGTGATGTTTACTCTGGAGGTTTGCCTTCCTTCCAGCAGGTACTGATGTTTAATCCTTTTGGAGGACAGCAGCTCAAAAACTAACATGAAAAACTATTCAAGCTACATAAAATCAATGGGTTAGTGGTGAAACATCTTTTTTAAAAGCATTCAACTTTTCAAGAAAAGACATTAGTACTTTTACATTAAGTGTCCTCATCCAAGCCCATCTGTTTGTTTGCATCTGGGTCAGCCAACACATTAAGTGATTCAGATTGTTACAGGTAGACCTGTGGAATGAGAATGTGCCCACCACCTACCAGGACCTGGACAGTCTTTTCTTCACAGAATGGAATATTTCAGCCTTTCACACCCACAAAAGTACAGTAATAAGTTTGCACTAAAGAAGTACAATGCTATTAAAATATCCATAGCTATGGTATAATAAAAAAGAACATAAAGACAACCCTTGTGTACACACATGGAAAAAAAAATTGTATCATACCGATTCAAAAGCTGTGTGATCATAATAATCTTCATGACCAGTCCAATAACCATAATGGGAGAGAAAACCACGGAAAGTTGGAGTTAGTTCTTTGATAGCCATGCCAAGATGCCACTTCCCAACATGTCTTGTCATATAACCATACTTGAGGAGATGCTGTGGTAACAAATGAACTCCGAGAGGTAAACCATAAGGTTGAGGACCATAGATAACATCATGATTAAGACCTAAAAATAAGTGTAATAAAAAGTAACAAATGAAATATTGATAGAGTTATTGATGAACATAGGGCAAACAGAACAAAATCATAAAGAAAAATTATGTAAAAGTCAAAATATGAAATTCAAAATAATCTGAAGCTTATTGCTGTATTGATGGGACACTCCCATATGATAAAGGAAAGAATAAATTACCAACAAATATTCCTTACAACTCACACTTGCTAAACTAAAGACTGAATTAGACTGGAAAAATCTCACATCTGACACTGATACAGTCTACCTAGGTTATTAGCTCAAAAGATATACCTCCCTACCTTTCAAAGTAATTCTCTTTAGATCAGAGGATAGTATCCCATAAAATATCTAAAACAATGGACCTACTTTATCAAAACCATTTGATTCTTCATTCAAAGAAAACTATATATGGATGATACACTGATATTACACAAGTAACTAAAATCCCATAATAAGTGCATACCTCCACTAATATTAATTTATTTATGAATTTCATATCAACAAAATGAATTTATTCATACAACCCTAGATGTTTCATTCCTTCTTGAATAAAATGAAAGAAAAAAGTCTGCATGTAACACTGGATGTGTGTAGGTAGATCCCAGGGTATCAGACAGCTACAAGTGTCATTATTCCTGTCATCTGATCCATGCAGACCAAAAAAATTAGTATAGCTTGGAGACTAAGATGCAAAATAATGTACAAATAGGCTTTTAGGGATAAAAAGGATTTTTTAACAAACACCATGTTCCATCATAAAACCATTACTTATAATCCCACGGAAACCTTAAATGGCAAGGATCTAGCAGCTAAGAATAACAGAAATGACTATCAGGATATCAGAACTCATGTCATTCAAATACATAAGAATACTGGTGTTCTTGATATAAGAGATTGGTTTTTCATATATTTAGAGCCTTTTTGTCCAATTTCTACTTCAGAATATTTAGTACAGCATCGTCAAAGGTAGGGAGCCCCTTCCTGCCATAGGCTATTCCTTGGAGTGATTAATATATCACGTGGCATTACTGATCCATTTGGGGAGCTTCCAGTTACCAAAAAAATTATAATGGTATGGCCATGATACTTATACATGAGATAAAGAACACCATGTCTAATAACTGTATCCTAAAATCTCTTCAAACATCCATTAATGTTGTATTTCTTTCCATTTCTTAAAAAATTTTCTTTAACTAGATATCAAACCCAACGTGCTTAAGTCCGAATGATAATCATTGGCATGGAGTCTATACATTTTCTGATTTTTCACCGTTGCCCTTCAATATATAAAAAATGCTAAAACAGCCCATCAGATAAATAGGAAAATTGTCAATTAGACACAACAAGCATACTTGTGTGATCTTTTGAGAGAAGAAAATAAAGGATGATAGTAGCTTAAAATTATTCACATGTTTTGAAATATGGGCTAGAATTGAAACACCCTGACTGTAAGTTGATGCATCACTGGGTAACTTTGAAGAAGGTTTCAAGGCATGCAGGTTGAAAAAAGTAACATTGATTAACTTTGAAGCAGTTTTTTTGAAGAAGTTATCTGTAATTCATTCGACCAAAAATATAATGTATTGACTAAATATACACATCACACAGTTCATATTGCATTGGTAATTAGGGCAAATTCCAAGTAGTTTCGAATTCTAAAAATTTTGATGAGATACTACATATTTAAGTTGTTGTCTGTCCTATGCTGCTATAACTGGCCCAATAGATGTGGATTTGGGGCCACTAAGGAGCAGCTAGTCAGCCTATCAGGAAAACCATTGCATTCACTGAAGTAGGCATAAATGCCATAGATATGAGGTAAAGCATCTACAAAGCAAAGCCAGTTTCTCTTGGCCCTGAAAAGATGGCATCCTGGAAAATGGACATTACCCTATCAATGATGCAGCTGTAAAAAGGGGGAAATTTTGCTTTTATTTTTTTTTTTCAAATGCTCATCACATTTTGTGTTAGTTCATCAGAGATTTTCTATGAAAAGTTCCCCTGAATTGGTAGGGAGCTTGGCAACCAAATGGGGGGAACGTGCAAGCCATCACGTCCCTATTATTATAATTATTACTTACTAAGCTACAACCCTAGTTGGAAAAGCAGTATGCTATAAGCCCAGGGGCTCCAACAGGGAAAATAGCTCAGTGCGGAAAGGAAAAAAGGAAAATAAAATATTCTAAGAAGAGTAACAACAATAAATATCTCCTATATAAACTATAAAAGCTTCAACAAAACAAGAGGAAGAGAAATAAGATAGGAGAGTGTGCTCGAGTGTACCCTCAAGCAAGAGAACTCTAACCCAAGACAGTGAAAGGCCATGGTACAGAGGCTATGGCACTACCCAAGACTAGAGAACAGTGGTTTGATTTTGGAGTGTCCTTCTCCTAGAAGAGCTGCTTACCATAGCTAAAGAGTCCCTTCTACCCTTACCAAGAGGAAAGTGCCACTGAACAATTACAGTGCAGTAACCCCTTGGGTGATGAAGAATTGTTTGGTAATCTGTGTTGTTAGGTGTATGAGGATAGAGGAGAATATGTAAAGAATATGCCAGACTATTCAGTGTGTATGTAGGCAAAGGGAAAGTGAACCGTAACCAGAGAGGAGGATCCAATGTAGTACTGTCTGGCCAGTCAAAACACCCCATAACTCTCTAGCGGTAGTATCTCAACGGGTGGCTGGTGCCCAGGCCAACCTACTACCTGTAACATGTGAGACATACTAGCGCAGAGCAATACATTAATACCAGCTTGTTACTGTATTATTGTTGAAAACAAATCCATTATTATGGATCCACATACAGTAGGGTCCCGAATTATGCGTGTTCGAATTATACGATTCCCCTTTTATGCGATCGTTATTTTTCAAAAATAAATTTTCTGTATCTGCGAAGCTGTTCAAAGTCTGCTAGTCAAGCACTACAAAATGTATCAAATCTATTGTCTTTCTAAGTATATTGGTAGCCCTAAATACGGTGATTTATAATAAATGTTACAAAACAATATGAATATTACATATAATTAACATAATTTCATAATAAATAACGTATTTAAGGATAAAATTCCACATCAACAATAAAATCAATTGTTAACTGTGCGAGTCCAGCTGACAAAATGTAAACAGAATTGTGGTTACGTTCTCGACAATCTTTATCTTTCTCCAACCTTTCGATAATTTTAACGGTAGTGTTAATGATGGTATATTAAAGCATTATTTTTGTTTAGTACAGTATATATAAAAGCTTTATTTTTCCCTTCGGGGGTTCAAGGTTTTCACGAGTAGACTGGATTCGCGTATCGGCAGTGAATAGCCTAAACTTCGGTAACGAGTCGGCAATATTTTATCATATTTTAAACAGTATACATTTGATTTGCAAAGATTGGTTTTGTAGAGTACACGGTATAATTATAAAAATCCCTCTCTCTCTCTTTCTCTCTATCTCTCTCTCTCTCTCTCTCTCTCTCTCTCTGTAAGAAATAAAACCTAAGTTCACATATGGCAACCTGAGTTTAAGAATGAAATTAACATGACTAGTTGTGGCGATCAATTCCTCGCTTCAGGAGGTACACGAAAAAAAAAACACAACATTCGATTACAACAGCGGATTCTCTCTCTCTCTCTCTCTCTCTCTCTCTCTCTCTCTCTCTCTCTCTCTCTCTCTCTCTCTCTCTCTCTCTCTCTCGTGTTATACAATACTTACAAATAGATGAAGAAACCAGAATTGGTTTACTTAGAGTGTCAACTAAATACGAAACGAAAAAATTATACTGTGTATACATCCATTTCAATCATAGCTTAAAAATACCGTATCCTGTAAGGACAGTGAGACGAGCTATCACCAACGACAACTGACAGTTTATTCAAACATGCGTGGGAATATAATACAGGGTGCGGATGGAAAAGTAGCATGCACGCAGGCACCAATTCGGCTTGAACTAACCGCCAAAATATGTGTGTTTTTTCACACGTACAAATACTTGAATTACAAGTCAATAGAAATAGGTAATAAAATAATAAATACATGAAATTGTAGCTCTGAGGGAGCGGAATGAATATATACAGTTAGCCACAGTGTGGCGAAAGGAGAATTTAAATAAAATAGATAATTCGGTGAAATTGCTGGACGACGGAGGGAGTGATGTCCTTACAAGTACTCCCAAGACATCAGGCGGCGTAGAGGGCTGATGAGACTAATCTTCGTATCGTTTCGGGCATCGGAGGGTTCACCTTGTTCTTTAACAGAGGGGCGCGTCGGCGGTCGGCGGTCGGCGTATAGATCGCTACCTATCGCTGTCGTTTGTTGCTTTTCTTCTCATTGGGCGCCTTGTTTTGAGGTGGCACTCTGAATCTGCCAGGTCCCGCGGAGGCAGTGTCGCACCCTTCGAGAAACGCCGGTTTCATGAGGTCTATTGAGACCCAGTCTTCTTGGCCATGCACGTCGAGAAGGAAGGCTTTCGTCGTTTTCTTGATTACTCGGTAGGGGCCTCGATAAGGTCTGGTTAGCGGCTGTCGATGAGCGTCGACACGGACGAAAACATACCCGCAGTCATCCAGGTTCTTTGGCTTGAAATGCTTAGTTCTGTCCTAGTAAGTTTTAAGACATGGCCTGAATTTCCTGGCGATGTCCCTAAGATGATCCAGCTGCGTGTCGTCGGTTGATGTGGGAAAGAATTCGCTGGGGACTGCGAGCGCCTCTCCATAAACCTTTTCGGCGGGCGATGGCTCGCCATCTGCGCGAGGGGCGGTGTGAAGGCCAAGGAGTACCCAAGGAAGTCGTGATTTCCAGTCCCCGTCGGTTCAGCTCGCCATCAGGGACGCTTTGAGGGCGCAATGAGTTCGTTTGACCATGCCGTTTGCTGCGTGGTTGTATGCCGTGGTGTTGTGGAGAGTCGTTCCCAGTAGGTTTGCCAGAGCGAGCCATATCTCCGACAGGAAAGCGGGGCCTCTGTCTGTCGTGATGTCGTCAGGAACGCCAAATCTGCTCACCCAACTTGACAAAAGGGCTTCGGCGCATGCTTGGTTGTAGCTTCGGTCATCGGTGATGCTTCCAACCACCTCGTGGAGCGATCGATGATTGTTAGCAGGTAGCGAGCAGATCCCGAAGGCGGCAACGGTCTAAGGAATTCCCTGACAAGGTAGCCTAGGCAAGACGAGATCTCAATCACCTAAATCGCCGAAACTGTAACGTATACGATCTACAAAGGAAGAGGAAATTATGCATAAAATAAATATCTTTACTAGTATAATTATGCCTAAATAGTTTTCATAAAATATTAATGCTATTACAAACGGGAAATCGTTCTGCTAACTAAATAACACATGCATTACAAATGATAGCGCCCATGGCACCTCCGGTGACAGGCCTAGCTCCTTAACACAAATAAATTACTCTAATTTCACTGTGAAGCAGGAGCTAAATACACAGTAAAGAATCAATGCTCAACTTTTCAGAGGCGAAAGAAGCTGAGGATTGCATAATAATCCTCACAAAATCAATCAAAAACGTTAGATCAACAGGGAACACCACCGTGCGAATTCGCTACAAAAATAGGAATAACCGCCGTCTTGGATATGGCGCCATCTAGATACTAAATAGTAGTATGGGAGAAAGGGTAACCTTGATAACGGCTCCCCTTCTAATTTGGCCACTCTTCCCCCTCGAGGCGAAAATGCTATTCGGGTTGAAGATCGCTATGTGTCGTATCAAGATATACGTCCCCTGATTTATGCGATATCCTTAGATATTCGCGCCAGGAGTTAGAATTCTGGAGACCTAAAGGTAAATTCTCTGGGAATATCAATGTAGTCAAATATCCCTTAGGAAGCTACTTATGGGAACCTTCCATCAGGACGACATGGCTTGAGCACAAAAAGGGGAATTATACATTCAAGCATATACAGACAATGTTTTTCTACCTGAAAGGGAAGAAAAAGGTTAATGCCAAGCATAATAATTGATAAAATTATCAAGATGATTTCACTGTAAATGTTGGATACTATCAACACTGTGTACAATGTACACACGGCACAAGTGTCATTTGTATAATTCTTCACCTGAAAATTGAACAGTCTTAGTGTCACCAGGGTGACACTCACATAAAAGGATATTGCACTAGAAAGAGTCAACATCATCTTTTCACTCAGACTGAGAGTCCCAATCAATTCACTGTTCATCGCAGCATTAGACGACAGGTGTCACTACACTACCTGCTGCCACACCATAACATAAGAGTTCGTGCACTTGCTTCGCATAATGTTTGTAAAACACTCTAGAGGAATTTCAACCAGTGTATGAACGAAGACGCTCAAAGTCCATACACTGAAAAAAGTTCAGTAAGGAAGCAATTTTTCTTGGATCATGGCCTGTGGGTGTACTGTCAGGATCCGCTCTGCGAATGAAGTAGGTGAGCTTCACCCTCAGCTGTTTTAGGAATAGGTTTGATCCTGAGGTTTTGCCTTTGAAGAGCTGTCCTCCCCTGAAGTCTAAAGTTCTTCGAAGATAGACCTTTAGACATTCTACTGGACATAGAGAGACATCTTCCTTCAGACGGCAGATTCTCCAGGGACCACACCTTTTGGTGGGTAGCTCGTTCTTGGCAAGAAAGGTAGAATCAGGAAAGAGATTCAGTTCTCCCGCTTCTGTGAACTGAATACAGTGTGGCCCTCGTCTCTTGATAGGGCTACTATTTCACAAATTCTAGCCCCTGAGGCTATAGTAAACGGGAAAATCACTTTTTGGGTTAGATCCTTAAGAGAACAATCTTCATTGTTCAAGGATGTAGCATAGTGCAAGACTGTCCAGAGACCATGAAAAGGGCTTCGGAGGGGCTGCATGTCTAGTCTAGCGCATGCTTTCGGGATCTTGTTAAAGATTTCATTCGTCAGGTCCACCTGGAGGGGCGTATAGAAGAGGTCTAGTCAAGGCTGACTTGCACGTTGTTATCGTGTTGGCAGCCAAGCCTTGTTCATGAAGGTGGATGAAGAACGACAGGCAGAAGTCTATTGAGATTTCTCTCGGACTTTTTGCTTTAACGAAAGTAACCCACCTTTTCCAAGATGATTCGTATTGTCTTCCGGTTGACTTTGACTTATATTCTTCTAAGAAGTTATACAGCCTTTTGAGATCCCAAATCTTTCTTTACCGCCAAGGCGAGAAAATCATGAGATGAAGGTTTTGGGTTCTCTGTGATGAAGCGAAGACAGTCGACTTCTGAACCCGTTGAGATAGTGCTGGGTTCGGTAAAAGGGCCCGACTCAGTCTCAGTTCCATAACTAGGGGGAACCAGTCACTCTTGGGCCACTTGGGGGCCACTAGAGCTGCCGTTCCCTGGAAGGATCTCAGCTTGTTGAGGACCTTCAGCAGCAGATTGGATGGAAGGAACAGGAAAATCCGGGTCCATTCGTTCCAACCTAGGGACATGGCATCCATTGTCTCCTCTAGAGGGTCCTCATATGGGGCTACATATTGAGGTAGTTTCTTGATGTCGCTCGTCGCGAAGAAGTCGATCTGCAGTTCCGGGACTTGTTCCAAGATGGAGAAGAATGAGTCTGCGTCTGGAGACCATTCGGACTCTATCGGCTTGAGCGTGGATAGAGCGTCCGCCATCACATGCGGAACCTTTGTAAGTGAACTGCTGATAGGTGCCATCTCCCTAGACAAAGAATGACTAATATCACATGGTTGATATGGGATGATCTCGAGCCTTGTCGATTCAGATATCACACTATCACTTCGGTGTCCAAGATCAGCCTGATGTGGTCTGATCTGCGAGGGGAGAGTTTTCCCAACGTCAAGACGACTCCCATGGCTTCCAAATTGTTGATGCAAAAGGCCTTGAACAGAGATGACCAGGTCCCTTGGACTTTTCTTTGATGGGAGTAAACTCCCCATTCTTCCGTCGAGTCATCCACGTGGATGGTCATTGACAACAGAGGTGGTTGCTAAGGCATGGTCCTCATTAGGCTCTTGGCCTTCAACCACGGGTTGAGAAGTGATCGTAGTAGGTAAGGCTGGTATCGGTTATTTTAGATCTCTTCGAGCTTTTGATGCGTATCTTCTCCAGACTCCTGACAGATCTTTCAGCTGTGCTCTTAGCACTGGGTCTGTTACTGCTGCGAACTGGAGAGAGCCCAGTACTCTTTCCTGTTGGCGTCTTGAAATCCTGTCGGATTTCAGTAGTCTCTTGACAGACCCTGCGATTTCCCTCCTCTTCCCTGAGGGAATGGAGGGACGGTGTGATCTCAGGTTCCAATGGATTTCCAGACATTGAACCTTTGAGCTTAAGAGAATCGAGACTTCTTGAAGTTGATCTTGCATCCCAGATGTTCCGGGAACTGGATCACTTCTTTGGATGCTTGCAGGCAAGCCGCTTCGGGTGCTGCCTGCACCAGCCAGTCGTCCAGGTACGCTTCTACCTGAAGACCTTCTAGGCGTAGTTGTTGCACGACTGCGTCTACCCGTTTCATGAAGATACTTGGGGCTATGTTTAGTCCGAAGGGTATGGTTCTGAGAACATACTTTACCTTCTGTAACTTGAATCCTAGGAAGGAGGAGAGGGGGCGACTGACTAGAAGGTGCCAATAGGTATCTGTCAGGTCTATCGAGACTATGAACCCCCCTTTTTGTAATAGGGTCCTTAAGTGTTGAAGGATTAACATCCTGAACTTGCTGTTTTCTATGAACTTGTTGAATGGCGACAAGTCCAGGATGACTCTTAGTTTGTCCGAGTCCTTCTTGAGAACACAAAACCACCTTCCCTGGAATTTGATGGACTTTGCTTTTCTTATCACATGTATGCTCAAGAGCTCTAGGGTATATTCTTCTAATGCGGGGGTGGAGTGTTGGAAGAATTGAGGAAATGATGGTGGAAACTTGTTCCATTTCCATCCTGGTCCAATCTTGATCAGGCCGTGGGCCCAAGGATCGAAGGTCCAACGATCCTGAAATTGTTGGAGCCTCCCTCCTACCGGAAGCATCTCCTTGCTTCGATTGACCGGAGAGTTTACCTCCTCGACCGCGTCCTCCCCTACCTCTTGAGGGATGTCTAGAGGAGCCCCGTCTGGATCCTTTACCTTTCAACCGAAAGGTAGTGGTCTGCCTCTCAAACCCAGGGTTGAATGCTGGTGACTGGGCAACCAGCTGTTGAGGCACTACTTGGAAGGTGGTCTGTGTTTGGGCCACCACTTGGGGCACCACGGTCATAGTAACTGTGGGATGTTGTTGAGCAGGGCGAGGGGGAAGTCTAGACTTCTTCGTCTTCCGTTTAGGTTAGGGACCCACACCCGGGGAAGACTTCCTCTTTGAAGAGATGCCCCACTTCTGGAGAAGGTTTCTATTCTCTGTGATGGCTTTCTTGACTACCTCTTTAACTACTTTGTTCAGGAAGAGGTCTTTACCCCAGATGTTAGAAGATATCAGCTTCCTGGGTTCATGTTTCACTGTTACAGCAGCGAACATGAACTCTCTACAGGCTCTCCTAGCCATCATGAAAGCATACAGGTCCTTTACTAGGGTGGTTATATGCATTTTGGCCAGGACCATGAGCATGTCTGGGTACTAAGTTTTGTAGGGATAAAGATGCCGCAAGTCTCTCCTTCGTCTCTTGTTCCTTGCGCAAGAGAAAATCAGAAAGTTTAAGGAGATTCTTGTTAAACTGTCATCCAGCGATGTCTGCGTCCAGTTTCCCTACTGAGAAGGTTAAGCAGACTTTCTTCCATTCCTTCTCTTGCATGGGCAAGGCTAACGACAGAGGCCTGCATTCCTCTAGGGCAGGGCATGGTTTGCCTGCCTCCACTGCCTTGGCAACAGATTTAAATGCCTTCAACATAAAGGGGAAAGCTATTGAAGCAGGAGCAAGAAAGGTATTGTGTTTCTTGCTCAAGGCGGACACTTTCGAAACCGAATAGCCCGCCTTTCTCAAGCTACTTGACAAGAGAGCCTGTGCCTTATCGTGGTCGAAAACCATGACCTCCTTCGGTTCCGTCTCCTCTTTTGGCATTGGTTCATGCTTTAGTCGAATGAAGCAATCAGGGTAAGCATTAAAGCTTGGCCAAAACTGGATGTCGTCTAAGGGGACAGCTCCCATCCTCTCCAAGATGTAGAGTTTGCCATTCGTAATTTGCATAAACTCCGCATACTGCCAGGGATTGGTTTTGGAGCAGGTTGGGAGGTCTTGGACTCTGGGTCACTTGTATGATCCCCGGGAGGCGATAAGTGGAGCTTCACGGAGCTCTCTCGAATCTCACTTTCCTTGCTTCGCCTTGTTTGCGAATGTTCTCCATTAAAGCCGTAAGATGGGCCAGTGCCTGGCTCATGTTGTCCAATGGAAGGGTAGAAGCTGAAGATGTCGAGGGTAACGGCTCTGGTGCCAGCACAGACGGAAGGAATTCCGACTCAACATCATCATCATCTTCCGGAGGTAGAGTAGACTCCTCCTCGGGATCATCCTTTAATAGATCTTTTTCAGAGTCCTTAGACACTTCCGACACCCTTTCCTCCTGGTGGATGTCCATATTTTGCAACGCCTCACTGACATCCGTCTCGATGGCAATCTCGATGCAGGGAGGTCCAGATCGTGCTTGGGGCACAACAATTTTGCTACCCGCTTTCGGGAACAGCAAGCTACGCATCCTATCGTTAGGTAGGTATCGTCCCGGAGAGTTCTTCTGGAACCCTCTTGCTCACTTGCGCAGCTTTTTACGTGCCGCATCCCTCGACTACGTTGACTTGGGATCGTCGAAACCTTCGGTCACCAAGGTCCGGCAGATATTGCAGACTTGGGGGTCCCAATATTGCAGGGATTCGGTAATGATGGTGCTGGGGGCATGAGACCTGCACGCTTTGTGACCGTAGAAGTTCCTACTCATATGGTTGCAGAAGATTGCATCGCATTTCATCTGGGGTTCCTCTTGTAAAGAAAGGAAAAGTAAATGAGTATGCAATTGTGTATCTCACATGATAAACAAATATGCAAATATTAATATTTTAACCATTATAACTTAGGAAAGTAAGCTAGAAAAAAATTGGGAAAGACACATGCTTGTGTATCCCTCCCAGCCAATTGCTGTGACCTTCCCCCCCCCCACAATATTAGGACTATAGAGTTTCCTGATCAGGGAAAACTCAAAGAGAAGGGTTCTAACCTCTAGAGATAGAAAAGTGTACTACCACTGACCCTTCTAAACTATTTAATATTGTAGGGTAAGTTATTAACTGATTTCTAATCAGAGTATTGAAGGAATTCTATTCTTTCAATATAGGATTGGTCTCAGCAAAAGACTGTGCAAGGATACACAAGATATGTTGGAAAATAACAACTGTATAATGTATACAATAGTTTTCTATCTGCAGTGTATACTATACTGCAAATATACTGGCTACTGTATAATCATATAATGTAGTTCAGCCGGCATGTTGCTGGCAGGGCTAGCACCTGGCGGCACAGTCCGGGCAGCATGTCGCCGGCTGGGTAGTACCTGGCAGTACTGGTCCAGTCAGCATGACGCCGACCGAGGAAGTACCTGACGGCACCGGCCCACCCGACATGCTTCCGGCTGGGTTAGTGCTTGGAGGCACTAACTGACAGAGAGAGAAAAAAGCATGGAGTGAAGGCTGTCTTATTAAAATTAATGTTTACAATAAATAAGGGTGTAAGTATGTAACCTTACTGCCTTCCTCCAGAATGAGGGTTCAAATGGAAGGGGAGAATGCATCATTCAGGCTTCCATCCAGCTGCAAGATCCGTTGCCTCCATTGCCGGTTTCAGGAATGTGGATGGCAGTCCAAGGGAGGACTGAAGATCCTTCAGCAGCAGAAGGGTCTCCCACCGGCAGTCATCATAGCCGGCACAACCATAAGGGAAAGTCTGATTGACTAAACAGCTGCTTATGTAGGAGCCTGACCGGCGCCGCAACCTACCCGGCAAGCGGTAAGATTGCAGGACAACGACCACAGGATTGCGATGGCTAAGTCATCGCTAAAGGATAGAGAGGGGAAGGGAAAAGGGTCCTGTGTCAAGTGTAGAAGAAGACGGCAGGATTACTGCCACTTCCACACAAGAGTGAAACAATGTTTCAGTATCGGCGCCATCCTAGGTGGCAGAAGAATATCTATTCTACAGCCTAGGGTCTGCCGAATCTATCAAGTGTAGAAGAAGGCAGCAGGATTGCCACCACTTCCACACAAGAGAGAAACAATGTTTCAGTGTCGGCGACATCCTAGGCGGCAGAAGAATATCTATTCTTCAGCCTAGGGACTGCCGACACAGGACTAGTCTTCTAGACCGCAGGGGAGAAGGTGGCGGCATCATACTACCACTTCAGGTGCGGCCTAGGGAGGCTTAACCTCCTATGCCGGCAGCTGTAAGCCGGCAGGGGAGTAACTACTCGCCCTGCTGCTCTGCCGCCAGCAGAAAGACTGAATACTCTGATATTCTGTCGAAACCCAAGCCGGGATCTTGCCGGCAAAGGTGGGAGACAGAAAACCATAGCCTAGTCAAGCAGGAGTGGATTACTCCAGGGCCAGACCAGATAGGGTTGCCGCCTACGGCGGCACTCGGAGGGAAGGAGGGATTACCATTAAATCTCCACAGGAAACAAGTATCGAGTTATATAATTCTAGGAAATGTACTATCTCCTGTTGAATTTATAAAACAATACAAGAGGGTAAACAGGGATAATGTCGAAAGTATACTACAGCGCATACGCTAGGTAGCCTAGTGCGAGACGAGATCTTGGTTACTTAAACCGCCAAAACTCTAACGTATATGATCGACAAAAGGAAGAGGAAATTATGCATAAAATATATATCTTTACTAGTATAATTGCTCCTAAATAGATTTTATAATTTATTAATGCTATTACAACCGGGAAAGTCGTTCTGCTAACTAAATAACACATGCATAATGAACGACAGCGCCCATGGCGCCTCCGGTGACAGGCCTAGCTCCTTAACACAATAAATTACTCTAATTTCACAGTTAAGCAGGAGCTAGAAATTATACACTGTAAAGAATAAATACTCAACTTTCCAGAGGCAAAAGAAGCTGAAGATTGCATAATAAATCCTCACAAAAGCGATCAAAAACGTTAGATCAACAGGGAACACCACCGTGCGAAATCGCTACAAAAATAGGAATGAGCGCCATCTTGGATACAGCACCATCTAGATACTTGTAGTAGTATGGGAGGAAGGGTAACCTTGATTACGGCTCCCCTTCTATTTTTGCCACTCTTCCCCCTCGAAACGAAAACGCTATTCGGGGTGAAGATTGATATGTATCGTATCAAGATATACATCCCCTGATATTATGCGATATCCTTAAGAGAAATTTTAAGGATATTCGTGCCAGGAGTTAGAATTCTGGAGACATAAAGGTTAATTCTCTGGGAATATCACTGTAGCCTAATATCCCTTAGAAAGCAACCTATAGGAACCTTCCATCAGGACGACATGGCTTGAGCCCAAAAGTATAGGGATATAAGCCTTTATGATAATTTCTGATCACCATGCACTAGCAATATAAATATATCAAATAAATTACATGCAATTTGAAATCATCCATTTTAGAAAACCTGTAAAACCACTCATTTTGAGAAAGCCTTTCAAGTACAAAAATATGCTGAACACATCACAAAACATGGACTTACCCCTGATAAACATATGATGAATGTCATCTGTACTACAATGACCATAAATGAAAGCAAAGCAGATCAAATTATTCCCTCATTGCATTCCTTAACCATCACATCAACTGATCACTCCAAATAAACCTCAAGCTGGCCAATATACTATAAACATTTCATCACAAAGAGCCGACTGGTTTTATTCTCAAAGTATATCATACCCCAGATACCAAAGTATGGCTATAATAATCCTCATGACCTCCTAAATATCCAAAATGAGTTAAGAAACCAGTTCTTGTTGGTGTATATTTCTCTTTGTAGTATCCAAGATGCCATTTACCAACAGCTTGAGTAATGTAATTCAGGTGTCTAAGGTACCAAGATAGTTGGATATGTTTATCAGATAGAGCCCAAGGTTGACCATTTACAATTGTTGAAACTTGCATTCCTGTGAGATAAAGGAAGATTTTAAAGATACTTACTGAGAAAGTGCTACATCTTGAAAACAGTAAAAAGACAAAAATGTGTTCAAGAATAGAGTATTGTTATTCATACCAGAAAATAAACTCTACAGCAAGCATAGAACTAAATACATTAGGTCCTCATTTTAAAATGGAGATCCTTTCCAACGCCATGGCGGAACTCAAATTTTGACGAAAGTAGGAACACACCTAATTACAGTACTATACGTAAGCACCTATGTCCTTTATCTGTGGTAATGCTGAATAGCTGTCATAATCTAAGATATAAAAAACTCTTTATGACAAAAACATAACTAGGACTAGAAATAAACATGGAAGACAAATTATTATGAAATGATACTGTATAAGAAAAGTTAAAAATAATACAACCCCTTGCCCTTTACTCCTGAAGTTGGCTTGCACAGTGGAGAGGTTATAGCAAAGGTGAAGAAAGAGGTTTAATGGGAGGAGGAAGCAATAGGGATGGGTGTAGCAAGTGGTGCTGGAGATGCTGGAACAGGAAAGTCTGGCATAATTGTAGAAGATGCTGAAGATACTGAGGCAAGTGAGTCAGGAGACCCTGCAGAAGGTGCTGGAAAGGCTGAGGCAGGTTATTCACAAATGACTGAATGACCTAAAGGAGGTAAAGAAGTACTGTAGCTGAGGTAGTGTGTGCAAGATCTGTTGCAGCAATCTACCTTTTTTTAGTAGCTTTCCCATCTAGTCTGGAAATTTAGACTCATTTTCTCTCTTCTTCTCTTACAAGGTCTGTTTGTAACACACGAGCAAATCTACCATGGCTCAGTAAATCTCACTTTACTTATCAATATCTGGGTCCTAAACATCAAACTTTGCCAACCTTTGCTGTATCAGTGCAAAATCTTCTGATATGTTCTAGGTTGTACATTTCTAGGGGTCTGGGGCTGGTATGTCTTCCTCCTCATTTTCAATTATCTGCTTCTCCAGTTGAATAAGGTCCTTAGCAGATAAGTCCTTTCCATGTGATGCCAGTAGCTCTGTAACATCATTAGCTTCCACCTACATATCAAGTTGCTTACTCAGTTCAACAACCTTCTTCGTCTCTTTAAAGCCATGAAAATCAATCACAAACTGGGATCACAGTTATTTTTTTCACTCATCTCTAAAGTTTGTCCGATTCATTTCCACCCAAGAATTAGCAATGCTCTTTACATCTAAAAGAATGTTCAAGAAGTGCCTAAAGTCCTTCAGATTCAATTCACGGTTATTCTCAGTTGCTTCTCAGGTCATGGAAAATGTCCCTTGAAGATAGTAGGCCTTGAAGAAGGCATTGCTACCTTGACCCATATGGTGGAAAAGTAGGCCCTCAGTTTTTGCAGGGGTTAGGTGACACAGACACCACCGAAGAGTAAAAATCCTAGTATAATTGGTGCCTTTTGGTCAATGAACTCTAGCTCCCCTAACCAACTAACTACTGCCTAAGTGCAGTTGCCTAATACCACAAAAAATTCACTAAATTGTTCTCACCTAGTCCACTAACTGTCCTGTACGTTTTATTACAGTAATCGTATAATTAAGTACTATACAAATTCATATTTCTACATAAGATCCTTACTAAACTCCTAAATCATCTATTAAAGTAAATAACCTTTACCTTGATATGATTTCACACTACTCTCTACATTAAGTTTTAATCTACAGGTATTATCGCTTCAATTTATTTTCCTTCCTTTTATTGCTTTATGAATAAGGGAGGGAGCGTGGGAAGGGGTAGGGGTGAGGGGAGGATAGTCGCAGTAGTAGGCAGTTGTCGGGTGTAGATGGCAGTAGTCGGGTGTAGAACAGCACCTCGTAGTTCTGGGGATGTTGAAGAAAGAGAGGTCTAACTGGTGAGGGACCTATGGTCGTGGTTCTTATACGCCCCAGTTACTATACCAACCCTCATTAGAGTGAGCGAGCTGGGTTTATTCCTGGCATTCCATGCATCTTTTTTCTCTGGTATATTTAGCAGTATTTAAGCCTTAGAAAAGGCGCTATTAGGAGCATTTCACGGGGCGACACAGGTTTCTCGCCCAGAAATAGATTTTTCCTTCGTCAAATCCCTTTTATTATGCCTTACAGCATAATAAATTACAAGCATTTTAGTTTAAATAACTAGGATGAAAAAACAAGAATTTAGTCCAGATTCAGTAAAATTATATCTTTAACATTTTGTTCTCCATTCTTCTTTCTTTTCTTTTTTGCTTTTCATTGCTGTTATTCACACACTTTTATTGTTCCTCATACCCTTTCTTATTGAGTATTATTCTTATTCAATATTTCCCACAATATTCTGTGAGCATTTTACTGTACTGTAATTCTATTTAATACATATTTTGTATAGACAAATTTACTGCATAAAACATGAATATTCTTTCCTGTATCTGAGACCTGTAGGATTGAAATTCTGCCAAGAAACATCTGGTCTATTCTATTTTTAGCTACGCTCCCCTCAAAGCTTACATCAATTTGTTTAGTTTATAAAGAAAAGTTTTCTTCTATCTCTCTTATTTCTAAACTGAAAATGTTCTATAGTCTTTTAAAGAAATCTCATTAAATATAGCATAAACCAAGAACATGAAATATGTTCCGCTCTACTTTTTATTACTTTCAAAACGTGAAAAAAATATCAGAGAACCATGGTCACAAAAAATAAGGGTTGATAGCTTTGATTGATTAAGAGCCAACTGAACTGGCTGCCAATAAAGGGTAATTTCATTTCCTGTTTGACAGTGGTACTTAATATTATTACTATTACTTGCTAAACTACAACCCTAGTTGGAAAGGCAGGATGCTATAAGCCCAGTTGCTCCAACTGGAAAAAAGAGCCCAGTGAAGAAAGGAAACAAGGATAAATAAAATTTTTGAGAGGAGTAACAATATTAAAATAAAATGGATTTTGACGTAGGAATAATCTCTTTTTGGGGGAGATAGCCATGTTGTCCTGATGGAAGGTCCTTCCGGCAGCTTCCTACTGTATAATATTTCTGCGAGTGATATCATAAGAGAATTACGGTCAGGTATCACCGGGTTCTAACCCCCAAAACAACTATCCTAAGATATCGTGTATAATCAGGGACGTATCCGTAGGTAACCATATATATCTGCACCCCAAACAGACTTAACCCAGTCTAGGAAACTTGGGGGAAGAATAGGTGAGGAGCCGTACATATCCTCTCCCCTCATGGTACCATCATACGTCACCAATGATGCCATTCCACATAGCAGCGTAAATACTGTGAAAAGAGGCATCCTACGAGGAATCGGGGAGGGACAACGTAACGGGTGGGTCATCAGGGCGACATGGCTATCTCACCCAAAAATAGATTTTTCCTATGCCAAAATCCGTTTCTCGGGCTCAAGCCATGTCGTTCTGATGGAAGTGTACCAGAGAATTACCTACGACACGGTAGGAAGCCTCAAAGAGAGAGGTCCCAATACCGAAATGCACTTACAGGATTACTCCGTCAAGGCATAGGTATCACTCTCAACTATATATCCCAGAACAGTTTGGAGGCAGTATTTGACAAGTATGATGGTCTGACAAGGAGGCAATAAGGTACAAAGGACCGCCCTCCGCAACTGAAAAATCCCATGAGTTTAGTGTCGGGAACCCCAAGGAACCTGAAACTTAAGGAGGCATCTTAGGTAAGGCATATGGAAAAAATACCCGCCAGGAGAAATAAATCCAACTATATTCATGAAGGATAATAATAAGGAGGCACTCTAAATTTATTGCTGCTAAGGTAATTATAAGCATAATAATAGGGCACAAAATAAAAGGCATGTAACAATTTACAGACTTTTAGTCACAAGAATCGGTGCAAAAGTTAACGAGCAATCATTAACCGCATATGGAAAATTTATGTACAAAGTAAATACATCCCATCCATACCCAGACAGAAGGTAACATTAGGGGACAAATACATGACATAAGAAACCGTAAGGAACTTATGACAAGATAAACCTGATCAATAGATACATGATCACATATGTACATAAAGGGGTAATCACCCGAACAAAAGGAGATAGAGCTTAACCAACATTTAGACAGTTAGGCTGTAGCACTGAAGGAACAAATATCACTTTGGAGAGACACATGTGAGCCTGAACAGGAAATGATTAATTGCATTTTTCCTTTTTTCCCCGAAGCAAAAACCAACTGTTTACTCATTGCTAATAACAAGCTGGAGGAGTGCCCTAGGACGCACTGTGGGCTACGTCGTTGCAGCGGGTTTGATAACACTTCTGGCAGCCAGCCACCACAAAATGGCGTATCTCCTCCATTTGCTTTAGGTAATGCCTGAAGAAAACCCTAGTGGACTTCCAACCAGTATATGCCTGCAGTCTCTCAAAGGACATATACTGGAAAAAGTTCAAGGAGGAAGCCACTTCCCTAGGGTCGTGACCCGATGGCATACTAGCCGAGTCCGCTCTTCGAATAAAGTAAGTAATTTTTGCTCTTAGTTGTTTCAAAGACAAATCAGACCCCACTATTTCCCCCTTAAACAATTGACCACCTTTAAACTAAACTGTTCTTAGTAAATACACTTTTAAACACTGCACTGGACACAGGGAGGGCTCACCTGGTAGGGGAACTATTTTCCATGGACCCCAACGTTTAGAGGGAAGTTCATTCTTAGCTAAAAAAAATAGGATCAGGGAATAAATTAGCTTCACCATTACCCACAAATTCAATGTGGACCTCATCTCTAGAAAGCGCCACAATTTCACTAACACGAGCACCGGAAGCCATTGTAATTAAAAAGATGACTTCCTGAGTGAGATCACGAATAGAAGCCATTTGATTGTCTATGTCCGAAGCGAATTGCAACACTTTGTCCAAAGACCAAGAGATAGGCTTCGGTGGAGCCGATGGCTGTAGCCTTGCACAAGCCTTCGGAACTTTGTTGAAGAGATTAGAGTTAAAGTCGACATCAAGGGCGTATAGTATAGGTCTAGTGAGGGCCTATTTGTACGACGAAATCGTGGAGGAGGCTAGACCTTGAGTGTGCAGATCAATCAGGAAACCTAAACAAAAATCCATAATAATTGACCCTGGATTCTTGTCTTTAACGGATTTGACCTATTTCTTCCATGATGCTTCATGCCAAGTCCTGGTGATAGATGACTTACAGTTTTCCGCAAATTCCAACTTATCACAGTGAATTTGGAACTTCTTTTCTAGGACTAGGGCAAAAAATCATGAGATGAAGGTTGTTCATTCTCCGTGATGAAACACAGACAATCTCCCGCTGTACCTCCTGGGACAGAATCGGGTTGGGCAACGGCACCAACTTGGGATTCAATTCTGGGACCATGGGAAACTAGTTGCTCTTTGGCCACAGAGGAGCCACCAGAGCCACCGTCCTTTTGAAAGATTGAAGCTTGTTCAGAACCTTCATGAGGAGGTTGAACGGTGGGAACAGGTAAATCTTCGTCCAACGATTCCCATCCAGGGACATCGTGTCCATACCCACTGCTGCTTGATCCACATTTGGTGCTACATAGCAGGGAAGTTTCTTGTTGAGACTCGTCGCAAACAGATCCACTTGAAGTCCAGGGACTTGATCCTGCATGAAACAGAATGATTTTTCGTCGAGAGACCACTTTGTCTCTAGAGGTTTTGTCCGAGAGAGGGAATCCGCCATCACATTTCTTACTGCTTGAAGTTGGGATACTAACAGTTGCCAACCTTCCTTCTGAGCCAACGTAAAGATGGCTATCATAACATGGTTTATTTGGGGAGACCTCGACCCTTGTCTGTTGATGCAATGGACTATCACCTTGCTGTCGAGGACTAGACGGATATGAATGTTCTACTTCAAGTGTAATTTCTTGAGGGAGCCCACACTAGCCAGTCATCCAGGTACACCGCTACTTGAATGCTTTTCCCCCGAAGTTGTTGTACAATTGCGTCGATAAGCTTCGTGAAAATTCTTGGAGCTATGTTGAACCCGAATGGCATAGAGCTCTGAATACATAGCCCTTTCTCTCCAGGCTGAAACCAAGGTAGGGGGAGAAGCGTCAACCTATCTGAAGATGCCAATAAGCCTTGGTAAGATCTATAGAGATGGTGTAAGCCTCCAGGGGTAGTAAGGTCCGTATCTGCGAAATAGTCAGCGTCCGGAACCTGTCGCACTGAATGAACAGGTTTATACGGGACAAGTTGAGAATAGTTCAAGGTATGCTCGAATCTTTCTTCGTCACGCAAAATAGACGACCTTGAAATCTCACAGATCTTGTGCAACGGATAACTCTTCTCTTCAGAAGGTCTTGTACATATTGTTCCAGATGAGGTGTTGTTTTCTGGAAGAATCTCCTGAGCTTTGAGGGCCTTTGTTTCCACTTCCAACCCGAGCCGTTGGAAATGACGCTCTGTGCCCAAGGAATGAAGGACCAACGGTCCTTGAACAAGGCCAGCCGTCCCCCTACCGGTAGACCTTCATAGTTTGTGATGAGGACGTGAACCTCTTCCTCCCCTGTCACCTCGATGTTCACAATCCTTGGACCTGCCTCCTCTGTCAGGGCAGCCTCTGCCTCCTTTTTCTTTTGTGGGAGATCAAAAGGAAGACAACCCTTGCTCATACACAGGGTTAAAGGCTGGGGACTGTATCACCACTTGCTGGAACACAGCATAGACAGTCTGAGGGATGGCGGCAGGGGGAGGAGCAAACGACCTCAGATGGCAGGTCAGTTTACGAGACCTCTTGGGTTGTGGGCCTCCCTCAGGGGTAAATTTCCTTTTCAAGGAGATTCCCCACTTCTGGAAAAGGCTCTTGTTCTCTGCAACAGCCTTATCTGTGACTTCCTTCACCAACTTTTGAGGAAACAGGTCTTTTCTCCAGATGTTAAAGTCGATGACACGTTTCGGCTCGTGGCGGATGGTAGCTATGGCAAGTACATGCTCTCTACAGGCTCTATGGGCCTGAAAGAAAGCAAAAAGTTCCTTCATAAAGGTGGCGAGATGAGTCTTCGCCAACTAGGGAAACACTGGGGCATCTGTAAAATTCCCGATCATCTCCATGAAGCACTGCAGAGACATTGACATTGACAACCTTTCTCTGGCCTCCAGCTCAGCCTTAAGAAGGTGTTCGGGAATCCAGGGCAGCTTCTCGTTAAACTGGGGGCCAGCCACGTCTTTATCCAGTTTACCCTCAGCAAAAGTAAGCTGGATATCGGTCCAGTGGTCGGCATCATGTGATAAAATAAGTAAGACCGGTTTGCATTCTTCCGAAGCTGGGAGAGGCTTACCCTCACAAATGGCTGTCTCCACTGCCATGTAGACCTTCAAAAGTGTTTCTGTATGCCAGTGAGTGAGTACACTTGTGCAACCCGATAAATATCCTGATTTAACGTGGATAACAAAAGGCTATCGAGTGCAATATAGCTACAAGTTTTCGTGAATAGTCGGTGACTAGTTTGAGGTTACAAAAGTGGGATAAAACGTCGGCGTAGGATAGTTATCTTGTGAATTACTAAAAATCTGATCAAGATGGTGCTCTATAATACAGGCAAAGCTTGGAGGGACATTGCTGCAGTCAGCAAAAGTAAATTACATGAGTTGGCGAAACAAGAACTCGAGCTTCTGATAACAGAGGTCGCTAGTAACTCCAACCAGTGTGATGGAAAAATATTCACAGACATATTGAAACAATATGATCCAACAAACTGGAGCAAATCTGCAGAAAACATCAGCAAAATAATAGAAGAAATTCCAAAGAAGATCCAAGTGATAAAAAGACTTATAAAGAAAGTCTACATCAATCAACACATTCCATCAAAGAACAATAAGAAGTCCAATATGGTGAATATGCTGATTGATGCATTGGGAAAAAAAATGCCAAAATGGTGCAATACATGTAAGATATGGTATTCTATTATTAATCCTCAATAACTGATCAGAAAATGCAATGCCAGTCATGTTCCAACACACCCTACGTGCGCTGAAATAGGGCAAAAAATAAAAGATAAACACACAAAGGTATTCTGCTCAACATGCTTAGTCTGGATAGAAAATATAATTAAGTCGGGACTAAATCTGCAAATACTTGAAGATAAAGAAGAGGAAGAAGAAGAAGCAGAAGAATATAATTTAGTCGAGACTAAATCTGCAAATAGTTGAAAAAGAAGAAGAAGAAGAAGAAGAAGAAGAAGAAGAAGAAGAAGAAGAAGAAGAAGAAGAAGAAGAAGAAGAAGAAGAGAAAAATGAACAGGATATGTGTAAGGATGCAGAGGAAATCATTGATATAACTTTTGATGCCATCCAACAACATACTTAAGAAGAAATACATTATCAGATGAAAACAAATAATAGACCCAAGAGAGACTACCAGGACCTACATACTTTTAGGGAAGAGCAGGAACAAGAAAAAAAAGAAAAGAAAGATAAAGTCTGCAATTTGATGAAAAGAGGGCATTGCAGATTTGGCGAAAGATGCTACTACAAGCATCCAAAGATATGCCATAATTATGAAATATATGGTAAATGTGCGTATTCAGACGGATATACTGTAGAGACGAATGCAGAGATCTCAGTCCAAAAATATGCAAAAACCTAAAAGAAGGAAAAGGATGCAAATTCAACAAAAAAATGTCGATATATGCATCCTGCAACCATGAATGAAAGTAAGAAAATAGCAAACAGAAAAGAAAAATGAAAGCATAAATGAAACAAAAAACCAAGCCGAGTATATACCGCGCTATGCACAAAAGGCCCCAAGATATGATGCCTTTCAACCCAAATATGCACATTTAGAGCCCAACTACAAAGAATGCATCTATAATGCCAGGGGTTGGTGTAGATATGGGGATAATTGCAGGTATACACACAAAAATAAATACGAAGGCAAAAGAGCAAATATAAAAGAAAAGTTGGATTTCTTAATGGCAGAATTCCTGGAAATGAAGAAAAGAACATCATATCAGAACAGGAAGGAAGAATGGGAAAATCCATATTACCAATATTAAATAATGGGGATGAAACACAAACCGTAATACTGATGAATGCACAGGGTTTAGTCACGAGTAACTCTAAAAAATAGATATATTAAATATAAGTGAAACATGGTATTCCCAAGAGACTGGCAGTGATGACCAGATAAAGATTTTCCAAACATATAGATCAGACAGAACAAATAGGAATCAAGGGGGAACTGCAATATATGGAAGAGACATAAATCAAGGAAAAGTCTGTGAAAAATACAGCACCACAGAACGTGAATTGATTGCGGTAGAATTTGAATTTGAAAAACTAGTGAATATTGTAGTTTACAGACCCCCAAATACTAAGAAGTTTGACATAATAATAGAAAAAATAGATGATATATGTAGAAACCATAAAGACTGGAATATACTCCTATCCGGAGATTTTAACTTTCCTTTCGTGGATTGGAAAGAACGGATAGAAGAAAGTGGTTGTATATATGCATATTAAAAAAGAGTAATAGTAGCGCAGAAGATAAGAGGCAATTTGAAAAGCTTTAAGATATGCTATTAGAACATAATATGCAACAAATAAACCACATTCCAACAAGAAAGGAAAATGTCCTAGATCTAGTACTTGTGAATGAGGTGAATTATGTTAAAGAAATAATAGTGTATAACACGGAATTTCAGACCACAATATCATAGAATTAATAGTCCATTCAAAAGCAAGTGATCGCAGAGATAATCAAAGCAGAAAACGATGGGAAGGATATGGAAAATATAATTTTTATAGTAAGAATATAAAATGGTCAGAAATAAATAAAGAAATGAACAAAGAATGGAAAAATGTGTTCGTAAGTGATAATATATAGGTAAATACGAACACACTGTACAAAATACTGGAGGAAGTTGTTTCAAAATATGTACCCAAAAAATAAACAATAAACAACAGACATGCATACCAAGAGACAAAAGGATCTTATGTCAGAAAGTTAGAAAGTGGAAGAAAAATCTTGCAAAAGAAAAAAATGTGTGGAAAATGATAGAAATTAAAAGTAAGATAGAAAATGTAGAACAAAAGATTATACAATCAAAAGAAAACGAAAAAAGAAACTTAGATGAACGGACACTTCAAAATATCCCCCAAAAAAACCCAAAGTACTTTACTCCCATGCGAAAAAAGATGAATAAAGGGAGATTAGAAATAGGCCCTCTAAGAATTGAAGGACGGTTAACGAATAAAAAAAAAAGGAAATATGCAACATATTAACAGAAAAATATAAGAGTGAGTTCACGCCAAGAATTGCGAATGAGAATAATGAAACAGAAATAAGAGAAGAAAATGTTGAATATCTAACGGATATAGATATTAATGAAGCAGATATTGTCAAGGCTATAAGCAAAATTAAAAATGAATCGGCAGCAGGACCAGATGGAGTTCCAGCGATTTTGTTTAAAAAAAAACTGCACACACTATCGCGAAGCCGCTTGCAATACTGCTAAGCCAAAGTGTAGATATGAGCGAGATATATGATAAACATGAATTAGCATATATAACCCCTATTTTCAAAAGTGGATTAAGACTAGAGGCAAGCAATTATAGAAAGTGTATGAGAGGGTAATAAAAAAGAAAATAATGAATCATTTGGTTAAAAATAATTTGTTTAATATAAGTCAACACGGTTTTGTGCCCGGAAAAAGTACACAAACCCAACTGATAGCACACTATGAAAACATATACAAAAATATGGTAAATGAAAAAGACACAGGTGTGATCTATCTAGATTTTGCAAAAGCCTTTGACAAGGTAGACCATAATACATTAGAGAAAAAAAATGAGAAAACATATTGTGGGAAAGATAGGAAAATGGGTGAAAGAATTCCTGCAAAACAGAAAACAGATAGTGGTTCCAAATGACGAGAAATCAGATGAAGATCAGGTAATATCTGGCGTACCACAAGGTACGGTATTAGCTGCACTGCTGTTTATTATTATGATCTCAGACAAAGACTGTGATGTTAAAAACTCTGTAGTGAGAAGTTTCGCCGATGGCACAAGAATAAGTAGAGAAATTACTTGTGATGAAGATAGGAACTCACTATAAAGAGATCTAAACAAAATATTTGAATGGGCGGAGATAAATAGGATGGTATTTAACTCCGATAAATTCAAATCAATAAATTATGGAAACAGAGAAGGAATGGTATATGCATACAAGGGACCTAATAATGAGACAATCACAAAAAAGGAAGCAATTAAAGACCTTGGTGTAATGTTAGATAGGAATATGTTATGCAACGACCAAATAGCAACACTGTTGGCTAAATGTAAAGCAAAAAAGTTATTTTGACGAAGGAAAAATCTATTTCTGGGGAGAGACCTGTGTCGCCCGGTGAAAAGGTGCTTCTTGTCACTTTTCTGATATAAATAACTTCCAAATATACCAGAGAAAGTTAAAGCATGGAATGCAGAGGTTACTACCCTCGCGCGAGCACCCCTGAGGGCGTCATGTATAAAGAAAGGGCGTGTGAAAACCACTATTCACAGGCCGTCTTCCATTTAGAGAATTCCTTCGTCAACATACATGGGGTGAGCCGACACAGCGGCCCTAACCATACCAACCTGAACCACCCCACCGACGCCCGACACCAGCGCCATCTGACATCCTTCTGTATGATAAATGGCTTGGAAAGGGAAGGAAAGGGAAAAACAGGGAAGGGTTTCACCGGGCAACACAGGTCTCTCCCCAGAAATAGATTTTTCCTTCGTCAAAATCCCTTTTCTGGGTCGACCTGTGTCGCTCGGTGAAAATATACAAGAGAATGCCTTCCAAGCCCATAAGTATCACAATAATAAAGGGGAATTAAAATCGTCTTGTACATGTAGAAGGTTTACTAAATGAAATGAAGAAATGTAATAAAACATAATCACAAATCTCAAAAACCTTAAGTATAAAAATGGTAATAATTGGCATGAATACCTAAGAATAAGACTATATACATCTCATAAACAAAGCGACAAAATAACGAACAATGTATCAATGACATAACAGGAGATACTAGGGGAGCTAAATCCAATCCACCGAGGTGAGAGGCATCGTGGTGAGAGTGGCAGGTAGGAGGGAGAAGAAAGAGAGTTGGACGAAATGGAAGAAAGGGAAGAGGTTACTCTGGGGAGATGACACTCCCAGCTGCAATAGTAGGAAATTTTAGGGCTTGTAAGTTCTTTAAATAGTGGCATTTAAAAACCACAGGAGATTTCCAACCTGTATACTTTTTAAGCTCATCAAAGTTCATATTTTGAAAATAATTGATTGAGGTGGCTACTGCTCGGATATCATGTGCATGGGGAAAAGATTCCGGGTTAGTTTGCTTAATGAAGTACAGTATTTGCTGTCTAATACCTTGAATGGAGATAGTACCTCCTTGTTCCCTGACAAACAAGGGACCCGACGAGCGCGTGACAGTTCTAGCTAAAAAGGCCCGAAGAGTCACTACTGGACAAAGAGAAGCATCATGTGGAAGAGGGATAATCTTCCAAGGAGACCATCTATTTTGAGGGTCCTCATTTTTAGCTAGGAAAGCTCTATCTGGGGAGAGTAGTACTTCTCCTGATGGTAGGAAATCTAGGTTTTCAGGATTACGGGAGAGAGCTGCTAATTCTGAAATTCTGGCACCTGAGGCCATGGCTGTAAGAAATAGGGTCTTTCTAAGAAGCGAAATGTATGAGCAGGATTCGTTATTTCTGATGCCAGTTTTAAGACATCATTTAGAAACCATGAGAACTTTTGTGGACGGATAGAAGGTCTAAGCCTAGCACAGGCTTTAGGAATGGATGAAAAATAGGAATCTGCCAGGTTAATATTGAAGCCCACCTGGAAAATCTTTTTCAGGGCTGATTTAATTGTAGTAATAGTACTAGCGGCTAGGCCCTTTTCAAACAGGGACCTGAAAAACGAAATGGCCAATTCAGGGGTCATTTGAGTAGCTTCTGAATTCTTTAAGAATTCTGCTAGTTTCTTAACAGCTGAATCATATTGCCTAAGTGTTGAGTCCCTTTTGTCCGATTCAATAAAGAGGACATTGTCCGGATTGATATTTGCATCCTTATGGGCTGCAAATTTCATGAAATCCACAAAGTTAGGGTTTGTGCTATTCTGGAGGAAGCTGACACAGTCTGAGTTTGGACTACTTGTGTCAACTTGGGGTGTGGAATCCGTAAGGGGCGGAGTTTCAGCTCTGGTAGGAGGGGAAACCAGTTGCTTTTTGGCCAGTTGGGAGTTACCAATGCTATTGTTCCCTTGAAGGAGCGAAGTTTGTGTAATACTTTCATCAGAAGATTCACTGGAGGAAATAGATAAATCTTCTGCCAACGGTTCCAGTCTAGGGTTAATGCGTCCGTGGCATAGGCCTGAGGGTCCAGGTTGGGGGCTATATAGCAAGGAAGCTTGTGATTGAAGCTTGTCGCAAACAAGTCCACCTGAAGATCTGGAACCAGTCTGGATATCCACCGGAATGAGTTCATGTCTAGAGACCATTCTGATTCCAGTGGTTTGGTCCTGGATAGGGCGTCCGCTATAACGTTTTGGACTCCTGCCAGGTGTGTGGCTGACAGGAACCAATTCCTTTTTGCTGCCAAGGTGAAAATCATTACCAGGATCTGATTCAGATTGGGTGATTTCAATCCGCCTCTGTTTATGCAGTGGACTACTACTGAGTTGTCTGAGACTATCCTGACATGACTCGTCCTGTGATGGGATAACCGTTTCAAGGTTAGGAACACTGCCATGGCTTCCAACACATTTATGTGAAATTGTCTCATAATCGGGGACCAAGATCCCTGAAACATTTGGTGTTGAGAGTAGCCCCCCCACCACTGAGTGACACGTCTGTGTGAATCGTCACTTGGGGAGGGGGGAACTGCAGAGGAACTGACTTGGTTAGATTCTCTGGGTTTGACCATGGCCGGAGTCTCTTTATTAATACTGAGGGGATCGTTGAGACTTTGTCTCTTAGTCATATTGTTGCTCTCTTCTTCCAAACTCGGTTGATGTCTTTGAGTTTCGCTTTTAGGAGGACGTCTGTTACTGAGGTAAATTGGAGTAGGCCGAGAACTCTTTCTAAAGACCGTCTTGATACCTGTTTGTTTTGGATAAACCATTTTGTCTTTGAGGCTATCTCTTTGACCTTCTTGGAAGGAAGAGATAGTTTGTGATCTGTAAGGTTCCAGTGAATACTCAGCCATTCGAACTGACTTGCTGGTTGTAGACGTGATTTCTTTAAGTTGACCTGAAAGCCTAAACTTTGCAGGAACTGAATCACTTTCGATGTCGCTTCGTGGCATTCCTGAGCTGTTTGCGCCCAAATGAGCCAGTCCAGATAAGCGACCAACATTATCCCTTGGCTCCGGAGCTGTTCTAATATTGTCTCCCCGAATTTCGTAAATATCATGGGGGCAATGTTGAGGCCGAAGGGCATCACTTTGAACGCGTAGGACTTCCTGCCTAGCCGGAAGCCTAGGTAGGGAGAGAAGTTTCTTGCTACCGGAACATGATAATAGGCGTCTGTAAGATCTATGGAGGTGGTGACGGCCCCACGGGGAAGTAAGGTCTGTACCTGAGATACAGTCAGCATACGGAACCTGTCGCAAAGAATGTAGGAATTCAGTTTGGACAGGTCCAGAACTACTCTCAAAGTGGACGAATTCTTCTTCGGAACTGTGAACAGGCGTCCCTGGAATTTCAATTTGTGTACCCTCTTTATCGCATTCTTCCTCAGGAGATCTTTGGTGTAATCTTCCAGATCTGGAGTGGGAGTCTGAAAGAAGGTTACTGGCGGAGGTGGAGAGCCCTGTGACCACTTCCAGCTTAGACCCTTGGAGACTATACTATGGGCCCAAGGACTGAAGGTCCATTGGTCTCAAAACCAGTATAGTCTCCCTCCTACCTGATCTGTCTCACTGATTGTGGGTGAGTTTTGATCCCTTACCTCCTCTTGAACCTCTGGCCCTTGGTCCGCCTCGCTGACGGAGCTGACCTCTAGCTCTGTTGCCACTGGGCTGTCTAGGGTATCCTCGAAAGGTCCCCGAGGCTTCGTAAACTTGGTTAAAAGCTGGAGAGGTCATCCATGTAGCCATGGCAGAAGATTGTCCGCTTTGTGGTGCCGGAACAATCATGAATTGTTGAGGAGGAGTTGACTTGGAGGTGGAAGGAGTTGAAGTCTGTGGAGGGGCAGGAGACTGTCGATGCTGGCCACAAACAGACTTATAAGGAGAATAAAATCTGTCTCTTCTTAGGGTATTTTTGCCTCATAACAGGGTCAAACTTGCGTTTGGGAGAGACCCCACCGAACCTGGAGGTTCTGGTTAGCTCTAGCAGCTTCCTGGAGGACTTTATCTACCTCCTCCTGAGGGAATAGGTTTTTACCCCAACAGGAAGATCTAATAAGTCTATTAGGCTCGTGCCTAATAGACGCCTCTGCTAGAACATGTCTTCTGCAGTTTGTTCTTGCCGTCCAAAAATCGTGCAGGTCAATCTGAAAAGTCTGCAAGAGACCTTTTGCCACAACTCTGAAGATCTGTTCCTCCTTGTAAAGGGAGGATACCAACTCCAACGATGTAAGGGAGTTAATGGACCTAGCCAGCCTAGATCTTGTTTCAGACTCTGTTTTCAGTAAGTGATCTGGAAGTTTAGGAAGCCTTTCCGAAAAGAGGGAGGAGGCACAATCCGGATCCAGTTTGCCGACCGTGAAGGTTGCCGGAGCATCCAGCCAAAAGTCCCTAGAAGCTGGCATAAGGAGAGAGGTAGAGTCTGTCTCTTTATGGGTAGGCATAGGAAGGCCGTCCTTAGTGGCTTGTATCGTCAACTCTGCCACCTTGTCGGCAAGAGGAGAAGGAATATCCTGGGGTGTCGTAAAGATGGTATACGCACCTTTATGAGGGGTCAACTTGGAGTTAGAGCAGCCCCAGTCCAATAGGGTACGAGCCCTGACAGCTTGGGCTTGTTCCTTCGGGAAGATTACCGTCTCTTTCGGTACCTTGTCCATCCTGACTAGTGCATTCTCCGTCAGGCGCACAAACCCGTTAAATGGAAACTGGAGGTCATGAAGATAAAACTCCAGGTCCTCTAATGGGCGAGTACCTAGCCCTTCTATGGTCAGGGTACCGTCCAAGTATGGAGCATGAAGAGCAAACCGCCAAGGGTTGTTCTTGTCGAACGGCAGAAGCTTTGAAGCGTCAGGAACTGCAGCCGGAGCTGATTGAGGTCCGGAGCGGAGAAGGCCCGCAACCATGTCTTTGAGCTCCACCATTAAGGCTGAGTTTTGTTCAATCCTCTCATCCACCACTTCCTTGACTTTAGACAGCAACGAGTCCGAGTAGAAGTCAGGTTGACTATCTGGAGCTGACGCTTTGGATTTAGCGGACTTACCCCTCTGTCCTTTGGAAGGAGGAGGGGCCTTGGCAGCTACTACTGGGTCAGCGGAAGTGGAAGGTCCGGGGACCGGGGACAAAGCTTGAGACGAAATTGATTTTCCTGGTTTTGTCTTGGATTTTTTGAATGGCTTAACCTTAGGACGGACCTATAAGGATCCGTCCCAAGGTGAAGCCGGGGGCTTGTTAAAGCCTAGGAAAGAAGATGATGATGAAGGAGTAGGAAAGAGAAAAGAACCTGACATATCCTCTACACAACTAACCTGCTCATCCATCGGTTCAAGATGGATGTCCAACAATGCCACATCCCCCGATAACTGTTGCTCTTCAGGAGCTGGTACCATCGCCGTTCTGATAGCCTCGATGAGCGGAGTGGCTAATTCCCTGTCTACGGCAGCCGAAGGAGATCCGGGGAAAAGGCGAGAGGCCATATCCCCGTCCAACACCTAGGGACAGCCTTGAGGGGCGTTCCGGCCAAAATCCCGAGACCCATGTCCGGAGACTAGCTTTAGCCATCTTGAGAGACTCTTCATCAGCCTGGAAAAGGAGAGAACTGATAACAAAGGACTCAGGTGTGAAAAATAATATATTCGTATAGAAACGAAGGTTCCCAAAATACAATAAATAAAATAAGAATGATAATTATTTTGAGATCTTACCTCGTCATTAAGGAAGATATAGGGTAACTGGCCTACTTCCAGGGCGAAGGAGATCACGCAGTGGGCATGGGACCGGCAGACGTCATGGCCCACCGGATCTGCGAAAGTAGCAGGGCAGCCTTTGAAGGCGCAGTGGACTTTTTGTAAAATAGAGATAATATAAGTACATCAACTCCTTTAAATAGATTTAACTAACCTAAGTAAGGTAGGTAAGAAATATTTGGCATGCATAAAACTAATTGAAGCTCAGGCCAAATAGGAGAGGGTGTATGGGCCTAGATCGTTATGTATAATAAGGTTCGAGTTATTCCGTCATGTACCGGAGTTCCGGAACCGATAAATTAATAGAATAATAATAATAAACAAATTCTAGTGCAAACAATAATGGATCGCTCCGTAGTGCGCCGGAGGTCCGGGGTAAAGGGGAGTGAAGCGGCCACTAAAGACAATGATGGATATGTATAACGAATCTCCGGTAAGTGGTACACCGGAGTTAACAGGGGAACTATGGAAAAAACCGGGAAACCGGACGAGGGGTGATCCCACTCGTCGATGAATCACCGGAGTAACATAGGGGTTGTCGTGTGTAAAAATAACGGAGCCAGAGCCCAAACTGAGAGGTGCTGAGGGACCAACGAGGGGAGAAGCTCCCAGTTGATGGGAAAGCACCGGGGTAAATTGTTAGGTAAGTTAAACACGTGTTCCCTGCTCAAAAGTATGCTAGCGGAGGACCATGGTGGAGCTCCGGTGGTAAACATAATAGGGAAATGTCCAGTCTCTATATCCCCAGGCCGGAGCGGGGGAGGGAAAGGGAGGGACAGTGGGGGGAGGGGGAACATGAATGGCGGCTCGAGAGCAGGCCAAGGGAAAACTAACCTAAGATAGGGCCAGACTCTAACACGACAAGGCCGTAATACTAAAATAACCAAGCACTAGAATAACTAGGAAGGGGTTAAGTAACCGACAAATACAGTAAAAATAGTAAAATAATAAAAGAAAAAATACGAGACGAGAGCCAGCAAAGAATAGACGAAGGAGGCCGCGAAAAATCTATCTCTCTCTCTCTCTGGAATCCATTATAATAAAAAGTGAAAGTAATAAAACTGTCACGAAAATTCCAAACAAAAAAGGGCCGAACGCTATTCTTCGCTAATGCCATAAACAGGAACTCTGAAGCGACTCATGTAAAGCAAAATGAACGTAAAAGTAGGTCCTAACAAGTAGGTTGAGGGCAAAGGTCGTAACACTAATCCATAATAAAGATTAAAACTAGAAAGAACCTAACATGAGTAAGCCAAAATACCCGAATGCGATGTAAACAATGCGTGAAGTAAACAACGCATTGAGGACGCGGTAATGGCTGCTAGCCGCAGAGTGCACTAGTAAAAACACGCAAAACGCAAGATAAGGCGTTAATGCAAAGGCAATGATATTGCCAAAACAAACTAGGGTACTTGACATTGGTGCAGGAGGAAGGAGAGCTTCAGCCATGATGAAATAATCCAAAAATAAGTCGAAAAACACAGCACAAGCAAAAGGAGTAGCGTTGCGACACGAGTCCAAAAGAAGGATGTAAGATGGCGCTGGTGTTGGGCGTCGGTGGGGAAGTTCAGGTTGGTATGGTTAGGGCCGCTGTGTCGGCTCACCCCATGTATGTTGACGAAGGAATTCTCTACATGGAAGACGACCTGTGAATATGACAAATTCGAAGATAATTTGTATTTTTCCTAACCATACAAACCTTAGCTATTTACATTGGGTTTACTTTTTAGCGTAGCTGAAATGGCGAGCCATTAGAATTTAACGAGGGTGTATTACCCCCGCGCAAGTTAGCGGGGGGGTCGGGGAGTGGTAGCTAGCTACCCCTCCCCCCTCCACACACCGGTGAATGAATGAATGAATGAATGATTTAAAGTTTTCAGGCATCCTGACATCTAAGGTCATTGACACCGGTAACATTTAATTTATGTATACAAAAATAAAAAATGAAACAAAATAAAAAATTAAAGAGTATTCAATTAAAATCATAAAAATTGAATGTCATAAAAGTTAAATATTTTTCAGAAGACCTGCTTCTGAAAGAAATCTAAAAATGCCACTTGCATGGTAGGACACATCATTTCCAAGAATCTTGGCAAGGATGAACCTGCCACAGTAACCTCGAGCCTCAAACAAATATCTATTCTGCAAGTTGTTATAATTGGGGCATTCGGTCAACAAATGCCTTACTGTTAGAGGTACCAAACAGTTGTCACAATACGGTTGGTGTTGGCCCTTCAGCAGAAACTCGTGTGTCAACCGAGTGTGACCAATACAGAGACGACAAAGAGACGTCTCCCATTTTCGGGGCATCATATTATACCTCCAAGGAGATATGTCATTTGTTACTTCCCTCATTTTATTGCCATCTTGACTATCCCATTGCTGTTGCCATTTATTGCAAACCAATTTCTTGATGTCAGGTAAGAAATCATTGCAGGGAATGGGATACCTTCTTGGCAGCAACTCGGATGCAGCCTCCTTAGCCAGTGAATCTGCCTTCTCATTCCCAGACACACCTACATGTGCTGGAACCCAACAAAATTATACCTCTCCGTCCAATAAGGAAAAGCCATTCTAAAATCTTTAAAACTAGAGGGTTATTAGAATTAAAAACTTCCATAGCTTGAAGGACACTCCTTGCATCACTAAAAATTGTAAAATTACCCTCCTTCTCCAACGCTATTTTCTCAATAGCGGTTAATATGCCATACAGTTCGGCAGTAAATATGGAAGCAGTCAGAGGAAGTGCACCTCTACAATTAAAACCATTACTATGTACTCCAAATCCAATGCCAGCATCAGATTTGGAGCCATCAGTATAGATAAAAGTTGATCCTCTATGTTCTTTAACATGTTCATTAAAAAGAGACCTGGCTTCTAGGTCTGACATATTCTTCTTATCTCCAATAAAATATTTACAAAAAGATATCTCTGGTAACTTCCATGGAGGCGTTGATGATACCTTGAATGGAAGTACCTTATTTCTAATTATATCCAGACTATTTAATAATCGTTTCACCCGAAAGCCATAAGGTTGAGGAGATTTTGGGTGCAACTCAAAGTATGATGCGTGTCTTACAAGGCTTGCAGTCTGAAAGACTAGAGAGCTAGGGAGTCTTTGCAATCTAAACCAATACCGAAGAATGGAAGACATTCGGTAAAGGTCTAGAGGTAACTCTCCAGCATCAACAAGGAGGCTTGGGATAGGCGAGGTTTTAAAAGCTCCAGTAGATAATCTAATACCTGCATGATGTATCGAGTCTAATATTTTTAACCGGCTTGGGGTGGCTGAGGAATATACCTCACAACCATAACTAATTTTGGAAAAAATCAAGGCCTTGTATAATTTTAAAATAGTATTGCGGTCTGCCCCCCATGATGTATGGGACAATACTTTTAAGATATTCAGAGCTTCAACACATTTAGCTTTTAGCGCTTTTAGGTGAGAAACCCATGTAAGTCTACAGTCAAGTATCAAACCTAAAAATTTGGTTTCCGATACACATGGTATCCGTTGACCTTTAATGTATATATCCGGGTCTGGATGTACTCCCCGGATACGACAAAAATGGACAATGGTAGTTTTACTTGTCGAGAACTTAAATCCATTCATGTCAGCCCACTGGATAATTATATCAATAGAGAGTTGGATTTTTCTCTCAACCATTGCTATTTTAGTGCCAGCAAATGATATTGAAAGATCATCCACAAATAATGTTGAGAGAACATCCCGGGGAATGGCTGAGGATATCCCATTAATTGCTAGTGCAAAAAGGGTTACACTCAGCACACTACCCTGAGGAACTCCTTCTTCCTGGCACTTACTCTCTGATAGAGTTTCCCCCACTCTCACTTGAAAAACTCTACGTGAAAGAAATGCCTGAATAAATAGTGGCAGCTCTCCTCTCAATCCCAATTCATGAATGGTTTTAAGAATACCATATCTCCATGTGGTATCATATGCCTTTTCAAGGTCAAAAAATACTGTAACATGGTGCTGTTTGGAAGCAAAGGCTTCACAAATAGAAGACTCAAGTCGTATCAACACATCAGTCGTTGAGTGCATTTTTTGGAATCCACATTGAATCGGTGATGAAATACCTTTCTTTTCAAGGTACCATATCAGCCTTGCATTGAACATCTTCTCCATGATTTTACATAAACAAGATGTCAATGCAATAGGACGATAGTTTGCTGCTAAAAACTTGTCTTTACTGGGTTTTAAAAAGGCTAAAATAATGGCTAGTTCCCAAACACTTGGGTAGCTATGATCATGCCATATTCTATTAATAATGCTTAAAATAAATAGCTTTGTATTAAATTGTACATGTTTAATCATTGCATATGGAATTCCATCGGGTCCAGGGGCTGTGTCGTTGCAATGAGCAAGTGCAGAATCAAATTCTCTTTCAGTGAAAGGAGAATTATACGACTCTTCCCTTCTTGTTGCAAAATTTAAAATTTTCTTTTCTTCAGTGCTCCTATACTGGTGACCAGGGGCTCCTTCACACTTGCTGGATACATTTGAAAAATGATTAGCCAGGGCATTGCTAACTTCATTTGCTTCAGTTACATACTGGCCATTCACCTTCAACACTGGTGGTGGGTTGGGGGTGAATTTGCCAGCTATCTTTTTTACTTTCCTCCACACAGAAGATGGTGGTGTTCTACTGTTAATAGAGGAAACAAAAGACATCCATGACTGGCACCTTGCTTTTTTCAGGGCACGACGGAACTGTGCTCTACATCTCTTGTACATAGTTAAATTCTCATCAGTTCTGCGTCTACGCAATCGTGTTAGAGATCTTCTTGTGGCTCTGTGGAGTGCAGTTAGTTCTGAAGACCACCACGGGACTGGTCGTCGTTTGAATAACCCTGTTGTTTTGGGAATTGAATTGACTCCTGCTGTATGAAGAGTTCCATTCAGTAGGTCTATGGCATCATCAACACTTTCAAACTGTTCTGCTCTCCCTTCGATTTCACTTAGCTCGGAAAATTTAACCCAGTCTGCCTTGTCTAGATTCCAACGTGGCGATCTTTGCAAAGGCGGACCCTTGTTGGTGTTAATAATGATTGGTGCATGATCACTAGTATGCCAATCATCTAATGTCCTCCAATCAAAATCAAGAAGGCAGTTAGAGCTTGCAATTGAAAGGTCAATGCATGACAAAGTACCTGTCTGAACATGGAAGTGTGTGGGCTCTCCTGTATTAAGGAGTCCCACATCCTCATTCTCCACAATTGATGAGATAATATTGCCCCTTGTGTTGGCCAAAACATCACCCCATAAAGGATGTCTACCATTCATATCTCCCAGTAAGAGAAAAGGTTGAGGGAGTTGTTGAATGACCTCTGCTAAATCACCATATAAAATATTATCATTTGGAGGTAAATAGAGAGAGCATATTGTATATTTTCTCCCTATATCAATTTGTACAACTGCCTGCAGGGTTGTACGTATAGACATGGGTATTTGGGGAACATCTCAACGAATGTACATGAGACTTCCGCCATGGCTCCCTGCTTGTTGATTATATGGTGTTCTATAGCTAACATACTCTCGAGGACTAGGAGTGTTAGAATCAAGCATACTTTCCTGTAGACATACAATTATGGGGGAATGCTCATGAATTAGGAGCTTAAGTTCTTCATATTTCGCCCTCAAACCCTGACAGTTCCATTGCAAAATGGAGGAGAAAACTATGGATTATTTCTGGAAGACATCTTGGATGAGGTCTTCCCATTAGAAGTTTTTAATGTAACATTATTACCTGTAGGTTTCTTCAGAGGTGGTCTTGTTATGTTGGGTTTAACGTTGGTGATTTTCTTTGTATTCTTTTTATCTATTTGTTGAGGTGGATGGTGGACCTCAACTTGAATTTCTGATTTATTCAGTCCATCTTCTGGTTCATTAGAAACATCAACAGACAAAACATCAAATTTATTTGATGTCATAACCTTAACGTTTCTAATGGAGGATGGAGAGAGAGATGGAGGTCTCTCTCTTTTGCGATTAATAGATAGTGGGATTCGAGGTTTTTGCACCTTTCCCACAACAGCTGCATCAGGTAAGTTAGTCTTAAGTGGAACCTCCATCAGATCAGGCAAGGACATGGCCTGAGAGAGGTTTGTATTACTTTTTGTAATGGCGGATGAAGGCTGTACAGCAATGGGCAATGACCTAGTGTTAATACACCGTGGTAAAGCCTCAAGAGGTGATATGGTTACCTCGTTATTTGACATTTTGTCAGATATTATACTTTTTTTTGAGCTATTAGCAGTGCTAGGCTGGTTTGATTTTAATGCCTTAGCATATGTATTTGATTTATTTAATAGTCTTTTGGCATGGGTCACACTTATGTGTTCTAAGTTTGATTTGTTGAGGGCAGCTTCCTCCAACTTATATAGCTCGCAGATCTTGTCTGTGGATTTGTGATTCAAGCTGCAATTTAAACACCTGGCTCCAAGTGCACACTCTCCATGGTAAGATTTGGAGCAAATACCACACATCTCATTTTTGCAAACTTTGGACGGGTGCCCAAATTTAAAACAATTAAAGCATTGCAATGGCTTCTGCTTGAAGGGTCTTACTTTAATCCTTTCGTTCTCGATAATAATATGAAAAGGTACATCAACATCCTGGAACGTAAGGATTATCATTGATGTACCTGGGACTTTATGAACTTTCCAAACATTTAATGGACACATGGCCAGTATCTCCTCCTCTGTAAAATCATATACAGTAGATCTTTGTTAAAAACTACGCCCCTTCCGTAGCTAAAATTTAGGTGGGGTTTGACATCTAACTTAATGTCATCATTATTTATTTTCATATTGGACAATATTACCGACTGTGTACTGGATTTGGCATGGATAAGGAAACTATTTTTTCCGAAACGAGATATATCGCCTGGTGCAATAGTTCCTACTTTTTTCTGAATCAATTTGCATATTTTAAAATAATTCCCTGTAACCCCCTTTGATTCAGCTATAAGCCACATCGGTGGTTTTGGATTTCTCTGGGAGGGCATGACTAAATCTGCGCCTTTTTCCAACCAATCGGCAGGCCTGTACACATCTAAATCTTTTGGTACCTTATCGCAAAGAGCAGCCGCGACATTCAAGTTATTAATTTTAATATTATTCAAATTACTTATTGCACTAAATGCTTCGTCATAACTACTATAAGATATCCATGAATCCCAAGTTTCAGCTTCAAGTTTCATCATTATTTCTTTTATGCATCCATAGCATTCAAATGCTTTACATAGATCATCATAATTTGTTTCTATTGAAATTTGTGTAACATGGAGGATTCGAAGTTTCCTCGTGTTACCCAAATTACTCGATTTAGAAATATCAGTAGAATGGTCCTTCCCCATTCCGAGGTCATCAACAGAGCTATCCCTTATCACATTAGCAGAGGTCGTCAACAGTGCCGGGGGAGAGTCAGCGTATCCAGGGGATGGGGGTTCGTTCCTTAAAGAATCCATTATACTAAAGAGAGGGAAAAGAGTTAGTTTGATGTACCTGCTCAAGAATGTTAGGCCATCACGCGTCTGAAAGGAAATTTGCACTCTCCACTATCGGCACAATGAGAGTATACTTCCCAGATGGTCCACTCCATACCCTACCCGAAGGATAGCATCAAAACAGATATAGAGGCACAGGTGTAAGCTGAACCCGCCTGTTAGGACTGAGACCAAGAAATTATGGAATCATCCTCATCATATCTATAATGACGGGCTTCCGGCCAAAAGCCGAGAGTCCTACCCCAAGCATTGGATCCCCCTGGATTCCGAAGACCCAACACTTGAGAATAGTTCTGCCAAAAAGGTCCAAACCATCTTCGGGATGGCTGAAATCATCCAATACTCTCACATATAGCTTTGAATGCAAACACCTCCCAACCATGATACCTCCTCCCACTCATCAAAGCAGGCAGCAATAAAGGATGTATGAACATCCCCGCCGGGGCTACAATGGATGTAAAAACATCCAAGCCATAGGAGAAAAGAAAAAAAAAATAAATAAATATATATGTACATAATATATACACACATATAATGAGGGAAATTTTTCTCATAGAGTTTGGAAAGCAAGACTAAAGAAAGTTTGTGAAATTAGGATAAGGTCGAACTAATATTGAGAAAAAGAAAAAGGTAAAAGAGAGAAATTTAGATTCGAACTGGGGGAGCAATTTCCCCAAGTTCGAGAGCCCTCTTGCCCGTCACCAAGTTTCAGCACGGGAATGAAATGCCGTGCTGAAGCTCAATGACTTCATCAAGGCATTCTCTCATTAAGAGGGACACACCGGTGAAGCTCACTTTCACTTAGAGGTAGGATTGTCTTGGGGGACAGGGCTGGCAGGCAAATATGTGTAAATAGCTAAGGTTTGTATGGTTAGGAAAAATACAAATTATCTTCGAATTTGTCATTTGTTCCGTAACCAAAATACAAACCATGCTATTTACATTGGGTGACTTACCTCTTAGGTAGGGTGGAAAGTCCCCAGCCATACTGGCTTTGGCTTTACCCGGGGACTCAGAATCCGAGTGGGTCGCACTCGAGAAAAGGAGTCCCTGTACCTCACAAGTTCCTTGCTCCGCAAGGAACCGTATGGCCTACATAAGCTTGTGTGTGAAGGAAGAAGTGTGACCCGTCCTAGGCAGTTGACCTGGAGTTCCAGAAGGAACTCTGGGTTAGGACGTTCCCAATACCACCTCGTCAGGGTATGGGGGACGCGACAGTATTGACTCAATACTCGGAACACAAGGAAGCATGGTTTCCCTGCAGAGGTTCGAGGTCTGCTATGCAGAGACCAGGATGCTGCTTCCCCGTAGAGGGGATGATGAAAAAGAAGTAAGGGCCAGACATACTTCTTTCGTTCATGCAGACTAAAACCTGATAACAATGCCCTCAACCTTATGCTACCTGTCCAAAAAGGAGCCTGAGGTTAGACCAGCTGTTGTGTAGCCACCACAGAGCGATAGAAAACGTATCAAAACTCCTGAGGGTCACGCCCTGCAGGAAGAGGGCTGCGAAGGTCATTAGATGCTTCCAGACTCCAGCTTGTAGCACCTGCATCACAGAGTAGTATTACTCGAAGGCGAGGGACGTTGCGATGTATCCAAAATCGTGCTGTAGGGCGACGTGACGGGGGAGGGTCTGGAGACAGGTCGAGATGAATGTCCTTGAGTCCGAGCTGAAGAGGTATACTGGTGACTCTCCCCCGTGTCCTTCTTGTGCTCCCAAATCGGCTGCAACTGAGGACAAACTGCAGCTGTTCCTAAAGCTAACCCTTCGATTCCTTTACTGGCAAGAAGGAGAAGGTTTTGGGACATCAGATATAGAATGGAGACTCGAAATCTTGAAGGAATTGGACCGAAGGGCCGGGACCCCAAGAATCTGAGTCTAGCCAACAACTCAGGAGCGAACCTGAATGTTGCCTTCCCCCCTTCCTTAGAAAGAGCGGAGTCGTACGAGACCAAGAAGATTGCTTACACACTGGCCGCGGCCAGAGTGAGCAAGAGACCCAAGACGGAATACAATCAGAGGCCTGACGTAAAGGGTCTTGAGAAGATCTCTTAAGGGACTAAAAAGTCCGAGCCATGCTCCAAGTTGGAGGTCTCACTCCGACTAGGGCAGGGACGTTCGTAGCTTCGCATGAGCGAGGAAAGATCCAGCAGGAAGGAAAAAGTTATTCCTTTAAGCCTGAAGGTCAGGGAAAGGCTGAGCGACAGGCTTCATTGCCGAGAGCGGAAAGGAGTTTCCTCCCGCCGAAAGGCAATAAGATCGTTATTGCTGGAGAAGAGGCCTCAAGGGAAGAGGTATATCTCCCACGGCACCAACCACCGAAGACTCTTCACTTCGCCTGGAAGACCCCTGCGGATGACTATCGCAGATGATGCGAACTCCGTCCCGCGACTGTAGCGGGTTGTCTCTTCTTGAGGAGGAGGCGTAGTGTCTCCAGGCATGAAGCCGAAGCGACGCCCCGGCTCGTGAAAGATGTTGCAGTGTGGTTGTTTGAGTAGTCTGTGCTGTGGGAGAAGCTCTCCCAGGAGTTCCGTCAGGGGAAGCAGAAGGTCCGGAAACCGTTCTGCGCATAGTCCCAGTGGAGCTCTCCCATTGAAAGGTTGACAGACAACCTGGTCTTGTTGAAACCCATTCTCAACAGACAACAAAGGAGGGAAGATGCAGGCGTCGAAGTTGTCCCACCATCACCGGAATGCATCTTGCCAGAGTCTCGGGGTCTGAGACTGGGGGGAAGAACAGCGGAAGCTTGAGGTTCCAAGCTGTCGCTGTGGAGGATTAATTTCATTTTAATTTATTTTTTTTGTTTGCCAAATCAAGAGAGAGAGAGAGAGAGAGAGAGAGAGAGAGAGAGAGAGAGAGAGAGAGAAAGAGAGAGAGAGAGAGAGAGAGAGAGTGTGAGTGTGTTTATTTAAGTTTTGTCAGAGAGAGAGAGAGAGAGTGTTTACAGTATTGGCTTTAGTTTTGTCACACAGAGAGAGAGAGAGAGAGAGAGAGAGAGAGAGAGAGAGAGAGAGAGAGAGAGAGAGAGAGAGAGTGAGAGAGTGTTGTTTTAGTATTGTTAAATAGAGACATTTTATTTGCTTTAGCTTTGTCATTAATGAGAGAGAGAGAGAGAGAGAGAGAGAGAGAGAGAGAGAGAGAGAGAGAGAGAGAGAGAGAGTGTGGGTGTTTATTTACTTGAGTTTTGTCAAACCGCAAGAGAGAGAAAGTGTTTATTTGCTTAGTTTTGTGAGAGAGAGAGAGAGAGAGAGAGAGAGAGAGAGAGAGAGAGAGAGAGAGAGAGAGAGAGAGAGAGAGAGAGAGAGAGAGAAAGAAAGAAAGAGTTTATTTGCTTTAGTTTTGTCAGAGAGAGAGAGAGAGAAAGAAAGAAAGAGTTTATTTGCTTTAGTTTTGTCAGAGAGAGAGAGAGAGAGAGAATTTAATGTGCTTTAGTTTTGTTAGATCGCGCGTGCGCAAGAGAATGTTTGTGTGTGCGTGTTTTGTGTGTCCGCGGTGCGCGCCGAAGAAAAAGGGTAATTAGCGAATGATTGTTTGAAGTTGGAAAGATTGTTGGTATATTTGAGGTTGTTTGTTTACATTTTTAGCTAGGATAGGGTGGTGATGAATGTCTTGGGCGAAAGCATTGGATCTCGGACTGTGGTAGGAGTCGGTTGTTTCTTTTTTTTTGTTCTTCGAAAGCCGGCTGTTTAGTGTTTTTTTTATATTCTGAGTAAGTACTGTTTTTATTCATTTTTGTTAGGCGCGTTCGTGAATGATAGAAAGTTTATTGTTTATCTTTGATTATAGTGCGATAGTTGTTAGTTAGGAGTGTTCATAAGTGTTTTTTTATTTTGGCAGGCCGTGATTCCTCCTTTGGAGAGTTATTTTTGAATGCCGATCTTTAGTTGACGACCTGGCCGGTATTAGAGTATTAGATTGTTTTAAGACTGCTCTTGGATTACGCAACCGTTGATGACCTGGACTACGATTAGGATTACGATTTGATTGCACTGAACGATTTCCTTGATTTTGATGCCATAATGACCCAGCCCGTTTGAAGGATTTTCCGTTTGGATTACTGTTTATAAAGATTGTGTATGATGACGATGATGATGATGATACTGACACCTGTGACTCAAGGAGTTGAGGCCGTTATGGCAAATTAAGAACTCTTCGGTTACCATAAACTGTAGTGGTAGTTTGCCGTGAAAGGACAGTTCGGCTTGTGTGTGGCGACAGTGTTTGTGTCGTAATATATATAAACACATATTTTGAGCTGGTGTGTGGTTTAGTATTAAGTTTGTTAGGGTTTTTTTTATTTGAATGGTGATACGGTTTTTTTTGGTATATTTATGAATTTAATGATTTGTTTTACGTGTAATTATTTTGGTTGTTGGTGGTTTATATGTTAAGCTTATTTTGAATGCAGAATTTTTTTGCTTTTGGTTGCGGTGAATATAATTTTAAGGCTATGTTTTATTTTCATTTTCCTTCTGTCCAAGAGTCCAGTTTGAAGTAGAGTCAGGGGAAAGTTTGTATTGTGGGATATTGAGAAAGTAGGAGTGATCAAGAGTGTGGGGGTTTGTGGTTTGTTTACATTCCGCCACATCGCGATCAGGTCCCCCAGACCAGGACTTGCTGGTTACTCAAGGCCAAAGACCCCCAGGTACACTCTCTCTACAAGGCTCTGCTCGGATAGTCGGAGAGAACATTCCTCTGCCTGGAATGAGAGAGCCAATGGTGGTATTGAGAGTATCTCAATCATCTCGGTATCTCTACTGCAAGATGTGAAGGTGTGAAAATGCATCCCCTGCTGGTTAGAACACGCCAGAATCATGAAGTCGACACGCACGGAGCGACTCGGCAGGAGCTGTAGGATCTGTAGAGGGGCCAGACTACGGCCCCTAAGCCTGCCGGAATGATGGAGAGGTATCCTTCAGGTCCTGACCATAGGCCTGGACCGGAACATGGCAACCCCCTTTTCTTTGACGAGTCCGAGAACAACATCAAGAATGTGGGGAAAGGACAAGAATATCCACTCCCATCAAGAGGTTCCATAGGTCAACACCCATTGCAGGTCTAATCGTTCCGCTGGTCCCATAGGGGCCAGAAAGTCCGGTTAATCGTTGCCTGAAACCACCGGAACTTGGACCGCCCCACATGGAACTTATCCTGAGGCGACCGTTCGGAACTATAGACGGGTCAATGAGGAAAGGAGAACTAGGAAATGTTCCAAGGTAGGGCTGAAAGCTCTGCTTGACTGAGAACAGGTACTGCGACTCTCCTCAGCCTTGCCACAGTCAGCTGAAGGGAAGGCTCGGAGGAGGTGGCAACAGAATCTGGCGTCCCCAGGTGGTCACCCCTCCAAGTACCGACCAGAACCGACGTTGCTTAACCTCGCTGGACGGACGAGAGGCGGGGTTTCCAACGTGGTAAGGCCGTTGACTCAATATCATGGCCAGATACTCCAGGTGTTGAGGCAGAAGAAGAGAAGGCTCCTAGCAAAATACCATGAACCCCCACTCATGGTAAGCATCCGGAAGCTTGTCCTGACACTGAAGAAGGTCGAACCCGAGCCTATCGGAGTTGACCAGACCTCCAAAAAGCAAAGGAGGCGGATGCCTGCACCTGAGCAGCCATGAGGAAAGCAGGGAGAGTTCTCTGGGGAAAAAAACCTGCGATGCCACGGCGGGATCGCCACACTGCATCTTAAGCAGGAATACCTGCAGTCTAGGCTGAATTCCACGAGCTTCCTGGAAGATGGATGGAATGGAAACTGAAAGTACCCGTCTTTCTGATCCAGGGTTTAAGGAGTCCTATCGCCTTGTTACCATTGTTACCAGTCTAATCGATTCTGCTGTTCCACACTGGACGAAGTTTGTTCGACAAACTTGATCCGGGCTGAGAGGTCGACTACGGAACTCCCGTCTCAGATACTTCCTTACAAGAAAGGATCGACTGAAGAAGCCGGGGGTGAAGCCGTCGATGATCCTATGGAGGACCTTCTTCTAAGGTATGGATCATTCTGCCCAAACGAGCAAACTCTTGCCGACCCTATGGCATAGAGGTTCAGAGACGCTGAATTCGCTGACAGAGACGGCAGGCGCGATATCCTTGGCTCATGACAGAGATCGTGCGGGAATGGGCATCGGGAAGCTGTCATCCGGATGAGTAACCTTAGGCATCCTCCCAGCGTGAAACCTGCAAGGGGGGGATGCCAATCCTAAAGTTCGTGAACTCTGCCGCTCCCTCTAGGACTATGCCCCCTCCGGGGAAGCCTCCCATGCCATCTGTTCTTGACAGGAGGAAACTGCAATTGGACACCTTGTCTCAGTTGTCGTAGCCGGTTCGATAACTTAGGCCGACGTGATTGAAAGAAAAAGGCGCTGGAGCCCTGCAGAGTCTGGAAGAAAGCGCCTTGGAGGAGTGAAAACGGAAGTCGACTTCCTCCGCACAGCCTCTTTCTATGTCTCTGTCCTTGGGCACAAACAAACTCTTCTCAAGGATGGAAGGGTGTCTGAGGTTGTCGACATCCACGGATGAGACACCCGAAAGGAAGCCCTCGGTCAGCGCGTCCAGATGGTCCAACATCGAGCTTGCCCGCAAGTTCGATACTTAACGACGAAACGCCGAGGTGCTTGAGCCCGAGAGGAGGAAAGTACCCATGACCTTCCTGTAGCTTCCTTGAACCAAACCTCGGGCCGTAACCGAGGAGGGAAAGGACCTGGTAAGCCCCTTACAAACGATGAAGAAGAGGAAGGGGTAAACAGTCACCCCTTGGCCGATGGAGAAATCTCGAACGGAAAGCCCCTCGCCAAAAATCCTTCCAGGGAATGATGGGAAAGGGCTAACCCAAGTTCTGGAAAGAGGAGTGTTGCTCAGACCTCCATGAAGATTCTTCTTATTCTTGCATGTGCCATGCTCCGCGTTTACGGGGTGAGGCCGTGTTCTGGAAATACGCTCCAGAACTCGGCAGGCTGGCCATGCTGCGAAAACCCCAATGGGAATCGTGGTCACAATCACCCTGGAGCTCGCGCGATGGTAAATCAATGATTTGCGCGTGGGCGAACGTGGAAGCGCCCAGGCGCGGTCACTCAGGAACGCAAACGAAGGTGAGCAAAGGAGCGCAGAAGGAGGGCGAGCGTGGTAGGAAGGGCGAGAGCTGGTGGTCGGCGAGCGATAACCCATAGGCGAGCAATGGATACTGCAAGAATTAAGCCGACGTTCGTGCGAAGAAACACTGTCGGTTCGCGCGACGGAACGCCGTCGGTTCGCGCGACGGACTCCCGTCGGTTCGCGCGACGGACCCCCGTCGGTTCGCGCGACGGACCCCCGTCGGTTCGCGCGACGGACCCCCGTCGGTTCGCTCGACGGACCCCGTCGGTTCGCGCGACGGACCCCCGTCGGTTCGCGCGACGGACCCCGTCGGTTCGCGCGACGGACCCCCGTCGGTTCGCGCGACGGACCCCCGTCGGTTCGCGCGACGGACCCCCGTCGGTTCGCGCGACGGACCCCCGTCGGTCCGCGCGACGGACCCCCGTCGGTCCGCGCGACGGACCCCCGTCGGTCCGCGCGACGGACCCCCGTCGGTCCGCGCGACGGACCCCGTCGGTCCGCGCGACGGAACCCCGTCGGTCCGCGCGACGGAACGCCGTCGGTCCGCGCGACGGAACCCCGTCGGTCCGCGCGACGGAACCCCGTCGGTCCGCGCGACGGAACCCCGTCGGTCCGCGCGACGGAACCCCGTCGGTCCGCGCGACGGACCCCCGTCGGTCCGCGCGACGGACCCCCGTCGGTCCGCGCGACGGACCCCCGTCGGTCCGCGCGACGGACCCCCGTCGGTCCGCGCGACGGACCCCCGTCGGTCCGCGCGACGGACCCCCGTCGGTCCGCGCGACGGACCCCCGTCGGTCCGCGCGACGGACCCCCGTCGGTCCGCGCGACGGAACCCCGTCGGTCCGCGCGACGGAACCCCGACGGTCCGCGCGACGGAACCCCGTCCGTCCGCGCGACGGAACCCCGTCCGTCCGCGCGACGGAACCCCGTCCGTCCGCGCGACGGAACCCCGTCCGTCCGCGCGACGGAACCCCGTCCGTCCGCGCGACGGAACCCCGTCCGTCCGCGCGACGGAACCCCGTCCGTCCGCGCGACGGAACCCCGTCCGTCCGCGCGACGGAACCCCGTCCGTCCGCGCGACGGAACCCCGTCCGTCCGCGCGACGGAACCCCGTCCGTCCGCGCGACGGAACCCCGTCCGTCCGCGCGACGGAACCCCGTCCGTCCGCGCGACGGAACCCCGTCCGTCCGCGCGACGGAACCCCGTCCGTCCGCGCGACGGAACCCCGTCCGTCCGCGCGACGGAACCCCGTCCGTCCGCGCGACGGAAACCGTCCGTTTGCGCGATGGAATACCGTTGGTTCGCACACGGGCGAGCATTAGAGAGCATGTGCGCGGTCGGGCATGAGAGTAGACGTGCAGGCACGTGGGCCTGCGGTCGCACAGGAACGTGGGCGTGTGGCCGCGCAGGCACGTGGGCCTGCGGTCGCACGGGAACGTGGGCGTGTGGCAGCGCAGGCACGCGGGCGAGCACAGGCGGTCGGAAGACCGATGGCGCGTCGGCAAGCGATGGCGCGTTGACGAGCGATGGCGCGATCTGGCGAGGCAATAGCCCGCAGAAGAGTGACGGCGCGTTGGCAAGCTATGGCGCGTCGGCAAGCAATGGCGCGTCGGCAAGCGACGGCGCGTTGGCGAGCGGTGGTGCGTTAACAAAACGCTAGCGAGCAGATGAAGAATTGCGCGGGTGCGTAGGCGATTGCCAACGCGAGAGAGACTAGTGATGGTTAGCGCGCATCGCGCTAACAGAAGGAGCGCAGGTGCATCAGGAAGGTGAGCACTGAAGCCAGCTGTTAATCAGGCGACCTACACGGTCAGAAAACCGTTGGCACCCATTGGTGCGTGACAAAGAAGGGCGCGCATATGTGCGCTGGCAAATGAAGAAAGCTGGCGCACAGAAGGACAGAAGAAAAGGTGAGCGCTGGCGAGCAGGAGGAGGATCTACGGCAAGACTCAGCTACCGGAGATCGTGGTCCACAGCAGGCGAGCGCTAGATCGCTACTGATGGTGGTCAGGGGAACTGACACTCGTGGCATATCGATGGCAATCGTTAACGCGTAGGAGATCGCTGGCGAGCAGGTGAACGTTGACACGTCTAAGGTCGCTGGCGAGCTGATGATCGCTGACGAGCAGAAGGCAACGCATGGAAGCCCGCGCATAGAAGAGGAGTCCTTGATCCAGACCTGAACCGAAGTTCTAGATCGCGAGGGCGAACGTGGGCGCACAGGGCGCATAACAGGAACCAACAGGAACAGCAGAGATGATCATCATGAGAGCGCTGACGAACAGGAGAGCGCTAGCGATCAGGAAGCATTGATGAGCAGGAGAGCGCCTGTGCGCTAACACTGAGCCGGAGCAGGAGAGAACACAGCAGAAGGGCGCGCAGGCGAACCCTGACACGCAAGGGAAGAACCCCCGTGGGAGGCAACCCTTTGCCCCGAAGGGATCGTTGTCCGTCGGGAGACAGATGTCCGCTGGAAGACCGTTGCCTGTCCGCCGGGAGACTGATGTCCGTCGGAAGACCGTTGTCCGTTGGGAAGACCGGTGTCCGTCGGGAAGACCGTTCCCCGTCGGAAGACGAGGTCAGACTGCTGTCCATCTGCACCAGGGGCGGAAGATCAAGAAGAAGTTGTAGGCTGCAAACGGAGATTCAAAAAGGCGCCTCTTAGCACCCTTATAGGGAGATGAGAGGACTTTACGACGAGGCGGACGGTGAGCTTTACGGCGAAGGAGGCCAACAGCAACAGCAGCAGAAGAATCCTCCGAAGAGGAGTCTCTATGAGTGTACTCTCTCACGAACGAAAGAGAAACACTTCGTAGAAGAGACTGGTCAACCAGTGACCTAAAAGCAGCAATCCTCCGAAGAGGGGCTCCTGCAGTTGCCCAGCCTCTTGAGCAAAACTGCAGGTGTGACCGCTCAGCACCAAGAGCATAGTCGCACGAAAAAAAGGCAAGAGAAGAACCCCCCAAAAGGGGAAAAACTCAAGTCTGGACAGGAAAAACTTCCCTCGGAAGAAAAGTTACCCACCCAAGGAGGCAAGCTTCCTGAGAGTTCTAAAATGAACTGGAAAGCTGTCAATCGTCACGGGAGTACTTCCAGTAGAAGGAGACACGCCTCTGACGAAAATCCAAAGGGGAGGCAGCAACAGCCGAATCTCCAGGCCTCAACAAGACAGCTCACACCGTTGCCATATTACAAAAACGAACTAGATCGGTAACTGTAAAAAAATAAAACAAAAATCATTAGTACACATTCATTCCCCCGGGAAGGCTCCGAAGAGGAATCCCGAGGGAAAAGAAACAAGAATTACACAACAGGCACGTGCCCTTACAACCACTTACACTCACGGAAGGAGAGCTGTAACCAAAACAGAATTAAAACAATTATAATCATGAAACTATGTAATTATGTAATTTAAAAATGAATGAACACTAAAGAAAGAACGAAAACCCCGAAAGGAATCGTTCTACAAGCTGCAAAATTAATAATTACAATTAGATTCATAAACTAATTGAGACAATACGTACGGCGTAGCAACCCCCCCACCCGGGAAGGAAGCTACAAGGGGCGTAGTAAAACGTAGTAAAAGGGTGAACGACCTCAAGAGAGAGAGAGAGAGAGAAAGACCGAAGTCAAACTCGATCGCAACCCAAAAAATTACGCCGTGGTGGCCTAACTGCCGAGGACTCCACGGAGATACCGTACACTACACACACAACTCTAAAAAGGAAACTTACTGATTTCTATACTCAAATATATATACAAACATGAAAAAAATGTTTACATATATATTGAGTAAAAGAAAAGTAAGTGATTAAGTAAAGACAAAACAAACAATGGCTGCCAAGCGAGGACAAAGACAGAGACGTCTGTCCCAGTCCGAGCCAAAAGTGAAAGTGAGCTTCACCGGTGTGTGAGGGGGGGGAGGGGTAGCTAGCTACCACTCCCCTACCCCCCCCCGCTAACTAGACCCTCGTTAAATTCTAATGGCTCGCCATTTCAGCTACGCTAAAAGGTAAACCCAATGTAAATAGCGTGGTTTGTATTTCGGTTACGGAACAAAGTGGTTTTCACACGCCCATTTTTTATACATGACGCCCTTAGGGGTGCTCGCGCGAGGGTAGTAACCTCTGCATTCCATGCTTCAACTTTCTCTGGTATATTTGGAAGTTATTTATATCAGAAAAGTGACAAGAAGGACCTTTTCACCGGGCGACACAGGTCGACCCAGAAATGGGAATGCTGTGTTATTCAGACACTTTAAAACAAGAAAAGCTGAACACATGATTACGCTTTACAAAACTTATGTACGTAGTACACTCGAGTGCTGCCATGTGATATGGTATCCACACTACCAAAAGGATATTGCACAAATAGAGAGTGTACAAAGGTCCTATACTGCTAGAATAGAATAAGTCAAGGACCTTGACTACTGGGAAAGACTGCAATCTTTAAAACTATACAGTCTAGAAAGGAGAAGAGAACGCTACATGATAATACAAGCATGGAAGCAAATAGAAGGAATTACTGAAAACATCATGGAGCTAAAAATATCAGAAAGAGCAAGCCGAGGTAGATTAATAGTGCCAAAATCTATACCAGGAAAACTAAGGAAGGCACATAGGACATTAATCCACTACGCACCATCATTGATAATGCAGCGACTATTTAATGCGCTGCCAGCTCATCTAAGAAACATATCAGGAGTGAGCATAGATGTGTTTAAGAATAAGCTCGATAAATACCTAAGATATACATCCAAGACCATCCAAGACTGGAAGATGCAAAATACACCGGAAGATGCATTAGCAACTCTCTGGTGGATATACGAGGTGCCTCACAATGAGCGACCTGGGGGAACCCAAACATAGAATAAGAATAGGCAAAGGGGAGGACCATTTTGTCTGGAGCCACAAAGGTGGCCAACCTCTTACCGAAGGCGCAAAGCTGTGTATTGATATACCCTGCCATCTTCATCTCCTTCACTGCCAGGTGTTGAGCCCTTGTGTGTTCCAGGAGGATCGTTTCCTTAAGGATGGTATCATCCCTAAACAGAACCGCCTCAGCTAGCCTCACGTAGCAAAAGGGACAGGCATCAATGTCGGGGTAAAGGTCCAGATCCGCCACTGGTCTGGAACCCAACCCTTCGCCAATGTGGAGGATGCCCTCGGAGAGCACAGCGTGGCCAGCATACCTCCAAGAATTTTTCTGCGTGCAATAAGGTAGCTGGGAGGGCAAGACATTATCCTAGTTGGCTCCTCTTGCTTCTTCAAGGCCTGGATCTCTTTGCGTAAGGCCCTGAACATCATCAGGTGGTATTGCTGATTACCCTCCATGAAGGCTTTCATGTCAGCCATAAGTACTGGATCCATTGTAGTACCCGAGGTACTCGGGAACTGAGGGGGCTCCATGAGCTCAGCAGGAGATGGTGGGGGGAAAGAGGCCGGAACAGCACCCGTCACGGAAGAGGTAGTCGTCACCTTAGACAGGGAGGCCGTTGTTGTAGTGGGGACTGAAGTGGTAAACACCACTGAACCCTTGATGATCCCCAAACTTGCATCATCCACCTCCGGCAGGTAAGAGTCATCCACCGAAGGGAGGGGTTCTTCATTTGACTCCACCGTGGAAAGGAGAGCCGATTCCTTACCTGGGGAGAGAGATGAGTCCGTAGACATCCTCTCAGAGCCTAGGCTCCTCGCACCCAACGCTTCGTCGACCTGTAGCTGGACTGTTGGGAGGGGTTTAGGTTTAAAGTAGCCCAAAACCGAATCAGGTGCCGCCTTGGGGAAGAGGATATCCTTCCACTCGTTAGAGGGGAGGTAAGGGGTCTTAAGATTCGAGTTCTTGTTGAACCCTCTCACCCAGGTGCGAAGGGACCGCTGGAAGAACACGCGGTCGTCATCGCAGTTATCCTTCGAGACCCAACCAGAGTGATGCATGTCCTTACAAACACTGCAATCCTGAGGGTCCCAGTACAAGACTGGACCCTTCATCCTCCGACACTTCGCATGTGTGCGGCAAGTATCATGACCACAAGGATGGCTCACAGTACTGGCACAAATCTGCACTCTACAGTACATCCCCGTCGTAGGCACCGCCAGTAAGGAGAAAAAGGTTTAAATGAAATTGAGTCCTCTAACAGTCACTAAAAGCTGAAAGAAATGGGTTAGTAACATTCTATGCTGACAACTGAGGGAATAGTAATCCCCAAATAGTGTGTAAATGCAGTTGGTGAGAAAAGAGGAGATAAAGTACAAAATGTCCATTCCCCTATTAAACATGTTAGATTGGAATAAATAGCCTCCTTAGAGTTAGTTGCTATAGGCCCAAAGAGGGGGGTTGGTCATGGACAGAACTGTCGCTCCTATATCTCCGTAGAGAAATAGCCAATTAGAAGGCAACGGAACGGTTAAACCTAATAGTTTAAGCAATCGACGCATCGATTAATGACCAAGGCTATAATTACAGGTTGATAACCTCACTTAGGGAAGACCTGGGATTGGAAACTAGCCTATGGAGTTATCACCCATCTATCCAATCCACACCCTCAGAGGGGAATGGGCAAATTGATAGAAAACCAATAACCATATGTAGTGGTTATTTCCATGCCGGGGCCTAGAAGACCTTTCGTAAAAGGGATTCCCAGGCCAAGCATACATAAAGAAGCCTAAAAAAGTTGAAGGAGTAAGGTCTTTATGTTGATCTGTAGTTGAATTCACATACAGTCAGTAAAGAACACACCTTAGGTTAGATAAGGCAGTCCCTGATAAAGAGGACAGAAAGGAATGTGCCCTGGAGGTACCAGCGTTGCTGAAGTACCGGCAGTGCCAGGGGCTAACGGCATTGCCGCCATCGGCTTATGTGCCCCAAGGCGCTGGTACAGACATCCACTCCCATAGACTAGTACTAGCCCTGCCACCAGTAACGGCAATGCCGTCAGGGGTAATGATGCCTAGGGGCGGCGCGGAGATAAACGGCAAGGGTTTCCGCAAAAAACACCTTGCCATAGGTGAAGGCAGCGTCACCAGTGGCGGCACTGCCGTCAGTAGCGACGTATAGCCAGTACAGGTACTATAGGATTGTGTGCCGATAGGTGGCGACAAAGCCGTTAGGTACGGGCACTGCCGTCAGTCTGACAGCTTACACCTCAGGGAGTAGCATGCTGGCGGCATTGGAGGGTCAGATCCCAGAGGGAACCAAACCCTACGATCAACAAATGCAAATACACAGCAGCATAATGATAAAATTCATGCAATGTCAGTCCCAGAAAGGCTAGGATATAAAAGAGAGGTGACGGCATGGTGTAGCTATACCCATACATCATATGGGCATTCCCTAAACAATCCCCAGAACAGAAGCGACAGCAATGATGTCAGGCTCAGAAAGAAATCTGGGTTCAATCCAAGGGTTATCCCAACAAGGGAGAGTCTCTAGACAGAGACATTATGGGCCACCGCACCCTGTATCCCAGGAAAGGTTAGAAAGACTCTATAAAACAAATGCCACGCCGTCAGACGGTGAAGCCAGAAAAAATAGATATAGTATACCGCAGGTCGATCGAGAAATCTCAGAGGCTAAGAGGTAACGGCAGTGCCAGTAAGTCGGCGCACCAACAAGTTAAGATCGGCCTTCGCAAAGGGGGAGATCCGATGGACTGCACAGTCCTAGCATGAGAGATCCCGAACGAATGCAACATGGCCGACCAACGGATTCGCCGACGCTGGCTAAGCTAGGCCTAATAGGTCGAAAAACCGGGAGATCGAAGGCAGGCGGGCATAAGGGCTCAGTAAACTAGTATAACCGAGGTAAAAACCCTCTAAGGGTAAAATGGATGCTGCCAACGAGTATAGTAAGAAAGACCTGATCGCCATTGGCGAGCCGTTTCCAACTAAAACTTAACCAATCTCGAAACTAGACTAGCCGGGACTGACATGCACTAAAACATAAATACATAATGCATGGTAAATGGATTCACAAAACAGAGCCCAAGGCATCGTTATGCTAAAAAAGAGGCTAGCTAACGTGACACTAGTGAAATAAGACTAAGTGAACACAAAATAAGAGGGCGGTCGGGTACGCGACATGATGCCCAATGGGTAGCTGGACTCAGAGCGCATGGCTCTCTCATTGTCTAATAAAGCTAAGTAACCACTCCCCGAGGGGATCTAATACGGTGACAGCTAATTCAACTTGGACGACAAAGAGGAAGCCATCAAGCATGGAAAAACTCCAAAAAAGCTGAAATAAGCGCACTGAAAAAAACTTTGTACAAAGTAAGACGCTGTGAAAAGGAATAGCGTCATCAGTTACGTACGGTGGTACCACGGGGGGTGAGGATATGTAACGGCTCCTCACCTATCCTCCCCCCTAGTTTCCTAGACTGGGTTAAGTCTGTTAGGGGTGCAGGTATCTATGGTTATCTACGTTCCTGATTATACACAATACTGTATCTTAGAATAGTCGTTCCGGGGGTTAGAACGCTGTGATACCTGACGGTAATTCTCTTGTGATATCACTCGCAGAAATATTATACAGTAGGAAGCTGCCAGAAGGACCTTCCATCAGGACGACATGGCTTGAGCCCAAATATATCTCCAATATAAACTATATAATCTTTAACAAAGCAAGAGGAAGAGAAACAAGACAGAACAGCATGCCTGAGTGTACCCTCAAGCAAGAGAACTCTAACCCAAGACAGTGGAAGACCCTGGTACAGAGGCTATGGCACTACCCAGGACTAGAGAACAATGGTTTGATTTTGGAGTGTCCTCCTACAAAATTTGCTGACCATAACTAAAGAGTTTCTTCTACCCATACCAAGATTAAAGTAGCCACTGAACAATTATAGTGTCCTAATCCTTGTGTGCAAAATATGTGTTTATACGTCAAGATAAATGAACTCTATAATCATGAGGTGATGTATGTGACAGTATATTTCCATCACATTGGAGAATTCCACAAAATCTAACAATTCAGCATGTTGTTGTAGCAAAATTTCATCTTGCTTGCGAGGAGTAGTCAGTAGCCTTTGTGCGTTCATTAGACAAGGTACTCACCTGAAAGTATCAGCTGTACACAGTGTATTCAGGAACCTTTTTATAATAAAGTGAAAAAAAACCCATGTTCCGATGTCTCATTATCCGATGACACGTGACATATTGGTGTCAGGTGTACAAATATGTCTGCTTGTGTATGCTGTGAGTGAAGTTGTTCTTTAAGTCAGTAAAATAAAAGTTCAAGATGCCTAGATACACAAGGATTAACATAGCAAACGCTGCTGCTGCGGGAGATGAAAACGAAGGAGCAGTTGGTTATAGTGAGGCCAATAAACAATATAGACAGGAACTGCGCACAAAGGACTAGAAAATACGTTAAATAACCTAGCAGAGTTAATGAACAGATTTTTGGTTGAACGAGAAGAGAAGCGGCGCGCAACCTCCGACGTACATGAATGAAAACTAAATGCACACAAGTGAAAGTACACATGCACAGCACAGTGAAGATACACAAACCGTAGTTCGGAATTTGCCAGAACTCCAAGCAAGTGTTAGGCCTTTTGATGATCAGCAGCCTAATGAAGGATTTCAATCGATCGAAGTGTTTATGAGAGACTTTGAAGTAGTCACATATGGGAGGTCTGAAAGAGAAAAAGCTATTCAACTAATTAGATTGCTGAAAGACGCTCCGGCAATGGAGGTAATGAGTTGGCCATAAGACAGTTTAAGAAGTTATGCTGAAATAAAACAAAGTTTAATTGAGAAATATGTCTTACCCATGCGAGAAAGGGGGATATAAAAGAAAATTACTGTACAAACCCATAATTTGGGAAGGTGAATCCGTTCATAGTTTTGCAACTCACATTTTTCACGATTGTGATTTGTTTGCTACCCAGAGTGCCAATCTCCCAGAAGGTGACAAAAAAGCAATTGCCAAACATATTCGTATTAGTAAAACCATATTTATGAGGTTATTTGTTCGATGACAATCGCTCATTAGCAGATGTAGTGATAGTGATACAAAACATTCTAGACAGTTTGCCAGAAGAAAAAATGACTGATTCTGAGATGTTGGCAGCCATGAGAGGCACTCACCAACACCCAAAGCATGAGAGGGGAAAATGCAGTCAGCAGGTGAGAAGAATCTTCAGATGCTGGCAGTGGGGGGAAGAGGGGCACCGACGAGTGGAGTGCCCTACCCAAGGATCACCCCGATGTTACACTTGTCAGGCCTACGGTCATCTATCTCGAGAGTGCCCAGCCAAAAACGCAGAGGGCGGGCAGGCTGTGGCACACGCACACCTCCCCTCCACCCAACATCTGAGGAAAAGGAAAATGAGGAAGGGGGAAACTAGGGAGATCGATAACCCCCCACATGACCTCAGAACCAGCAGCCAAGGCAGCAATGGGAGTGAGTACGACGGACTTCGTAAAGCAGGCACTGGGACCTCCATCGGAACCCCTGACCTAACCCCCGCAGCACTAGGTAGAAGACTAGGGAGCTGTGGCGTTGCAGGCGAGGTTGTTGGCCTATGCCCCATATATCCCAATGGCCGGCTAGGAATGTTAGCAGTTAGGATTGACCTACCAGATAAATCCATTCGAGCACTAATCGACACAGAAGCCAGCGTTTCATTCATTGAAAAAAAGATTCTCCTCAAACCCACTACAGTCAGCGGCATCCATCATCCTCGACACACCAGGAGGAAATAAACTACGCGCGTAAGCCATACAACAATCGTCAACTTTAAGGTGGGATCTGTGAAGTTTACACATGAATTTCTATCTTGCCAACTTTGGAAATTCCAGGAATCGAGGCTAGATTAGGAACTGACTTTATAAGTAGTGATCACATATGCATTTTTGGAGGAAAAGATACAATAACAGTAAAAGAAGGAGGGTGCATTTTGCCGATAAAAAGTAATGAGAGAGTAAGTGCTTCTGCAGGCACGGAGAGATGATTAAATAAGGTAACAGCTGTACATGAGAGAGAAGTGCTGTCTCCCCCAGATACTTACGAGCATATCGGTGACCCCGTGTCAGCCTCTTCCGGAAGGAGCCAAGGTCGTTGTTAAACTCCATGACAATTGGGTGCACGTAGTCTTAGAGGGCTAATCAGAAATAAAAGAGAACAGAGCTGATATAATGATTGTTAATTTGTCAAATAAAAGAGTTGTGTTAGGAAGCAATTCTGTGTGTGAATTAGAGTTATGTGAAATTGTTAATAATGGGATCTTGGGAGCCACAACTCCAGCCAGCACAGACAAACGCACTCAAAACTTGATTATGCAAGCTCGAAAACTGTCCGTCAGAATATCAACCTGTAGTTAGTGACATTGTAAATGATTATTCCAATATAATTGCAATTGGAGACGAGCCACACAGGAGAATTGATCATTTTCCCTTTAGCATTGAAACTGGGCAGGCGGAGCCGATCAGGTCAAGGCCTTATAAGGTACCCATTCATTTACAGGGAGAGATAGAAAGGGAAATTAGTAAATTAAGGGAACAAGGGATAATCAGGGAGAGCAAATCCCCCAGGACTTCTCCAATTGTAGTTGTTAAGAAAAAGGATGGCTCGGTAAGATTGTGTGTTGATTATAGGAAGTAGAATGCAGTCACTAAGGATAATGCATTTCCATTGCCCTCGATCGAAGAATTACTCGTGAAGATACGGGATAATGAATTTTTACAACTATTGATTTAAAGTCTGGATACTACCAAATACCCATTCAGGAAGACAGTAAATGTAAAATCTCATTTATAGCTAACGATCAACTATTTCAGTATAATTTTCTTTCTTTTGGTGTTAAAAATGCTCCAAGTCATTTCTCTAGAGTAATGATGGTGTTTTTGTCTCCCTTAATTGGCCATAATGTCCTTGTTTATTTAGACGATATCATAATTACAGGGAAAACGGTTGAAGAACATACGGTAATAATAATAATATTCGTAAAGTTTTAGAAGCATTGCGACGTAATGGTATGAAAATAAATTTGTCAAAGTGCAAATTTTTCTGTAAACAGGTCAAATTTTTAGGTCACATTATAACCCCAGAAGGTATCCAACCCTGCCCCAGAAAAGTAGAAGCTATTAGAGATTTCCCCAGGCCATGTACCCATAAGCAAGAAGCTGGGTTCCTTGGGCTCGATGGGTATTACCGTAAATTCATAAGAGGTTTTGGAGAGATAGCGAGACCCTTAGATGCTTTAAAGAAACAAAAAGTAATAAATCGGGAAGTGGAAGAAGAAAGGGCCTTTAACCATTTAAAAGCTCCCTTAACTAGCAATGACTTACTCGCATATCCTAGATTTGATCACCTGTTTTTAGTGACAACAGATGCGAGTAGCTTAGCTATTGGTGGCGTAGTTTGTCAATGAGATGATAAAGGTAGAGAGCGACCCATTTGCTTTGCTGACAGAGCATTAAAAGAGACAGAAAAGGATTATAGTATAATCGATCGAGAGGCTTTAGCTATTTTTGGGGTTCTAGAGAGGAATCAGTTCTTTCTATTAGGTCAGTCGATTGAGTTGCAAAGTGATCATCGCCATTTACATGACATATTTTTTAAAGGAGATTTGACATCTAGACAAGCGAGATGGATTGAAAGATTGTTAGAGTTTAATCTAAAGGGTTTTCACCTCATACAAGGTTAAGCTAACAAGGTAGCTGATACCCTCTCTAGAGGTGCAGTAATAGGAGTAACAACTAGGACACAAAAGAGGAACGAAGAATGAACCAAAATATTGAAGACCCTGTCAAAATAGAGAACAGGATGTAAATTCATGCGAGGACCAATCATAAAATGGGATCAACAAAAGAGAGAAAGAGAGAGAGAGAGAGAGAGAGAGAGAGAGAGAGAGAGAGAGAGAGAGAGAGAGAGAGAGAGAGAGAGAAAAATATGGGAATGGTGAAGATAAATATATGTGGGTGGCCGAGGACATGACCAGGAGAGTCCAGAATGAATGCCCTGATGATGCAGGTATGATTGACTTGGGAGGTTGGGACATAAAAGAAGACCGAGAGGGACAGGAAAAAAGAGGAATGGATGGAAAGAGTGCAAGCAGTGATTAAAGAGGAATCGGAGAGTTATCCATCATTTCTGAATGTGCCTCATGAGAATTTTTTTATAGAGAATATCTCATATATTTTGCTTACGAGAAGAGGGGAGGAGAATTTTGTGCACAGGTAGTTCTTCCTCCCTCTCTAATTAATTAAGCCATCCCCACTTTACATGCAAGTCTGTATGCAGGGCATTTAGGGATTGATAGAACATCAAGGAGAGCACGAGAATCCTTTATTTTGGTTAGGAATGAAAAAATCTTAGAAAATTATATAAAATGATATGCTTGTAACTGTTCCAAAGAACATAAAAACACTGTACCGGAAGCCAGAAAGTGGCATGTGATTCCTATTAAATTTTATAGGGTGCATATGGATGTATCAGGACCATATCCTACTGGTTTAACACAACATAAGTAAATGTGTGTATTTGTGGATGCATTTACTCACAGTAGTGCGAATTTTACGTTGCTTAGTGGCTGATAACCCCCTTCATTGGCACGACATGCTTCCTACAGCTGAGCAAGCTTTGAACGTTGCATATATGACCTGACTAATTCGCAACAGTTGCCAAATTATTCAACTGAGCAATACCGTGTATATTACTGAATCTCTTAATGAGAGCTCTAAGTATGATGGTCGGCACAAAACCGCACCGGTAAAAGTATTTTGACTCATTGTGTGCATTTGAAATGATTACAACCTAGGAAACACAAACTGGAGCCAGCGTATTTTGGGTCCATCCTGAGTAAAGATGGTTAATCCAAAACAGTAGTAATACAAAGCATTATTAATGGCACAGTGTCTGAACATCATCAAGCAAACATTCATGTGGTGCCTGAAGAGGTAGTTTTGAAAAATGTCAAACAGAGTGTTCCTCCTTACCCCTGCATATGTGACATTCCTCGAGTTGATGAGTAGATTTTTTTTTTCTTTGCTGTTGCTGTTATTTGACCAAACCTCATTTCTTCTTTTGACATGTTTTAAATAAACTTGATGATAACAACGTGTTCTTATATTGGTGCTTCATTTATACGTAGAGTGTTGTGGTAATATTGATGAGTGTGGCAATACATATAACATGCTGCCAAGTGAACCTAAAAACAATCAGAGGTTAAATAGGTCAGGTGAGATCAGTCAGGCAGATGCTGTATTATTCATGTATTTATATGATTCCTGGTTGCTGGGGCCGGGGCGGTTCCAAAAAGGCAAGTGGCTGCTGGATTAGAGTTCAGCTTTAAGGAAAGGCAGGGTTAGAGAATGTGTAGATGTGAATGTCTTATACTTAGAGTTATAAGAGAAGAGCGGGAAGATGAATGATTTTCTCGGGAAAACGGTTAGTGGCCACTGATTGATAATTGCAAGTGCAAGTGTAGAGTGATTTTTATTAAAAATGGCGAAACGGTGGTGATGAATTGTGTTGCAAAGTTGTGCCGTAAACAAGGACAAGTCAAATCGAGGGATGAAGGAATATCTATTCCTACCCCTGCCCGCAACCAGAGGGAAGTTATTGATGAGATTGTGTAATACTGATGTTATGATTTTTTTTTAAATTTGGGTATTCTGAATTTTAGTTGCAGAGTTCATAAGAAGAAATGAGTGAAATTATTTTATATTATATTGTGTATACTGCATTATTAAATACAATATTTAATTTTTTTTTTCATTTTTTTTTTGTGGAAGATGTTATTTTTTTGGGATGATTTGTATGTACATATTTTATTTGGCAATTTTGTTTAGTACATGCCATGTCTAATCCGGATCAGTCTTTGTAGATCTCTTCGAGCGTTTTATGCGTATCTTCTCCAGACTCCTGACCCATCTTTCAGGTGTGCTCCTATCACTGGGTCTGTTACTGCTGTGAACTGTAGAGTCCAGTACTCTTTCCTGTTGGCATCTTGAGATCCTGTTGGATTTCAGTAGTCTCTTGACAGACCCCACAATCTCTCTCCTCTTCCCTGGGGGAATGGAGAGGCGGTGTGATTTCAATTTCCAATAGATTCCCAGCCATTGAAACTCCTGAGCTGGAGAAAGTCAAGACTTCTTGAAGTTGATCTTGAATCCCAGATGTTCCAGGAACTGGATCACTTTCTTGGATGCTTGCAGACAAGCCGTCCTGGATGCTGCCCACACCAGCCAGTCGTCCAGGTACGCTACTACCAGAACACCTTCTAGGCGTAGTTGTTAAACGACTGCATCTGCAAGTTTCAGGAAGATCCTTGGGGCTATGTTTAGTCCGAAGGGTATGGCTCTGAAGACATACTTTTTCTTCTGTAACTTGAATCCTAGGTAAGAGGAGAGGGGGCGGCTGACTGGGAGATACCAGTAAGCATCTGCCAGGTCTATTGAGAATGGGTACACCCCTTTTGGTAACAGAGTCCTTATGTGCTGAAGGGTTAACATCCTGAACTTGTTCTCGATGAACTTGTTGAGTGGTGACAAGTCCAGAATGACTCTGAGTTTGTCTGAGTCCTTCTTGGGAACTCAAACAGCCTTCCCTGGAATTTGATGGACTTTGCTCTCCTTATAACCTTTTTGCTCAAGAGTTCTAAGGTATATTTCTCCAATAAGGGGGTGGAGTGTTGGAAGAATTGAGAAGAATTAGGCTGTGGGCCCAAGGATCGAAGGTCCAACGATCTTGAAAGTGTTGGAGTCTCCCTCCTACCTGAAGCATCTCATTGCTTCGATTGTCCGGATGGTTTACCTCCCTGACCGCGTCCTCCCCTACCTCGTAAGCGGTGTCTTGAAGAGCCCCGTCGGGAGCCTCTACCTTTCGGACGAAAGGTAGTGGTTTGCTCCTCCATCGACACTGGAACAGAAAGTGCACGGGGCCGTACTCCTTTGTCACAGCCAGAAAGCCAGGGCTACCGTGATAGGAAAACTGGGTCTTGACCCCAGCCCTGTGCGCCAGTCACAGAGGGCATATCTGGGCTGGGAACCACACAAGTACCATCGACACCCCTTGAGAGAGAGGTGTTGCCACAAGGAGCCATATTCCTGTGACTACGACAGGCCTTCCTGGACTTCTTTGCTCTCTTCCTCTTCATCTCCTTGTTCGTCATCTGACAAGAAGAATCAGAATACAAGTAGGAGGAGGAGGAGGAGGAGGAGGAGGAGGAGGAATAGAGCACACGCTTCTTCCTCTTCCTGACTCTCGTTCCTGGCTCTGCGAGCAGAGAGGTCGTTGACAACTACACTCCCCCAAAGGGAGAAACCACATGGGTTGGTCCAACAACAGCCACAACACTGGGACACACTGTAACAGGGGAAGGGGAAGGCACACTTACAAGGCCCCCCGACCCCTAATGAGCGGGGCCAGAAGCACAACCAGTGATACTGAGGCAGCAGGAACAGGCCCCGGACACCCTGGTAAAAAGGTCAGGGCAATAGACAAAGGGGAAGGGGTGAGATTTACAGGCACAGGGCCAGGGATTGCTGCAACACTCTTCTTTCCCTTACCCTTACATTTACCTTTACTGGCTGCTGGGGCCACAGCTCCTGACTCTAGCACTTTGCCTACTGGGAGGGGGGCTACTTTACCAGACTTACAAACCTTAGGTTTTTTCAAGGGAGGAACCACCAAGCTCTCTCACATTGGGGGAACCACCACGCCCTTCACCACTGGCATCATCAGAAGATACTTGAGACACTTGTAATTGCACAGGGGATATCGGGCGAGAGGTAGCCTTAGCTACCAACTCCCTAACAAAGTCTTCTTAGACTTCTGTGGGTCAAATGTATCATCAACATTCTCCACGGTCACAGGCGAAGAGCCTTCAGTTTCCGTAGTGGACAGGCAAACACTAGGGGTTCCCAAGCACCAGTGAAACCTAAAATGCTGGCGATGTAGAACCAGGTTCTACTGACCTTCAGCGTACTCCCTGGGGACTGATCCAGGGGTGTCTGCACAGGAGCAGTAGCAGCAGTCTCACCCCCCAAGGAAAGAGAAGTAGCTCACTAATTCCCCATCATGGTGTATGCTTGCTACTGCGCCGGTGGCTATAACCTACACTCGGGACACGGGGATGACTGCAAGCAGCCGTACCCCTAAATATAAACACAGAGGGAGTGTGGATCCACAACCAATTTTGCCCTAAACTGGTTGCAATGTCCACCGTTCCTCAGGCAAACATGAACTTCTTGCTTCCATTCCATAACTAACAACCAATCACTTCTTGAAAAAGACAGCTGTCTGTAAATTTGTACTCAACAGCAGCTGAAACAAAAGCCAATAATATTTTTGAGGTTTTTACAGATTTAAAGACTACTCAAGAATGGCAGAGGCAATGAACAATGACATTGCCCTAGCTAGCAGGACAGTGACACTGCTCTAGCTAGCAGGACAATACCCTAGAGATTAACCATATATACATATGATCAGCACCCAATTTCCCTCTCCACCAAGCTAGGACCAGGGAGGGCCAGGCAATGGCTGCTGCTAACCGAACAGGTAAACATATAGGTTCAAGTAAACCTGCCCATTCTTAGCCCTCAATGATGTAGAGGTTGCGGACAACACAAGAATCTATTGAGTTTGACCTAGACTCGATCTCCCGTCCAGCAGAACACCAGGGAGGGATATTTCTAATAAGACATCCAAAAGGAAAGTGGGGGAGGCTCCTTGCCCCATACCCTCACCAGTTGGATAACCCCTTGTTATTTAACTTTAATAACCGATTTGAGCTTGCGCTGAAACAATCTCCCTAATTAAAGGACGAGGATTTGCATTATGCATAGAACAAACACGGCAAGGGATCAAACTTAGAAAAACTAATACTGTATTTAGAATGAAAGCAGAGTAAAAATACATAAAGCTGGTTGAGGTGATAAGACACAATAACTTAAACATTACAATGTTGCCAAGAAGGCTGAGAGTGAATAACATTGTATACCATGCATACAAAGCTGATCACTTCAGCAAACAAAACAAAAGACCAAAAGCAATTCTGAACAGTAAATAAACCATTCTGTAACATTATAACTGGGGCTAAGAATAGAGTAAAAACTAAACAGTAATTTAATTCCTGTGGCTTAACAGTAGATATAGTTTTCTCACTTAAAAGAGCTCTGAAAGATATGTTAACAGATAGGCAACTTTAATAAAGATAGAGATTTAATGCAAATTAGTGCACAAGTGGTATTGTCTCAAGTTTAGCATTAGTTCTCGGTGATGTGTCAATAGTTACCAGATGATTTTTATCATTGGAGGTGTTATGATGGGTTCACTAGACCCTCAACCTACGGGTCTCCTTTATATACAATGAGTCTGTGCTTTGCACATTGATGCACAAGTCCTAGATCAAGGGAGACATTTCTTTGGTATTTTTATGTTGTACAGTATTGTATTGGATTCCCTGCTCTAGTCTTTAGAGATCAATCTTTGGAGACAACTCAGTATATTAACCTAAAATATACATAAAAAGAAGGCAACAAGTTACACAGCAAAATAGAAGAAAGCTAGTAAAATATGGAGGATGTTGAAGCTCTAATGAGAAACAGAAGTATAATGAGGAATAGAAAGCCATGAAAGACATTTTTAATCACAATAGAGGGAAAATATTCCCCAGCTTGATATCCCTCTTGTCTTTCACCTAGTTTTTCATGAAAAAAAAACAGCAGTTCTACACAGCATGCTCTCATTAGGAGGTTTGTGTTAAAACAAAGGTTTGCACAGTGTATGGACACACTGATATCACATTTTCACACTACAGCAGCAAATTACTTCGATCATTAATTTCATAGTAAAAGATAACATTCAAAACTATTACCTTTTAAATTGTATATCATTCAGCTCGTATATCTCCCATGACCAAGTCAAAAATTAATTCTTATAGGTAGAATAAAAAATAGATATAATTGGATATAAAAACTGAGTTGAATTAATCGCAGAATCATAATTTTCAATCACTGCTACTTTCTATTGATCATATAGTATTATATTGAATCCGAAAATTATCCTTACCTGTGTGAATTGGATGCTTTCCTGATAAGAGGGCTGACCTTGAAGGTGTGCATATTGGCTGCACATAATAATTCTGAAGAATAACTCCTGAATATGCTAAAGCATCTATGTTGGGAGTAGGTATCTGGGTCGATCCATGAAATCCTACATCATTGAAACCCTAAAGAAAATTATGCTAACTAGGCTTAACAAATTATGAAAATGTTCTAATGTTACCTATACACAGTTTTATTATAGTTATGTACAGCATTGCTTTTATGATTGCACTACAATTGTAAGTAAACATAATATACATAGTACTTTTTTAATATCTTTGGCATGCAATGTTAAGTCAAAAAAGTGTTGAAATAAAATTTATTTCAATACTTGCCTCACATCCATGTGGTATAAACTTTAAAAGCGAGAATAAGTAGTGCGTCTGTGTACCTAACCCTCCCATATTTCTTCAACTACTACTACTACAATGCAGGTCCACAGGAGGCCAACTTATTGGAAAACTCATAGTCCCTTTGTCCTTGCTACATTTGGGGAGGAGGGCAGAATTCAATGAATATTAGTTAAGCATTAAAATTAGGAAAACAAATATTTTATAAATTCTGTTTATTTCAATAAGTCTTGCCATCATTCATTGTGCAGATTCCTACAATGACTGCAAGGTGGGTACTGGTAAACAATTAAAGATAGTCAATGAAATCCACCCTGAAACAAGAAGTAAATAACAAAATACTCCATACTCCATTAGGTAGTAGTTGGCCAGGGCACCAGCCGCCCGTTGAGATCCTACCGCTAGAGTTATTGGATCCTTTGACTCGCCAGACAGTAATGCATTGGATCCCCTCTCTTTAGTTACGGCTCATTTTTTCTTTGCCTACACATACACCAAATAGTCTGGCATATTCTTTACAGATTCTCGTCTTTCCTCATACACCTGACTACAATGAGATTACCAAACACTTTTTCACCCAAGGGGCTAATTACTGTTCTGTAATTCTTCAGTGTACTTTCCTCTTGGTAAGGGTAGAAGAGACTCTTTAGCTATGGTAAGCAGCTCCTCTAGGATGACACTCCAAAAACAAACCATTGTTCTCTAGTCTTGGGTAGTGCCATAGCATCTGTACCATGGTCTTCCACTGTCTTGGGTTAGAGTTCTTTTGCTTGAGGATTCACTAGGGCATACTTTTCTATCTTATTTTTTTTCTATGCCTGGTGGTTTATCAAGATGTTGTCTTTTCCTTATCTGATTCTTTTTCTTCTCAAAACCCTCCTTACTGTTCTCCCTTCAGTTAAAGTGGCTCTCCTGGAGGGTATTTAGCCTTGCATTGTGTATCAGCTCCTCCATGTTGACCAGTTTTTCCTACTTTTTTTCTATAGTCTATGGGTTTGATCAATCACTTTATTTATATTTCTGTACATATTTTTTTTTTTTTATAATTCTTGTTAATCTAGTTTTTAAGTATGATGTCTCTTATATTACCATTAATTCTTATGCTGTCTAGAGACATTGCGTGAAATCCGGGACCAGTACGTCCTAAATTTCGTCAATGTCATCTACTGTATTGCAATATTCGTGGTCTTCATCCAAATATTCAAGACCTTACAGTTGCGTCCAGACAGTATGATATTCTTTTGTGCTTAGAAATTATGGTTTCTGACATGAGGCACTCATCTGAGCTCCTTATAACTGGTTTTAAGAAGCCAATAATGTTGAGATATGATGCCATCCCTAGGGCCAGGAGAATGGTGGTGTATATTAGGACTGGGTACCCTGCTTCTCGTAAGTCCTGCTATGAATGTGGATGTCATGAGATTCAGGTAATAAAAGTTTGTGGCAGGAATAACAACCTCTATTTGTGTTTGATGTACCGGAATCCAGACATGGATGATTCTATCTTTGTCTTCTTACCATTATGGCTAAGATACAAGACGATGATAAAAAGGCTTCTTTTGTCTTTGTTGGTGATTTCAATACTCAACATAGGGAGTGGTTAGGTTCTGTTTCTCCTAACAATCACCATGGCTTAAGACCTTTAGACTTTGCCTCTGAATCAGGATGTGAGCAAATCATAAGTGAGGCTACTCACAGGTCCGGTAAATGCTTGGACCTCGGATACACGGACTCCCCTGGTGTTATAACAAGTAAGGTTGGTTCTCCAGTCAGGATATCTGATCATGCCTTGATTTCATTACTAGTGAAGACTGAGCAGTCTGTCCCTGATATATCATACTCATGTAAAATTTATATGAAATCTCAAGCAGACTGGAAAGGGATTTTGCATGATCTTTTGGGCTTGAATTGGTCAAATTTATATAATAGCGTTGATCCTGTTGTCCCTTTGAATGAGAATCTAGTCAACATAATTGATAGGCATATCCCTTCTTGTGTGCTAAGGTACCGAGTGAAGGACAAACCTTAGTTCAATGATGATTGTAGACATGCTTATTTTAAGAAGCAGGAGGCCTATCATCCCTGGAAGGGTAACAGATCAGATTTGACCTGGAAGAACTATACTCAGCTTAGAGCTTTTGCTTAGAGAGTCTATGCTTCAACAGAAAAGGAATACAATTTAACCATAAAAGAAACCCTTTCTGGTACAACTCAGGATCATAAATGGTGGTCTACCCTTAAATCTACACTCTTTGTTGTAGATGCAACAGTTCCTCCTTTACTTAAACCAGATGGCTCAGTCACTCACTATCCAAAGGAAGAGGCAACCCTTTTGGCTGATGTCTTTGGCAGTAAACTGAGTAATGAAAAACTTGAACTTCCTCATTCCTGTTTTCCTGAGGCTAAACTAACTAGTTTAACTTTTTGATCATGTAAAATTATAGCTCTGTTGATGGACCTTGATACTTATGGAGGTGTAGACCTAAATGGTATTTTTCCTTTGTTTTTTATAAAGACTGCAGATTTCTTAGCTCCAAAGGTATCTGTTATTTTGCACAAGTTAGCAAAAAGAGGAGCTTTTAGCACTTGTTGGAGAATTGGTAATGTTACTCCTCTATGTAAATGTGTTTGTGGTAGCTCAAATCAAACTGATTACCGACCAATTTCCATAACTCCCATTTTGTCTAAAGTTTTTGAGCATCTTCTGGAAAAACGTCTTTATAGGTTTGCTGAAAATAATCATCTATTCCCTAGTTTGCAATTTGGATTTTGTAGGCCTTGGAGCATGTGATGCCCTTCTTACAATCTCCAAAATGATGTACAGAAATCCCTTGATCGTGGTCAGGAAGTTCATATGATTGGCCTTGATTTTAGTGCTGCCTTTGACCTTGTTAATCATGAGGCCCTTATTTTCAAACTCAAACAGTTGGGAGTGGGTGGGTCATTTCTTAGCATTATTATTGAATTTTTAAGAAATAAATCTCAGAGTTGTTGTTGATGGGTACCATACTGAATATAGGTATGTGATATCTGGTGTTCCACAGGGTAGTGTTCTTAGCCCCTTACTTTTCATACTACATACACATGACATATGGTTTGACCGAGAAAACAATTCCATCCCCTAAATGTAAATCTGGGGTTGCTGAATCCCTTAATAGAGATCGAGCTAAAATTAGTGCATGGTGCAAATTATGGGGCATGAAGTTGAATCCTAACAAAATTCAAAGTATGATTGTAAGTCAAGGACAGTGGATTTTCAACATCCGAATCTCAGCATTGATAATGTTTCTTTAACTTTGTGTGATTCTTTTGAAATTTCAAGTGTGATTTTTGACAGCAAATTTACTTTTGAGACACACATTAGTTCTGTGTCTTCTTCAATTGCAAAAATAATTGACTTATTGAGAAAGTCTTTTAAGATTTTCAGTGTTCAATCTATTCTGAAGAAATTTTGATTCTTTCATTCTACCTTGCTTCAAGTATTATTCTCCTGTATGGTCTTCAGCCACTGATTCTCATCTTAATTTGTTGGACAGACACTTACAGTCTATTAAATTTCTTATTCCTGATCTAGATATTAATCTTTGGCACTGTCGTTCAATTAGTTCATTATGCATGTTGCTTAAGATTTTTCATAATTCTGACCATCCTTTACATTCAGATCTTCCTGGACAGTTCCATCCTGTTCGTAATACTAGGCTTGCAGTTAATTCTAATAATCAGACCTTCTCCATCATGAGGCTCAATACTACACAGTATTCTAGAAGTTTTATTCCAGCTGTGACCAAGTTGTGGAATGATCTTTCTAATCTGGTAGTTGAATCAGTAAAACTTCAAATGTTCAAAGGTGCAGCAAAAGTTTTTATGTTGAACAGGCTGTTACTGTTTTTAGAATGATTTATTGTTGATCTTTTCTCATCATTTATCTATTTACTTATTTCCTTTCCTCACTAGGCAATTTTTCCCTGTTGGAGCCCTTGGGCTTATGGCATCTTGCTTTTCTAACTAGGGTTGTAGCTTAGCTAATAATAATAATAATAATAATAATAATAATAATAATAATAATAATAATAACAATAATAATAATAATAATAATAATAATAAGACTCTTATTCTGAATTGAACCATTTTACAACTTAGTTCAAGCCAACCCTTTAACTCCATCACAAAATGATAGAACATGGATTTTTATTATAAAATGAAATTTTATTGCATACTTACCAAAAAATTATACAGCTGCAGGTTCTCTACGAATGGCAGACAATAGATTCAAAACTACCTCGGTGGCGCCGCCATCGCTGATATAGGTGACGTCATCTCTCTCCACTCGAGGGAGCTATGAGTACAACTGTCAAGGTAACACCAATTTGTTCTGCCCAGCCATCCACCAGTGGGGAGGAGGGAGGGCTTTGATTAATAATTGTTCGATAAGTATACAATAAAATTTCATTTTACAATAAAAATCCATTTTTATTGCAGTGTCTTACCAAACAATTATACAGCTGATTATCCATTGCAAGGATGGGGGGCTGTGGATATAAGTTTTACTTCAACAATCGTGTACGATTCTTGAAAATAAAGTATACCCAAAAGCACTGTTAGTGCCTGTTGTACCTTATCTTGTAAGAGAGCTACTGCAGGAGAATACTGCCTCTGGTCGGTGCTCATCTTACATAGTAGAAGGCTTGGAATATGACCAATGGGTGCCTCTACATGGAGTGGAAGATCCTCGTAATCATGGTGTTCACCGCTGACTGAACGAAGATACAAGAAAATATCGCCCTTGCCCTGGGCTAAGACCAGAAATAACCAACATGAAAAAACACCGAAATAAAAACCTTTACGCACCAAAACTAACACTAAAATGATTGGTGAGTACTCCAGGTATGTTGTACCTCCAGACTTCCCTTTAACTCGCCAAACTTGGTACAAGGCGAAACATAGGCTAACAGAGGGAACAACCCCCAATGTCGTTCCTCCCAACACTATGCCAGCTACCGAAAGTGGACCAAGAAACTTACAATCTTCAAACACTGTTTCGATTTCTTTCAAATAATGCGTAGCAAACACATATTTGGACCTCCCAAAGGGTACTTTGTAGGATAGCGGATAGCGACTAGTTGTGTCGAAAAGCGAGAGAAGTCGCTACCGCTCGAACTTTGTGCGCTTTCACTCTCAGTAAAGGAAACACTGCGTTGTTAGCTAGAGAATGTGCTTCTAAAATTAACTCTCAGAAAACTCTGTTCTGCGAAGATAATATCTTAATGCCCGCACGGGACATAAGAGTCGTTCTTCTTCTTCCTGGTCTATTAAGTCTGTCAGTTTTTGAGAACAAATTTTCGTGGCCGCGGATTTGAAAAATTGCGCGAATAATGTATGTGCGACGAATCGCAACATTATTGCCGAAAGAATTTTGATCGTTGATTAACTGTAATATTTTCTTGAAAGAAAGCGAACATGTTCTCAAACAAAATATACAGTTAAAGAGGCGATCATTTCACCTTTGTTTTACCCCTCCTCTGTATGTGAGGGGCTAGCCAGTGTTCATTACACAGAAAACGGATGTCTGGTTACCTGTGGGCGGAGATTGAAACGTTCGTAAACGTAATGAAAAGTTGCCCACGCTGTTGCTATCGTTCTTTTAACGTCAGCTAACAACGTTCCTTCGGGACTATTTGTTCAAAACAATAACCCTGTAAGGATAGAATAAAAGGTCTCGGAAGCCTATCGTGTAAAAAGCAAGTCATTATACCCAGGGTACAATGACGGGGGAGGCTGTCCCCATCAAACAGTAGAACCGAGTTTAAGACAATAACCTTGCGGTTTTGTCTTGGCAAGAGCGCATGCTCCAGGACGGCCTACGGCCTTCATGAATTTTAAACAACACCCATTGAAGTTCTGTAAACACTTCTCAGGAACGAGTCTCCCGAAAAGGGTGAAGTCTCGTATGTGGGAGTTTGCTTCAAGCATGCCAGACATAATTGCCATCGACCGCTTAGCCGAAGGAGTTGCCATCGAACGCTTTCTTGCTAGTGAGAAAAACTACTTACTTTTACTTTTATTTTTAGGGGTTTATTTATCGCCCTTCCATCAGACACTAAGAGTCTGTTCAGGCAGGCCTTGATGTGTGAAAATAATTTCTTTCCAGTTTATATTTTGCTCTGTATCTTTTCAGTTATTCGCTAGCATTTGTATTCGACAGAAGCGGAGGAGCCCCTTCTGCCTGTGCCGGCAGCAGAGCCAACACCGTCTATGTCTTCGGCTCCTACCCCTCCATTGGACGCAGTGGGTCAGGTAGTTTTGGCCCACATTACCGCCCTAATGGAGAATCTACGTAAGGTGAACATAGAAATGAAAGCAAAGATGACGAGAGAGCTCCACGAAACAACTCGGACTGTCACCTCCCGAGGGTCTTACAAGCGACCCAGAGTACAAGACCTGCCATCCTGCTCCGAGACAATCCCTGGAGGTATGCGGAGTTCATGCCTATCACCAACGGCAAACTCTACATCTCAGAGAAGTTGGGAGTCGTTCCCCTAGACGACATTCAGTTCTGGCCGAACTTCATCGCCTACCCGGAGTGCTTCATCAGGCTGGAGCATGAACCAGCGTCGAAAGAGGAGACGGAACCAAAGGAGGTCATGGTATTCGACCACAACAAGGCACAGGCTCTCTTGATGAGTAGCCTGAAGAAAGCAGGTTATACCAACTCACGAGTTTCTGCACTGAGCAAGAAACACCCTACCTTTCTTGCTCTTTCTTCGAGACCCTTCCCCTTCACGTCGAAGGGTTTTTCAGAGTGTTGCCAAGGCGACTGAGGCAGGCAAACCAGGCCCTACACTAGAGGAGTGTAGGCCTCTGTCTCTATCCTTGCCCACGGTTGAGAAGGAATGGAAGGAGGTCAACCTAACCTTCTCAGTAGGAAAACTTGAAGCTGATATCACGGGACAGCAGTTCAGCAAGAGCCTACCGAAGCCATCGGACTTTCTCTTGCGAAGGGAGCAAGGGACAAAAGAGAGGCTATCCCCTTCTCTTTCCCTCCAGAACTGCATACAGATGTGTGCATGCCACAACAGCACCCCACAAATGCTCAAGGTCCTGGCCAAGATGCACATGGCCACCCTCGTAAAGGACCTGTACGCCTTCATGAAGGCCAGGAGTGCCTGTAGGGAGTTCATGTTTGCTGCAGCAACAGTGAAACACGAACCCAGGAAGCTGATTTCTTCCAGTATCTAGGGCAATGGTGTACAACCGGCGGCCCCCAGTGAAGCACATGGCGGCCCTCGAAGTTATCATAGAAAACACAATATATCACTCTCTGTACAGTAAAAGAAAATAATAAATATAAACATATTACTCCGTCTTATGATATAATTACAAATAGTAAAAATGTACTATATAACACACACACACACACACACACACATACATATGTATGCATGTATGTATGTGTGTCTGTGCATATATAAACATATATATATATATATATATATATATATATATATATATATATATATATATATATATATATATATATATATATATATATATATATATATATATATATATATATATAATTATATATTTATATATATATATGTACATACATAGACATACATACATATAAATATATATATATATATATATATATATATATATATATATATATATATATATATATATATATATATATATATATTTATATGTATGTATGTCTATGTATGTACATATATATATAAATATATAATTATATATATATATATATATATATATATATATATATATATATAATTATATATTTATATATATATGTACATACATAGACATACATACATATAAATATATATATATATATATATATATATATATATGTATGTATTATTCTTTGTGTTTTCTTGTTATTGTTGAATTATCTCGTTATCTATAATCAGTTCATTCACTAAATTCATAATTTCATCACCATCCTCGAACACGAAAGCAGTCGAGACAAGAGGTGAATGCGTATGGCTGTCTACAACGTTGTCTAGACGGGAGTAACCTCGTTGTTGTGAAGGGAAGGTAACCACCTGAAGTTATGTTTAAATTAATATTTATCATAATTTTGAATACTATTCTCTTTTTAAACAGATGCAAAACCTGTTTTTGTTTTTCTTGTTTTTCTTTTTTTATTGTATTTTACATTCATAATTATGGTTTCCTAATACATCTAAATTCCAGTTTAAAAAGTTTGTAAAATGATTATTTGGCAACCTTCCAAGTTAGCCAATTTGTCTGAACTCTGATAGTTTCTTTGCAGTCTAAAATAGGAGATATTGCTACAAGGCCAGGTATTTATCATTGTAGTGTTTTCAGATTAATTTTGCTTAGCTACTATGGCTTCTGGTACTTCTGTGGACAAAAACTCAAGTCGAAAAAGAAAGCTTGAAGATGAACATAGAAAATTTCAAGAAATATGGACAGATAAATATTTCTTTGTGGAAAACAGTGAAAAAAAAAATCATTTGCTTGATATGCCAGAATAGTGTGGCCGTTTGTAAGGAATACAATTTGCAAAGGCATTATCTGACAAAGCCCAAGCCTTATGAAAAATTTGTTGGTGAACTAAGAAAGCAGAAAATTAAATCACTAATGCAAGGTTTTCATGTGCAGAAAAATATGATTATTCAATTATAAATATGTAGTATAAACTAAAAATAATGGCTATATTTATGCATATATTTAATTATAAATATGTAGAAATATGGATAAATATCCATACAACATCGTGTTCAAATAGAAATAAATTTCTACTCAGTACTTGGGATCGAACGCTAGCCCCTTCTAATGAAAAGCCAGGTCGAAACCAACCATGCCATGAGAGGCTATCTACTGTTCCTTGAGACTCCGGTCAGTGAACAGATGAATCAATAGAATACTAATATCCAGTAACCACGTAACATGTAACTATAAACCTCATCGGTAAAATAATGTTAACCCCGGCTCTGAACGTCTGAGTCAGGGGTGGCCAACCTATGGCTCATGCGCCAACAGTGGTGCATTGCACGATTACAAGTGGCGCACTATACCCTAAAGATAGTAAATTGAATGACTTTTCTTTAAAATTGCTAATTATTTTCATAAATTTTCATTAGGACTTTCAAGAATAGCTAATGAATATTATCAACGCAAATTCAAAGTGTCATTAAATTAAGTACAGTTAACTTTGTATTCATGTTAAATCCTTTCCTTTACAGCTAAAACAAAAGATTGGCCACCCGTGGTCTGAGTGATCTCTGTTGCCACCGGAGATCCGGTGACAAAGGTCCGTCATAGTGAAAACGTGAACATAAGAGGTAAGATAATATTAACCTCAATGCTGAACGTCTGTGTGATATCCGGTTAAGCCGGAGATTCGATAAAAAAGGACCGTAATAATGAAATGGTGATTACTCATGAAAAAGGGTTCGTACCCTGGTTCTGATCGTCTGATTGATCTCTGTTTGTACCGGAGATCCAGTGACAAAGGTCCGTCAGCGTGAAATCGTGACCCTCAACAGTACGATAATATTAACCTCAATGCTGATCGTCTGTGTTATCTCCAGTGAAGCCGGAGATTTGATGAAAAAAGGACCGTTATAATGTAATTGAGATCAATCATGACAAAGGTTCGTGTGCAAAAGGCCTCAGCCGGAGTCTGAGTGGCGGATTTCACCGTTGCACTCCAAATATCTGACTAGTTCTCACCCAATGAGTATCCATTAGAGCGGAGTATAACTCAAGGTGGAGCTAAGGGTGTCGGCATAAAGCGATCCCAAATAATGACTCATACACTAACGTAACCTTATAATAGTGCTAGCTCTATTAACAGTAACCACATCAATAAAACGTGAATATCATTAAATGTAATATCATCAACTCGGAGAATAAGAGGAGGCAGGAATAACTTGTGATCGTATAAAACGGAAAACGGGAAATCCACCTCCTCTACTCGAGCTTAATAAAGAAAATGAGAGAAGGGGTAACTCGTATCTGTAGAAACAGAATACGAGTACTCTATGCTCACGCTCTCAAGGTTACATAATAAAAAAACAAAATCACACAATAATATGATAAGAATAATGATAAAATTGTAATAACCAAGAACGAAGAATAACGACAACGTAACAATTAAACATAAAGATATAGTCTAAATCAAGCACCTTCCTGAGGCGTGAACATAACTATAACAAAGACTAGATCGATATTCTTCGTCCAAATTGGACTTGCTAGCAAATAAATACCATAGTAAAAAACAATAATAAATAATGATAATAATATTGGTCATAAAACGTAAGTGATATAACCTAGATGACAGAGTACCGGAAGGGCAATATTAACTTGAAAAACTACCGAATCGAACAAAACCAAAATGGCTGCCGATACCGAGGACGGCCAAGCCTCTTCCAAAATTAAAATCCACATTACTGGAATGAGAACAAATGCCCGGTACTGAAAAAAAACTGTCAAAACAAACTATGGTACTTAACATTGGTAAAGGTGAAGTAGCAACGTCAGTCATGTTGAATTAACGACAATCACTTGCGAAACACACCTAACAGAATAAAAAAAGACTTAGCGGGCAAGTCCAAAACAGAAGGATGACCTGGAGAGCGCGAGTAGTAGGTGTCGGTAGAGTAGTCCAACTGTATTCTCTAGGGCCTGTCACGGCCCTCCCCTTTGATGAAGGGATTATCTAAATGGAAGACAGCCTGTGAATAGTGGTTTACACACGCCCTTGTTAAATACACGACACCAATAAGGTGTTCGCGCGAGGGTTGTAACCTCTGCATTCCATGCTTTTATCTTTCTCTAGTATATTTGGAAATTTATATGAGAAAAGTGTAAAGGACCCTTTTCACCGGGCGTCACAGGTCTCTCCCCAGAAATAGATTTTTCCTTCGTCAAAATCCCTTTATTCAGAAAAATAAAGAGGCACAGGACGTAACAGAAGTGAGTTATGAAATTGCAAACCTGATTGCTAAACATTCCAAGGCATTTTCAGAGGGGGATTTCATTAAAAAGTGTATTCTACTTGCTGCTCAAAAACTTTCTCCAGATGTTTTGAAAAAGTTTGAGAATATCAGTTTGAATCGTATAACAGTGCAACGTCGTATTGTTGATTTGTCGGGTGATATAGTAGACCAGTTGAAGGAGAAAAGTAAACAATTTGTGTACTTCTCCCTAGCCACTGATGAATCTACTGATGTTACATCTACGGCTCAGCTACTTGTATTTGTACGTGGTGTGACAGAGGACTTTTCTATTCATGAGGAACTCGTAGTGCTCAGTTCATTGAAGGGGCAGACAACTGGTAGTGATTTACTTAATGGACTTTTAGAACAAATTTCAGTAATTGAGTTAGATTTGGACAAGTTAGTAGGAATATCAACTGATGGGGCTCCTGCAATGATAGGCAAGCAGAATGGATTGGTGCAGCTATTGATTAAACACCTTGGAGAGCGAAAATATGAACTGAAACAATTTCATTGCATAATACATCAACAAAATTTGTGTGGAAAAGAACTGGACTTTGATCATGTAATGAAAGTTGTAGTTTCTAGTCAATTTTATCAAGTCACGCTCAGCTTTGCTTCACCGGCAATTCAAGCAATTTCTTGATGAAATTGAAGCAGAATATGGCGATTTAGTGTTTTTCACTCTAGTAAGGTGGTTAAGCAGGGGAAATACGCTGAAAGATTTATCAGTCTTCTGGATGAAATTGAGATATTTCTTAATGAAAAGAATAAGATGGTACCAGAACTTACAAATGCTGACTGGCTTTGTGATTTGTCATTTCTTGTAGATCTCACAAGTCATTTAAATAACTTGAATCATAAACTTCAGGGGAATAACCAACTTACTTCTCAGCTAGCCAATTATGTGACAGCTTTCGAACAAAAACTAAAATTGTTTCAGTTACAGATAGTTAAAGGAGAGTTAGGACACTTCCCAAATTACAAACTTATGTGTGAGAAACACAAAGTATGCAATAGACATGAATATTATGCAGTAAAATTAGGAAAACTTTTGGAGGCCTTTGAGAGCCGATTTGAGGACCTAAAGAAAGAAGTCAATGATTTGAAGTTGTTCAGCAACCCCTTTTCTGTATCTCCTGATGAAGTAGAATTCGAAGCACAACTCGAACTGATTGATCTTCAGAATAATGACAGCCTTCGTACCAAGTATAATGAAGGGGACTTGCTCAACTTTTATAATTGCTTGGCCAAAGATCAGTTTCCTTATTTGAGAAACAAAGCTGCTATTTATGCAAGCTTATTTGGCTCTACCTACATATGTGAACAAACATTTAGTCTGCTCAACCAGACCAAGTCAAATATTCGTAGCAGGCTAAGTGATCAAAATCTGCACTCTGTTTTAAGACTGGCAACCACAAATTTCCATCCTAACATAAAAAAACTTGTACATGAATCTCAGTGTCAAAAATCTCATTAAAACAAAACAGGTGAGCAACTGTGTTTTTTTTATCTTTAAACATTCTACAAACTATTTATCATTTCATGTAAAATCTAGTCTAGTGGCCCTCGACTAGATATATGTTTGATGATGTGGCCCGAGTAGCTCAAAAGACGTCTTCCCAAAAGAAGCGGTCCAAGAGGTAGCTGAGAAAGCCGCCACGGAGAATAGGAACCTTCTCCAGAAGTGGGGCATCTCCTCAAAGAGCAAGTCTTCCCCGGATGCGGGTCTCCAACCCAAACGGAAGTAAAAGAAGCCAAGACTACCTTCTCGGCCTTCTCAGCAACATCCCACGGTCACCATGACCGCGATGCCCCAAGTGGTCGCTCAGCCACAAACCACCTTCTAAGTGGTGCCTCAACAGCTGGTTGCCCAGTCACCAGCTTTCAACCCAGGTTTGAGAGGCACACTACTACCTTTCGTCCGAAAGGAAGAGGTTCTAGACGGGGCTCCTCAAGACACCCCTCACGAGGCAGGGGAGGACGCGATCAGGGTGGCAAACCCTCAGGACCACCTAAGCAATGAGATGCTACAGGTAGGAGGAAGACTCCAACACTTTCGGGATCGTTGGACCTTCGATCCCTGGGCCCAAAGCCTAATAAAAAATGGACTAGGATGGAAATAGAGCAGATCTCCACCTTCATTTCCTCAATTCTTCCAACACTCCACCCCCTTACTGGAAGGATATACCTTAGAACTCTTGAACAAGAAGGTTATAAGGAAAGCAAAGTCCATCAAATTCCAGGGAAGGCTGTTTTGTGTTCCCAAGAAGGACTCGGACAAACTCAGAGTCATTCTGGACTTGTCGCCACTCAACAAATTTATCGAGAACAACAAGATCAGGATGTTAACCCTTCAACACATCAGGACCCTGTTACCGAAAGGGGTGTACACAGTCTCAAATGACCTAGCAGATGCTACAGATTCAAGTTACAGAAGACAAAGTATGTCTTCAGAGCCATACCCTTCAGACTAAACTTAGCCCAAAGGATCTTCACGAAACTTGCGGACACAGTCGGGCAACAACTACGCCTAGAAGGCGCTCAGGTAGCAGCGTACCTGGACGACTGGCTGGTGTGGGCAGCATCCAAGACTGCTTGTCTGCAAGCATCCAAAAAAGTGACCCAGTTCCTGGAACATCTGGGATTCAAGATCAACTTCAAGAAGTCTCGCCTCTCTCCAGCTCAGGAGTTTCAATGGTTGGGAATCCATTGGAACTTGAAGTCACACCGCCTCTCCATTCCACCAAGGAAGAGGAAAGACATCGTGGGTAGGGTCAACAGACTACTGAAATCCGACAGGATCTCAAGACGCCAACAGAAAAGAGTACTGGGCTCTCTCCAGTTTGCAGCAGTAACAGACCCAGTGCTAAGAGCACAGTTGAAAGATGCATCAGGAGTCTGGAGAAGATACGCATCAAACTCTCAAAGAGATCTACAGAGACCGGTACCAACCTTACTACGATCACTTCTCAAGCCGTGGTCGAAGGTCAAGAGCCTAACGAGGACTGTTCCCTTACAACCACCTCACCCATCAGTGACCGTCCACACGGATGCCTCGACGGAAGGATAGGGAGGTCACTCTCATCAAAGGAAAGCCCAAGGGACCTGGTCATCCCTGTTCAAGACCTTTCACATCAATATTCTGGAGGCCATGGCAGTCTTCTTGACGCTGAAGAAACTATCCCCTCACAGATCAGCCCATATCAGGTTGGTCTTGGACAGCGATGTGATAGTGAGATGTCTGAACAGACAAGGCTCGAGATCGCCTCACATCACCTACAAGGGTTCCGCAACGTGACGGCGGACGCTCTATCCAAGCCAAAGCCGATAGAGTCAGAATGGTCCCTAGATGCAGACTCATTCTCCTTCATCTTGGAAAAAGTCCCAGAACTGCAGATCAAGCTCTTCGCGACGAGCGACAACAGGAAACTTCCTCGATATGTAGCCCCATACGAGGACCCCCTGGCAAAAGCGACGGACGCCATGTCCATCGACTGGAACAGATGGACCCGGATCTACCTGTTCCCTCCAACCAATTTCCTGCTGAAAATCCACAACAAGCTGCGATCCTTCAAGGGAACTGCAGCAGTAGTGGCCCCCAGGTGGCCCAAGAGCAATTGGTTCCCTCTGGTGATGAAACTGAAACTGAGGCTGGTCCCTCTACCAAACCCAGCTCTATTCCAATTGGTTCAGAAGTCAACTGTCTTCGCTTCATCACAGAGAACCCAAAACCTTCATCTCATGATTTTCTCGCCTTAGCTGTCAAGAAAAGATTTGGGATCTCGAAAGGCAGTACAGTATAGACTTCCTAGAAGAATACAAGTCAAAGTCAACCAGAAGACAACACGAATCGTCTTGGAAAAAGTGGGTTGCTGTTGTTAAAGCAAAAAGGCCGAAAGAAATCTCATTAGACTTCTGCCTGTCCTTCTTCATCCACCTTCACGAGCAAGGCTTGGCTGCCACCACGATAACTACGTGTAAGGTAGCTTTGACTAGACCTCTTCTATACGCCTTCCAGGTGGACCTGACGAACGAAATCTTCAACAAGATTCCAAAGGCATGCGCTAGACTTAGACCAGCAGCCCCTCTGAAGCCCATTTCATGGTCTCTGGATAAAGTCTTACACTATGCTTCAACCTTGAACAATGAAGATTGTTCCCTCAAGGACCTAACACAAAAAGTGATATTTCTGTTCGCTATAGCCTCAGGGGCTAGAGTTAGTGAAATAGTAGCCCTATCAAGAGACTAGGGCCATATTCAGTTCACAGAAGTGGGAGAACTGAATCTCTTTCCTGATCTTACTTTTCTCGCCAAAAACGAGCTACCCACCAAAAGGTGGGGTCCCGGGAGAATCTGCCCTCTGAAGGAAGATGTCTCTCTATGTCCAGTAGAGTGTCTAAAGGTCCATCTTCGTAGAACTTCAGACTTCAAGGGAGGACAGCTCTTCAAAGGCGAAACCTCAGGATCAAACTTATCCCTAAAACAATTGAGGGCGAAGCTCACCTACTTCCTTCGCAGAGCGGATCCTGATAGTACACCCGCAGGTCATGATCCGAGAAAAATTGCTTCCTCACTGAACTTTTTTCAGTATATGGACTTTGAGCATCTTTGCTCATACACTGGTTGGAAATCCTCCAGTGTGTTTTATAAACATTATGCGAAGCAAGTGCACGCGTTGAAACATTATGTGGTGGCGGAAGGTAGTGTGGTGAAACCTGTCGTCTAGTGCTGCGATGAAAAGTGAATTGATTGGGACTTTTCAATTCGGATGAAAAGGTGTTGACACCTTCCAGTGCAATACTTTTTTTATTGAGTGTCACCCTGGTGACACTAGGACTGTTCTTTTCAGGTGCAGAATTATACCAATGACACTAGTGCCATGTGTACACTAGTACACAGTGTTGATAGTTATCCAATAATTACAGTAAAATTATCTTAATAATTTTTCAACTGATTCTGAGTGGCCACTAATCTTTTCTTCCCTTTCAGGTAGAAAATATTTTTATCTGTATATGTTGAATGTATAATTCTATTACAAATTATATTACACCTTCTGTTCCATTTGATTATCAATTTAATAAAAAGTAAACGTGTAACTGCGTCTTATTTCGCCCCACATGTAGCTAAATAAACTTAGCCGGAGTCCTTTTACTTGTTTTCCTAAGTAAAATTCATACTTAAGGTACTTTTCATATGAACAAAAAGATCTGAATGATATTTATATTTGTTCCTATATGAATACAAACCTTGTGCTTCTATCGTCAAGTACGACATTTCCCTGCAGGGAGCAGGAAGCCCTAACATTGTTCCATGATTAGCGGTAATAACGTATAACGCTATCATCATATATTTCAGCGGTCTGGATGACAATATAGAAGCTGACCCAAGGTTGAGGCACTTATATGAACCCACAGATACAGTATTTTCAAGTTATTCTCTGGTAAGCTTCCATCAGGACGACATGGCTTGAGCCCAAAAAACGGATTTTGAAGCAAAGCGAAAAATCTATTTTTTGAGTGAGATGGCCATGTCGTCCTGATGGACCCACCCTCCTTTTCTAAGAAAAGGAATATGTAATTATCCCCTCCCAAAACTACTATATCTGTAGCACCATGCTCAATGCTACAAGGAATGAGCCACCATTTTGGGCCCTGTAATAGTAGGGGAGGAAGGGTAACCTTGATAACGGCTCCCCTTCAATTTCGCCACTCTTCCCCCTCAAAGCGAAAACTCTATTCAGAGTGAATTTTGCCATGTGTCGTATCAAGATATACGTCCCCTGATATTATGCGATATCCTTAAGGAAAATTTTAAGGATACTCACACCAGGAGTTAGAATTCTGGAGACCTATGGTCAATTCTCTGGGAGTATCACTGTAGCCAAATTTCCCTTAAAAAGCTGTCTATAGGAAACTTCCATCAGGATGACATGGCCATCACACCCAAAATTAGATTTTTCACTTTGCTTCAAAATCCGTTATATAACCCCTATTTTCAAAATTGGATCAAGACCAGAGGCAAGCAATTATAGACTTGTTAGTCTAACATCACTTATTATGAAAGTGTATGAAAGTGTATGAAAGGGTAATAAAAAGAAAATAATTAATCATTTGATTAAAAATAATTTATTTAATATAGGTCAACATGGTTTTGTGTCCGGAAAAAGTACACAAACTCAACTGATAGCACACTATGAAAACATATATAAAAATATGATAAATGAAAAAGACACAGATGTGGTCTATCTAGATTTGGCAAAAGCCTTTGACTAGGTAGACCATAATATATTTGAGAAAAAAATGAGAACGCATAATATTGTTGGAAAGATACGAAAATGGATAAAAGAATTTCTACAAAACAGAAAACAGATAGTGGTTGCAAATGAGGAGAAATCAAATGAAGCTCAGGTAATATCTGGCGTGCCACAGGGTACGGTATTAGCTGCACTGCTGTTTGTTATTATTATCTCAGACATAGACTGTAATGTTAAAGACTCTGTAGTGAGAAGTTTCGCCGATGAGACAAGAATAAGTAGAGAAATTACTTGTGATGAAGATAGGAACTCATTACAAAGAGATCTAAACAAAATATATGAATGGGCAGAGATAAACAGGATGGTATTTAACTCCGATAAATTCGGATCAATAAATTATGGAAACAGAGAAAGAATGGTAAATGCATACAGGAGACCTAATAACGAGACAATGACAAACAAGGAAGCAATTAAAGACCTTGGTGTAATGTTAAACAGGAATATGTTATGCAATGACTAAAAAGCAACACTGTTGGCTAAATGTAAAGCAAAAATGGGAATGCTATTCAGACACTTTAAAAGAAGAAAAGCTGAACACATGATTATGCTGTACAAAACTTATGTACGTAGTACACTTGAGTACTGCAATGTGATATGGTACCCACACTACCAAAAGGATATTGCATAAATAGAGTGTACATTCACTCAAAATCTATTTTTAGGTGAGATAGCCATGTCGTCCTGATGGCAGGTTCCTATAAGTACAGTAGCTTCCTAAGGGATATTTGACTAGTGATATTCCCAGAGAATTTACCATTAGGTCTCCAGAATTCTAACTCCTGGCGCAAATATCCTTAAAATTTCTCTTAAGGATATTGCATAAATCAGGGGACGTATATCTTGATACGACACATAGCGATTTTCACCCTCAAAAAGGGATTTTGACGAAGGAAAAATCTATTTCTGGGGAGAGACCTGTGTCGCCAGGTGAAAAGTCCTTCTTGTCACTTTTCTGATATAAATAACTTCCAAATATACCAGAGAAAGTTAAAGTATGGAATGCAGAGGTAACTACCCTCGCGCGAGCACCCCTAAGGGCGTCGTGTATAAAGAAAGGGCGTGTGAAAGCCACTATTCACAGGTCGTCTTCCATTTAGAGTATTCCTTCGTCAATATACACGAGGGGTGAGCCGCAACAGCGGTCTCAACTTAATAAATAATATAACAAAACAAGGTACCACGGACCGAGCCGAAAACTTCCCGCCGATCGTTGGCCAAATGAGCGACGGAAAGAAAACGACTACGACCGGGCAGAGTAGTGGAAAGAGTAAGTAATGTACGTTAATGTATAATAATAGTATGCCTCACAGATCAACGGGAACCGCCCGTGCAAAGCGGATGCCACCGGGAGGGGTACATAGCGCTATAAAGTGACTCAAACTCGATCGGGAGAGAGAGAGGGAGGGAACCCTGGGGTGGGGTATCGGCGGGAGGAGGCTAGGAGTGGGGCGATAGCAGGTATACCAACCTGCCAGACCCACGATTGATATGATCACGCGGAAGGACTAATAACACTATAATAAACATAACGCATGGTAAAATAGGATAGGAAGGCATGCTGGATGATAATAATAATAACATAGCTATACATCAATCGTAAAACAAACGAGGGAGCGAACATGAGACAGGAGAAAATCAAGCCTGACGGCGCTGGGAGTAGGCAGGGCTACCAACATAACACAGAGTCAGTGAAGTGCTAACAAAATGAAAACTAATATGTAATATCTGACTCATGAAAGCCCCTCGAGCTAATGCAAGCAAACGAATGACGTTAAAATGATAAGCAAGTCCGTGGCGTGCGAACGTAAATAATCCAAGTAATAATATACAGTAGTGGAATAGGAACGCCCGAAGGCGACCAGGCATGCCAACCTACCGATAATACGCACACGTATATGTAATAACTGTTATCATAATAACAGGACAATATAAAATTAATACAGTGTGTGAACCGTGGATATCCATAAGGTTCATAATGAGAAACAATCAGTATGGAGGACTCATTGAAAATCGTTAAGAACGAACGAGAGAGAGATAGGAGGGAGCCGGGCGCCATGAAAGACCCACGCAAGGTCGTGAAAAATAAAGCTGAATAATATAAGCAAAAAAGGGCAAGGCCCCCTCCAAAATCTCAAAACTCATAGATCTGGTACTTAACTTAGATGGAGGGACAGTGGAGTCCGACATCTTGAGGTAAATCCAGAAAAAAACCAGCGAAATTCACACACAAGCTAAAATATGGCTAGCAAACTGCGTGCTATAAAAGGAGTGACGTCACTGGCGTGGGATTGCTAGTAGTAGTAGGATGTTGAACGGCACCTCGCTGTTCGGGGATTTCGACAGGAGATATCTAAATGGTGCGAGGCCTCTGGTTGTGAATTATCACGCCCCAGTATTATATCGACACCTTATATAGGTGAGCGAGCTGGGTTCAACCTGGCATTCCTATGCAATTTTTTCTCTGGTAATATATAGCAGTTATATACCTTAGAAATAGTGCTAAAGGAGTATTTCACTGGGCGGCACGGGTCAGAGCCCAGAAAAAGATTTTTCGCTTCGCTCAGAATCCGTTTTTTGGGCTCAAGCCATGTCGTCCTGATGGACGTTTACCAAAGAATTACTTGAAAGTACTGTATCTGTGGATTTACATAGGTGCCTTAACCTTGGGAAAATTTTCTATGGTCATCTGGACCATTGAGACAAATGACGTTACCGTTATCAGACATTACCACTAATCATAGACAATGTTAGTGCTTCCTGCCCCCTACAGGGAAGAATCATATTAGATGGTAGAAAAGGGGCATCAAGGTTAGCATATATTGTATGAACAAACATAAGTATCCACAAGATATACAAAGGGTCTCACAGTTTGTATATATTGTCGGAACAATTAAGTGTCAACTACATCCATTGTTTGTAAGCATACAATAATATGAGGTTTACTTAAATAAAAAAATAAGAGAACTCTGGTATTTTTAATGTGCTAAATGCAGGGCAAAATAGAATGCAATTACACTCTAATAGACATTTATTTTGAATAAATGACCAAATGGAATAATGAGTGTAACGAATGTAACATGTTAAGGGAATTATACATGCAATGTGTATAGAAAATATTATCCTCCCTGAAAGGGAAGAAATGATGAGTGCCACTCTAAAATTGAAAATTTTGATAAATTTTCCCAATATAATTTCTGTAAATGTTGTATACTATCAACAGTGTACTTTTTACACACGGCACAAGTGTTGTCTGTATTATTCCACACCTGAGATTTTTTAAGAGTCTTAGTGTCACTAAAGTGACACCCACTTAAAAGGTAATGCACTGGAAGTGTCCATACCTTTTCACCCTAATTGATAGTTCCAATCAATTAACTGTTCAACGCAGCACTAGACGACAGGTTTTAATACACTACCTGCCGCCACCACATAATGCTTCAGTTCGTGGACTTGCTTTGCGTAGTGTTTGTAGAACACTCTGGATGATTTCCATCCAGTATATGAGCGAAGACGCTCGAAGTCCATATACTGAAAAGAGTTCAGTGAGGAAGCAATTTTTCTCGGATCATGACCTACGGGTGTACTGTCAGGATCCGCTCTGCGAAGGAAGTAGGTGAGCTTCACCCTCAGTTGTTTTAAAGATAAGTTTGATCCTGAAGTTTCTCCTTTGAAGAGCTGTCCTCCCCTGAAGTCTGAAGTTCTACGAAGATAGACCTCTAGACACTCTACTGGGCATAGAGAGACATCTTCCTTCAGAGGGCAGATTCTCCAGGGACCCCATCTCTTAGTGGGTAGCTCGTTCTTGGCGAGAAAAGCTGGATCAGAAAGAGATTCACTTCTCCCACTACTGTGAACTGAATGTGGCCCTCTTTTCTTGATAGGACTACTATTTCACTAACTCTAGCCCCTGAGGCTATAACGAACAAGAAAATAACCTTCTGGGTTAGATCCTTGAGAGAACAATCTTCATTGTTCACCGATGAAGCATAATGTAGGACCTTGTCCAACGACCATGAAATGGGATTCGGAGGAGCTGCAGGCCTAAGTCTAGCGCATGCCTTCGGGATCTTGTTAAAAATTTTGTTCGTCAGGTCCACTTGAAAGGCGTATAGAAGAGGTCTAGTCAGGGCTGACTTGCACGTAGTTATTGTGTTGGCAGCCAGACCTTGAATATGAAGGTGGATACAGAAGTACAGACAGAAGTCTATTGAAATTTCTTTCGTTCCTTTTGGTTTAACAAAAGCAACCCACTTTTTCCAAGAGGATTCATATTGTCTTCTAGTTGACTTAGACTTGTATTCTTCTAGGAAGTCTATACTGCCTTTTGAGATCCCAAATCTTTTCTTAACCGCTAGAGCGAGAAAATCATGAAATGAAGGTTTTGGGGTCTCTGTGATGAAGCAAAGACAGTCGACTTCAGAGCCCGTTGAGATAGAGCTGGGTTCGGTACAAGGACCAGCCTCAGCCTCAGTTCCATCAGTAGAGGGAACCAGTTGCTCTTGGGTCACTTGGGAGCCACTAGAGCTGCTGTTCCTTGGAAGGATCTCGGCATGTTGAGGGCCTTCCGCAGGAGAATGGATGGAAGGAACAGGAAATGGTGGGTCCTTTCGTTCCAAACTAGAGACATGGCGTCCATTATCTCCTCTAGAGGGTCCTCGTATGGGGCTACATATCGAGGTAGTTTCTTGATGACGCTCATCACGAAGAGGTCGATTTGCAGTTCCGGGACTTGTTCCAAGATGGAGGAGAATGAGTCTGCGTCTGTGGACCATTCTGACTCTATCGGCTTGAGCCTGAGTAGAGCATCCGCTGTCACATTGCGGATCCTTTGTAAGTGAACTGCTAATAGGTGCCATCTCTCTGGACGAAGGATGGCTAATATCACATGGACTATATGGGACAATCTCGAGCCTTGTCGGTTCAGACATCTCACTATCACTTCGTTGTCCAAGATCAGCCTGATGGGGGCTGGTCTGCGAGGGCATAGTTTTCCCAACATGAAAAGGACTGCCATGGCTTCCAAAATGTTGATTAGAAAGGCCTTGAACAGAGATGACCAAGTCCCTTGGGCTCTCCTTTGATGGGAGTGAACTCCCCATTCTTCTGTCGTGGCATCCATGTGGACGGTCATCGACGGCAAAGGTGGTTGCAAGGGCACGGCCCTCCTTAGGCTCTTGGCCTTCGACCATGGGTTGGGAAGTGATCGAAATAAGGCCGATATCGGTCATTTTAGATCTCTTCGAGCGTTTGATGCGTATCTTCTCCAGACTCCTGACGCATCTTTCCTCTGTGCTCTTAGCCCTGGGTCTGTTACTGCTGCGAACTGGAGAGAGCCCAATACTCTTTTCTGTTGGCGTCTTGAAATCCTGTTGGATTACATTAGTCTTTTGACAAACCCTGCGATCTCCTTCCTCTCCCTTGAGAGAATGGAGAGATAAAGTGACCTCAGGTCCCAATGATTTTCCAGTCATTGAAACCTTTGAGCTGGAGATAGACGAGACCTTGAAGTTGATTATGCATCCCAGATGTTCCAGGAACTTGGTTACTTCTTTGGATGCTTGCAGACCAGACATTTTGGATGCTGCCTGCACCAGCCAGTCGTCTAGGTACGCTGCTACCTGAACAGTTCCTAGGCGTAGTTGTTACACGACAGCATCTGCCCGTTTCATGAAGATACTTGTGACTATGTTTAGTCCGAAGAATATGGCTCTCAGAACATACTTCATCTTCTGTAACTTGAATCCTAGGTAAGAGGAGAGGGGGCGACTGACTAGAAGGTGCCAATGGGTATTTGTCAGGTCTATCGAAACTCTGAACGCCCCTTTTTGTAATAGGGTCCTTATGTGTAGAAGGATCAACATCCTGAACTTGCTGTTTCTTATGAGCTTGTTGAGTGGCGACAAGTCCAGAATGACTGAGTTTTCTTGAGTCCTTCTTGGGCACACACAACAATCTTCCCAGGAATTTGATAAGACTTTGCTTTCCTTATACAGTAACCTGTATGCTCAAGAGCTATAGGGTATACTCTTCTAGTACGGGGTTGGAGTGTTGGAAGAGTTGAGGAAATGATGGTCCTAGTCCAATCTTGATTAGGCCGTGGGCCCAAGGATCGAAGGTCCAACAATCCTGAAATTGTTGGAGCCTCCCTCCTACCGGAAGCGTCTCCTTGCTTCGATTGTTCGGAGGGTTTACCTCCTCGACAGCCTACCTGGGGCATCGCGGTCACAGTAAGTGTGGGATAATGTTGAGCAGGCCGAGAGGGAAGTCTAGACTTCTTCGTCTTCCTTTTAGGTTGGGGACCCACATCCGGGGAAGACTTCCTCTTTGAAGAGATGCCCCACTTCTGAAGAAGGTTCCTATTCTCTGTGATGGCTTTCTCGACTACCTCTTTGACTACTTCATTCGGAAAGAGGTCTTTACCCCAGATGTTAGAAGATATCAGCTTCCTGGGTTCATGTTTCACTGTTGCAGCCGTGAACACGAACTCTCTACAGGCTCTCCTAGCCTTCATGAAAGTATACAGGTCTTTTACTAAGGTGGCCATATGCATTTTGGCCAGGACCAAGAGCATGTCTGGAGTACTTCGTTGGCCTGCACACATCTCTATGCAGTTTTGTACAGATAAAGAGGCCGCAAGTCTCTCCTTCGTCTCTTGTTCCTTGCACAAGAGAAAATCAGAAAGTTTAGGGCGATTCTCGCTAAACTGTCGTCCAGCGATGTCCGCATCCAGTTTCCCTACTGAGAAGGTTAGGTGGACTTCCGTCCATTCCTTCTCCTGCATGGGCAAGGCTAGTGACAGAGGCCTGCACTCCTCAAGTGCAGGGCATGGTTTGCCTGCCTCCACTGTCTTGGCAACAGATCTAAATGCCTTCCATGTATAGGGGAATGCTATTGAAGCAGGAGCAAGAAAGGTAGGGTGTTTCTTGCTCAAGGTGGACACTTTCGACACCGAATAGCCCGCCTCTCTCAGGCTACTTGACAAGAGAGCCTGTGCCTTACCGTGGTCGAAAACCATGACCTCCTTCGGTTCTGTCTCCTCTTTTGACATTTGTTCATGCTTTAGTCAAATGAAGTAATCAGGGAAAGCGTTAAAGCTTGGCCACAACTGGATGTCATCTAAGGGGACAGC